>NC_143034.1:47068870-47431370 GCF_057628025.1 Oncorhynchus mykiss
ACCCCCCCCCCCCAAAAAAAAAAAAACATGTGACACCAACCTCCATGTAAGTGCATATCATAGTGACGTTTCTAAGTAGCGATGTGGCCCCCACGAGGGTGCTCATGTGCAGTTGTAACCCTTCTCCGCTGCTGTGGCAATCTGCTGCATAAAATAATGATATAAAATAATCACTAATATTTTAGGTGGAAAAGTATACATTTCCTGACTCAAAACTGATAGTACTTTTAACAAAAATAGCTCATTTAGCTGTACACTTTCCCTAAAGCAATGAATTTATCCACAGTTTGCGGATGTGTGAATCACACAACCACTGACTGCGGAGCAGAGTGAGGCCTGCATACAGCAATGTCACGAGTCACACGACTCATTTTTGCAGCTGTCTCAGTTCTGCACTCCAGAGAAAGAGGGAGAGAGGGGAAACTCCACTGAACAAGTTTCAATGTATGGAATCACTTGGGAGTTTGGGGATTTTGGGTAAACTTTTCCTTTAAAGCCTCTACAGGATCGGTGGGTCCCCTGCAGGATGGTTGAGCTTACGTAGGCTAATGTGATTAGCATGGAGTAAGTAACTGTCACGCCCTGGCCATAGAGAGGCTTTTTATTCTCTAGGGTGTGACTAGGGTGGGCGTTCTATGTTCTTCTATGTTTTTGTATTTCTTTGTTTTTGGCCGGGTATGGTTTTCAATCAGGGACTGTCGTTTTCTCTGATTGAGAACCATACTTAGGTAGCTCTTGCCCACATGGGTTTTGTGGGTAGTTATTTTCTGTTTACTGTGTTTTTCACCTGACGGAGCTGTTTCGGTTGTTTCTTTTGTTCCTTGTTGTATTTAGTGTTCAGTTTGTTAAAATAATGATGAACACTTACCACGCTGCATCTCGGTCCTCACCTTCTTCCACCAACGGCCGTTACAGTAACACAACAAATTCCCAGGACATAGTGTCAGGATGGTGTATTGGAGGCGAAGTCAAGTGCAGGAGAGCACATTATAATGAACAGGCACACTTTTATTATAGTTCCAAAAACGAGAGCACTAAATGAATCAAACTCGCTCAAAAAATGGAACATAAAAGTAGAGTGCGTAAACTAACACTCCCTAACATGAAAACAATTACACACAAAACATGATGGGAAACAGAGGGTTAAATACAAGTAGTTAATTGGGGAAATGAAAACCAGGTGTGTATGGAAACAAGACAAGAGAAAAGGATATACGAAAAATGGAGCGGCGATGGCTCGAAAGCCGGTGACGTCGATCGACCGATTTTCCGCCCGAACAAGGAGAGGAGCTGACTTCGGCAGAAGTCGTGACACATATCTGATATGGGCAGAAAGCTTAAATTATTTTTATTCTAACTACACTGTCAAATTTACAGTAGCTATTACAGTGAACGAATACCCTGCTATTGTTTGAGGAGACTGCGCAGTTATGAACTTGAAAATGTATTAATAAAAGCAATTAGGCACATTTGGGCAGTCTTGATACAAATTTTTAACCAAAATACAATGGTTCATTGGATGAGTCTAACACTTTGCACAAACACTACTGCCTTCTAGTGGCCAAAATCTAAATTGCGCCTGGGCTAGATTAATACATTATGGCCTTTCTCTTGCATTTCAATGATGGTCCAAAACAATGTGTTCTTTGTATTATCTTTTACCAGATCTAATGTGTTACATTCACCTACATTAATTTAACAGTTCCACATCAAGTGTTTCCTTTCAAATGGTATCAAGAATATGCATATCCTTGCTACAGGCAGTTAGATTTGGGTATGTCATTTTAGGCAATTTTTTTAAAGGGGGCAGATCCTTAAGATTATGGAGATCTAAAGAGAGGGTTGAGACTGAGTGTGAGCAAATATAAATTATTAGATGATTAAAGTGTTTGTTAGTGTTTGGGTGACACATTTGAACTTGGGTTGGGTAGACTCTTTTCAGGGCCCACAGCCTTCATGCTGCTCTGCTCCATCTCAACCAATGGCCTCTGTCCATCAGTGCAGCTATCACACGCACTCTGTGACTGACACTATAAAGACAGAAGGGACCATAACTAGGTTTTTTTTTGTTGAAAAGTAACACATACTCTCTCCAACAAAAACACACCAAATACACACACAGGTGCAAGAGACATAGCCCAGCTCATCCAATGGGAAAAATAACCATGGAGACAGAAAACAAAACATCCATTGCATCGTGCCCTTTTAAACTGTCAACTCATGATTTAGGATGAGTCTGAGGCACATGTCGCCCTTTCTTAAAGCCAAGCCCCATCACTTCAGAGAGTGAGGAAAGTGGAGTAGTGTGGGAACGCAGGGAAAAGAAATCCATATTTACGCCTGGACACATCCGTCCATTCCGTCGCTCCGAATTCATCTGCAGTCAAAAGCAAAATGTCACACCTTTCATCTCCCCGCCCTCTGCCGCCGCTTAATTGCACAGGAGGAACCTGGAGTGATCGAAGGGAACGTGGCGTAGGAACAGGGGTCACAGGTGCAGGAAGGGCAGTGGGGGTTGGCCAGGGATGGTGGCAGATAGCAACAAGACAGTAAAGCAATAAAAGTGATAAATGATGCCAAACTTCTCAGATGCCCCCCCCCCCACACTACCTCCTTCAGGAACACACCTATCCTCTACAGCAGTCGTTCCCTCCCTGGGGTGCTCAGCGTCTCCTATTGAGCACCAGTCTGTTTACAGAGCAACACTTCCCATCGGCTTTTGGGTCAATGGGATTATATTTCCTATAAAGCAGGATGGAGGACTGAGCGAAGTGGAGGAGGAGGGGTTGGAAGGAGGGGAGGGGACGGCATGTGTTTGTAGAGGGGACTTGAGTGGCAGGGCATGGGTTGGGTTGGGTTGGGTTGGGTTGGGTTGGGGGGTTAAGAGAAGGAAAAGCCAATGCACAGAACAAAGATGGGATGGGCAGTGGTTTGTATTGATCTCCTGTCTATCTTGCTGTCAGAGGATCAGTCCCAGACAGAGAGCTGGCGTTCATCATTTAGCCAATGTGAGGATGAGAGAGCACAGTCTGAGGATATGGAAATACACAGCAACTATTCAATAGAACCTTTTCGCTTACATGCAGACCGTGTGTCAATGTTTAAAGGTAATTCAGTAAATGGCCTACGCAAGCCACTAATTACTAAGTGTGAAATGTAGTGTATTGGTCTTGCAACAAGGAAGAGGAGAGGAGAGGAGAGGAGTGGAGAGGAGAGGAGAGGAGAGGAGAGGAGAGGAGAGGAGAGGAGAGGAGAGGAGAGGAGAGGAGAGAGAGAGAGCGAGAGATGTTGAGTCCTTTTACATGGACTATGGAAAAACAAAGATACTCCCAGCAGAGCCAGAGTGTACAGTATATTTGAGAGAGAGAGACAAAGAGAGTGTTTGTGTGTGTGCATTTTTGTTTTTGTTTTGGCATAGTTAATAATTAAGCAGAAAAGATCTGTGCCCATTTGAAAAAGATTAGCCAGTACTCAAATGAGGGTGAAAAACACATATGGGAGGGGGGGGGGGGGGGGGGGAATGGGATTCTTGCCAAACATTAGATAGAATATGCTTACTTGAATATATTTGCATATTTAGACTAATCAAACGCAGGAGCTTCAAAAGTTACTGATTCCTATACTGCCAATTTGAATTTTCTCTTACTGAGTTCTAACAGATTGAAATCACATTGGGAGGGATGTGTATGTGAAATAGAGCTGTTAGTATTCAATTTGGATCACGTGTCTCGTTATGCCTGTCACTAAATGGACTGAAGACAGTTGGGCCTTTAAATTCCATATTGAACTGGTTTTGCTCTCAATGCCTTCTTACTTGCTCAGGCTTTCCTCCCTGGATCAGCACTGATCGTTTGGATGTTGTGGGTTTCAGTCATTTTCATGTGTGTTGTCTAAACCCATTTCCTGAGCAAGGTTTCCTCTCCTTGTCCCCTCGGCAGGCAGTGACACAAATGTATTCATACAGCACAGCGCTATTGATTTCTCTTTGGAGGGGGAATTATTCCATGCTGAGCACAAATAATCTTTAAACCAGGCATTTATTCACACTCTCACTCCAAGTGCACCACCGTGGATGCTTTTAATCGCTCCGTAATTTGAGAAGGGGGATGCACTGGCATGCTCTGTCAAGTTAAAGCCTCCCTATCTTTAGTCCTCCTCTTCTCGCCCTCTTGAAAACACACGCGGGTCTGCAAACACACACACACACAAACGCACACGCACACACGCACACACACTCACGCACTCACACGCACACGCACACACACACTCACACGCACACGCACACACACACACACATGGAATAAATGAGATTAATGTCAAGGACTTCTCCCCTCTGCTGAGAATAACATTTGTTAGAGGAGAATTACAAACACACAGGCAGCCAAGCACCTGGACTGTTCAGGGTTCTTCCCCACCCCTCCCCTTTTATTATCCCTTTTTCAAAGTGGCACCAAGTGTAATCCCCCTTAATGGACGTTTAATATTTATACTTATAGCATAATCGCTTAAGCATTCATTTACAGGGCCATATTTGGTTGTTCGCGGGCCCTGACAGCCTATTCATCAAAAAGTTAACGTGCAGAACCTTGCGCCCACTGCGGCAATCAATCAGCACGCTCCTCTCTCTCCTCTACCCGCTTTACCGCCATCACCAGAGATAGGTCTCAGGCCAAAATGAATCACACGCTGAAGTTTACATAATCCCCGTCTCCTCCCACCTCCCCATCACCCTGTGTTTGAGAACCTTTACCTTTTACAGACTATTCCGATGGCTCGAAGGATTCATCAAAATAGTTCATTCACCGAGACCTATGCATTTATACGACTTCTGCACAGCCATAACATGATATGTAAAATGGTGAATTTGCATACGATCATTGTATCACAATCCTTGTTGATTAGACATTTAGCATTTCTTCTATACTGGAATGAATGCAAGTCAAGCATTCAATGTGTAACTGGCGGGCCATTAAACATGTAGGCCCACTGACTGGCTGGAAAGTTACATTAAATGGGTACCATAGATAGATAGGGTCTAGACACGGGAAAGATTGAACGTTTCCTGAAACCTGAATGCTTAGTCATTGGTAAGGGCCAGGTAATGGCAGGCTGACTGAAACTGTTCGCACTTCGTTGAAGTTCACAGGAAAAACAAAATGCATGTTGTTTTAAAACTCTTGTTTCACATGAACTACATGTTCACTCATTACATGGTTCTCCAATAGAACGAGTTCCCGCAAATGAATACTTAGGCATTTAGATTGATATCGTCGTGTTTTTGGCCTCATTAAATTGAAGACTGTTATTTTATCAAATCATCAAATCAAATGTATTTATATAGCCCTTCTTACATCAGCTGATATCTCAAAGTGCTGTACAGAAACCCAGCCTAAAACCCCAAACAGCAAGCAATGCAGGTGTAGAAGCACGGTGGCTAGGAAAAACTCCCTAGAAATGCCAGAACCTAGGAAGAAACTTAGAGAGGAACCAGGCTATGAGGGGTGGGCAGTCCTCTTCTGGCTGTGCCAGGTGGAGATTATAACAGAACATGGCCAAGATGTTCAAATGTTCATAAATGACCAGCATGGTCCAATAATAATAATCACAGTAGTTGTCGAGGGTGCAAAGTCAGCACCTCAGGAGTAAATGTCAGTTGGCTTTTCATAGCCGATCATTGAGAGTATCTCTATCGCTCCTGCTATCGAATCAATCCTTTGTAATTATTATTACGTGATTAAACGAATCATGTAAATGTAATTAACTAGGAAGTCGGGGCACCAAGGAAAATCTTCAGATTACAAAGTTATAATTTTCCTAATATAACTCTTCAGATATTTTAATATCTGCTCTAACTAATGAATTATTCTGTACCGAACATTAGTCTCATTCCGAACGTCATAAATCGTTGGTTATCTGCACGAACCCAGCCTTTACTATGAATCATCCATACATCAATTGTCTTAATCATTTATTTACTAACTAAATAATCACAGAAATGCATAAACAAACAAACAGTAGATATGGTTACAAGGAAATGATAGGGGAGGTTCCCTAGTGGGCTAAGCCGATGTGACGGCTTGGTAGACAAAGGGAAGTGGGTGTGGACTGAGAAGGGCGAGAGTCACTACACAGTTGACTACACAGTTGACTACACAGTTGATAATTATTAATTGAAATGCTAATCCTTTGCACAGGAACGCTCACTCATTCAGGAATCCTTGCAATCAATATATGCTCAGTGTGTGGTCAGAGATCTCTGTTGGAATCGTCCGTCTTTCTGTTGGAAAGTTCATCCGAACTGCTCTCTCCTTTCCTGGAGTCTTTCGTGGTTAGAATGGATACTTCAGAGTCCCATTCCGAAATATTCTTATAGAATAGATGTTTCGGCGGTTGTCGGTCTTCGCATTCCATGATACATTATTCCTAGCTGCAGACTAGTAATCAGTATCGAAGATTTGCTCTTATTCTATCGGTATCGATAGTTTCAGAGATTCAACAACCATTACAACCTTGGCTTCTACTGAGGTTTTTTTGTGGTCTCTACTCAACCTTCGCTCCCTCAGCTGACCGAGGTAGGCATGTCTGAAGAGGATTCCAACAGGTGGGGGTTTTATTCGGAACAGTAGAAAAGGGCTGTCCCATGATGCCAGATCAATGTCTGTGCTCATGGGGGTGGGCCAATGACTTAGTTAAACTTTGAAGGGAATACAATTCTCTCACATTAATGGTTCAACATCACCTTACATAATTTCACAAATAGTTTAATCTTTACTCATTCATTTTATACAATAATTAGATGCTAACCTCATAACGGAGGCTCCTGTATAAACAGAGTTATGGTAATGTGGCCATATTGTCTTTCCTGAGGTCACAATCGTAAAACAAAAAGGACCGGGTCAAAGCTGGCTTCTCCACCGACCGGTTACACATTCTCCAAAACATGGATATTGTTTAGTTCTCAAGTTCTGTGATGAAGAAGAAGTTCCTTTGTTATACTGTGAAACTCTCTCTATATATACAGTGCCTTGCGAAAGTATTCGGCCCCCTTGAACTTTGCGACCTTTTGCCACATTTCAGGCTTCAAACATAAAGATATAAAACTGTATTTTTTTGTGAAGAATCAACAACAAGTGGGACACAATCATGAAGTGGAACGACATTTATTGGATATTTCAAACTTTTTTAACAATCAAAAACTGAAAAATTGGGCGTGCAAAATTATTCAGCCCCTTTACTTTCAGTGCAGCAAACTCTCTCCAGAAGTTCAGTGAGGATCTCTGAATGATCCAATGTTGACCTAAATGACTAATGATGATAAATACAATCCACCTGTGTGTAATCAAGTCTCCGTATAAATGCACCTGCACTGTGATAGTCTCTGAGGTCCGTTAAAAGCGCAGAGAGCATCATGAAGAACAAGGAACACACCAGGCAGGTCCGAGATACTGTTGTGAAGAAGTTTAAAGCCGGATTTGGATACAAAAAGATTTCCCAAGATTTAAACATCCCAAGGAGCACTGTGCAAGCGATAATATTGAAATGGAAGGAGTATCAGACCACTGCAAATCTACCAAGACCTGGCCGTCCCTCTAAACTTTCAGTTCATACAAGGAGAAGACTGATCAGAGATGCAGCCAAGAGGCCCATGATCACTCTGGATGAACTGCAGAGATCTACAGCTGAGGTGGGAGACTCTGTCCATAGGACAACAATCAGTCGTATATTGCACAAATCTGGCCTTTATGGAAGAGTGGCAAGAAGAAAGCCATTTCTTAAAGATATCCATAAAAAGTGTTGTTTAAAGTTTGCCACAAGCCACCTGGGAGACACACCAAACATGTGGAAGAAGGTGCTCTGGTCAGAGGAAACCAAAATTGAACTTTTTGGCAACAATGCAAAACGTTATGTTTGACGTAAAAGCAACACAGCGCATCACCCTGAACACACCATCCCCACTGTCAAACATGGTGGTGGCAGCATCATGGTTTGGGCCTGCTTTTCTTCAGCAGGGACAGGGAAGATGGTTAAAATTGATGGGAAGATGGATGGAGCCAAATACAGGACCATTCTGGAAGAAAACCTGATGGAGTCTGCAAAAGACCTGAGACTGGGACGGAGATTTGTCTTCCAACAAGACAATGATCCAAAACATAAAGCAAAATCTACAATGGAATGGTTCAAAAATAAACATATCCAGGTGTTAGAATGGCCAAGTCAAAGTCCAGACCTGAATCCAATTGAGAATCTGTGGAAAGAACTGAAAACTGCTGTTCACAAATGCTCTCCATCCAACCTCACTGAGCTCGAGCCGTTTTGCAAGGAGGAATGGGAAAAAATGTCAGTCTCTCGATGTGCAAAACTGATAGAGACATACCCCAAGCGACTTACAGCTGTAATCGCAGCAAAAGGTGGCGCTACAAAGTATTAACTTAAGGGGGCTGAATAATTTTGCACGCCCAATTTTTCAGTTTTTGATTTGTTAAAAAAGTTTGAAATATCCACTAAATGTCGTTCCACTTCATGATTGTGTCCCACTTGTTGTTGATTCTTCACAAAAAAATACAGTTTTATATCTTTATGTTTGAAGCCTGAAATGTGGCAAAAGGTCGCAAATTTCAAGGGGGCCGAATACTTTCGCAAGGCACTGTATGTACTGCCTGGCCCTGAGGAGAGTCTCCTCATTGAATTTACGACCTGAGATAACAGAACCTGGGTGTAGGGGGAAGAGAGAGTTGGTGAGAGAGAGGGGGGAGGGTACTCGCTATACCCACAGAGGGCCACGTCATGACAATATGGATTTGACGTTTAAAAAACATATAGCCGAGCTAAGAAGCTAAGACTTAAAGTTGGCTTTTTCTACAGAAACAGACGGTGCCTTTCTCTAAGGCAAGCAGATTATTCAGTCAACCTTTTTATCTGTTCTTGATTATGGTGATGTTATTTATCAAAGTGCAGCTGCTAATAGTCTTAAACCTTTGGATTCTCACCACCAAAGTGCCCTTCGTTTTGTTACAGGTGACAGTTTTGATACTCATCACTGCATCCTGTATCAAAAGGTTGGCTGGACTTCACTAAAAGACCCGAAGATCTCTACATGACTCCCTTTTTGTGGGCCCTACATCATAAACTTCAGCCTTATCTAACTTTGCTGTTGAAGTGTAGACACTTGAGTTGCCTAACCCATTCACAGGATTGGTTAACTCTTGAGGTTCCTATGGTATTTTAGTTTTAATGCACCGTATTGCTTGAACAAAATTACAAATACATTTGATCTTGATGTTCTGGTGCCTTCCGGGCAGTTTAAAGTATTGACTGGAGACGTATTTGTGTTTTTGTATTTTAATGTGTGTATGCATATATACAGTACCAGTCAAGAGTTTGGACACACCTACTCACTCAAGGGTTTTTCTTTATTTTTACTATTTTCTACATTGTAGACTTCAAAACTATAAAATAACACATATGGAATCCTGTAGTAACCAAAAAATTGTTAAACAAATCTAAATATATGTTATATTTGTGATACTTCGAAGTAGCCACCCTTTGCCTTGATGACAGCTTTGCACACTCTTGGCATTCTCTCAACCGGCTTCACCTGTAATGCGTTTCCAACAGTCTTGAAGGAGTTTCCACATATGCTAAGCACATGTTGGCTGCTTTCCTTCGTTCTGCTGTCCAACTCATCCCAAACCCTTTCAATTGGGTTGAGGTTGGGTGATTGTGGAGGCCAGATCATCTGATGCAGCACTCCATCACTCTCCTTCTTGGTCAGATAGCCCTTACACAGCCGGGAGGTGTGTTGAATCATTGCCCTGTTGAAAAACAAATGATAGCCCCACTAAGCACAAACAAGATTGGATGGCGTATTCGCTGCAGAATGCTGTTGTAGCCATGCTGGTTAAGTGTGCCATGAATTCTATATAAATCACTGACAGGGTCACCAGCAAAGCACACCCACACCATCACACATCCTCCTCCATGCTCCACGGTGGGAACCACACACGTGGAGATCCTCCGTTCACCTACTCCGCGTCTCGCAAAAATACGGTGGTTGGAACCAAAATTTTCACATTTGGACTCAGACCAATGGACAGATTATAGAAAAAGGGAAATGCCTGACAAGCTAGTCTGACATTCCAGATATACTATAGATGGATGTGACTACTAGAATCAGTCTTGGATGTGGTGCATCAGAGATGGGGCAAGATACAAGTTTGGCATAGACAGCAAACGACGTCTGGAAGCCAGCAGACAGTGAGTCAGGAGTCTGAGTGCCTCAGTCACCCTCTCTGTCTCCCTCTCTCTCTCTGTCTGCTTCTTTCTCTCTCTTTGTTCTTTATTTCACTCTTCTTATTATCTATCCTGATGCCTAGTTACTTTACCCTGCCTTCTAGTATACAGTGCCTTGCGAAAGTATTCGGCACCCTTGAACTTTGCGACCTTTTGCCACATTTCAGGCTTCAAACATAAAGATATAAAACTGTATTTTTTTGTGAAGAATCAACAACAAGTGGGACACAATCATGAAGTGGAACGACATTTATTGGATATTTCAAACTTTTTTAACAAATCAAAAACTGAAAAATTGGGCGTGCAAAATTATTCAGCCCCTTTACTTTCAGTGCAGCAAACTCTCTCCAGAAGTTCAGTGAGGATCTCTGAATGATCCAATGTTGACCTAAATGACTAATGATGATAAATACAATCCACCTGTGTGTAATCAAGTCTCTGTATAAATGCACCTGCACTGTGATAGTCTCAGAGGTCCGTTAAAAGCGCAGAGAGCATCATGAAGAACAAGGAACACACCAGGCAGGTCCGAGATACTGTTGTGAAGAAGTTTAAAGCCGGATTTAGATACAAAAAGATTTCCCAAGCTTTAAACATCCCAAGGAGCACTGTGCAAGCGATAATATTGAAATGGAAGGAGTATCAGACCACTGCAAATCTACCAAGACCTGGCCGTCCCTCTAAACTTTCAGCTCATACAAGGAGAAGACTGATCAGAGATGCAGCCAAGAGGCCCATGATCACTCTGGATGAACTGCAGAGATCTACAGCTGAGGTGGGAGACTCTGTCCATAGGACAACAATCAGTCGTATATTGCACAAATCTGGCCTTTATGGAAGAGTGGCATGAAGAAAGCCATTTCTTAAAGATATCCATAAAAAGTGTCGTTTAAAGTTTGCCACAAGCCACCTGGGAGACACACCAAACATGTTGAAGAAGGTGCTCTGGTCAGATGAAACCAAAATTTAACTTTTTGGCAACAATGCAAAACGTTATGTTTGGCGTAAAAGCAACACAGCTGAACACACCATCCCCACTGTCAAACATGGTGGTGGCAGCATCATGGTTTGGGCCTGCTTTTCTTCAGGAGGGACAGGGAAGATGGTTAAAATTGATGGGAAGATGGATGGAGCCAAATACAGGACCATTCTGGAAGAAAACCTGATGGAGTCTGCAAAAGACCTGAGACTGGGACGGAGATTTGTCTTCCAACAAGACAATGATCCAAAACATAAAGCAAAATCTACAATCAAAAATAAACATATCCAGGTGTTAGAATGGCCAAGTCAAAGTCCAGACCTGAATCCAATCGAGAATCTGTGGAAAGAACTGAAAACTGCTGTTCACAAATGCTCTCCATCCAACCTCACTGAGCTCGAGCTGTTTTGCAAGGAGGAATGGGAAAAAATTTCAGTCTCTTGATGTGCAAAACTGATAGAGACATACCCCAAGCGACTTACAGCTGTAATCGCAGCAAAAGGTGGCGCTACAAAGTATTAACTTAAGGGGGCTGAATAATTTTGCACGCGCAATTTTTCAGTTTTTGATTTGTTTTAAAAGTTTGAAATATCCAATAAATGTCGTTCCACATCATGATTGTGTCCCACTTGTTGTTGATTCTTCACCAAAAAATACAGTTTTATATCTTTATGTTTGAAGCCTGGAATGTGGCAAAAGGTCGCAAAGTTCAAGGGGGCCGAATACTTTCGCAAGGCACTGTATATCTACCTCAAATACCTCATACCTCCCTGCACAAATACCTCATACCTCCCTGCACATTGATCTGATACTGGTACTCCCTGCATATGGCTCCATTAGCTCCACTCTGCATATAGCTCCACTCTGCATTGTTGGAAAGGCTCATACTGTAAGCATTTCTCAGTAAAGTCTACACCTGTTGTATTCAGCGCATGTGACAAATAAAATGTGAATTGATCTCTCTCTCTCTCTCTCCTTCTCTCTCTCTGCCTTTCTCTCTCTCTCTTATTCCCAACATGTGTAATGTGCGATGTGTAGAACATTCCATAGCAATTTGCCATCAAGCAAGCAGAGCACGTGATTGTCTTTCATCAAAGATTGATATACAGTAGGTGTGTTAGGTCAATGAGGTAATGGCTCTATATACAGAACAATGATATTTCAGAAACGTTGAGCTTCTATGCACGAGTAATAACAGTGTAATATGCAGTTCTTCAGTCACAGATCAACCCCAGCGACAAAGATAAAAGACAATCAAGACAAACTACAACAATTACTGTGACCGACTACTGGATTTTCACTGCATCTTGTCGAATGTTTATTGTGTGTTCAGCTCTTATCCGGTTGTGGTTTTTAGTTTTGGGTGTGTAAATTTAAAGAGGATTTTGAGTGTAAATAGTATGACTAATATGATTAGGTTGAGATTTTTGATTAACATATCCCACCTACACAAACACAAATACCAAGATGCATTTAACATTCAGACTCATTCATACAGAAAGAATGCCTTATTCTAGTCCTCATGGCTGAAGGTTGCTGTGTGTCCTGTGTTCACAGCAGTGGAGGCTGCTGAGGGGAGGACGGATAGTAATAATGCCTGGAATGGCTCAAATGGAATGGCATTAATCACATGGAAACCATGTGTTTGATGTATTCGATACCATTCCACCAATTCCTTTTCAGCCGTTTACCACGAGCCCATCCTCCCCAATTAAGGTGCCACCAACCTCCTGTGATTCACAGTTAGTGTTATTGACCAAAACATGAAATTCAGAGGAAATTGTCACTGTATACTGTATAAACACTGTATAGAAAATCTGTGCAGGAATAAATGTTCATATCTGATATTGAAAGGTCAAAGGGGATGTGGTTTATCGTCCAATTACCACACAGAAGCAGCGGTGCATTTCTGAAAGCATTACGACCTTGGTGAAGAAAGTTCCATGTGTCCATAAGGCTGCCCATTCAAACTGTAAGTGCATGTTTGGCGCCATCTGGTGAAGTCTGAAATCTGGCAGCACTATTACAGCAGTAAGCAACGGTCCAATTACACCAGCACATCTCACAGCATTTAGTGTGTCCCAAATGGCGCCTTATTCCATTTATAGTGCCCTACTTTTGACCAGGGCCCATAGGGATCTGGTCACAAGTAGTTCACTATATAGGGAACAGGTTGCCATTTGGGATGCAGGCAACCTTAGATAATTACATGGGTTTCCAATGCACACATTTGTAGCTCTTGTTCCTTCAGTTGTCATTCCCAGCCACCAATAACCAGCAGACGGTTTGGACATCCAGTATCCACTGGGGTTTCTCAGTTGATGCTGAGTAATTATTGCCCCACTCGGTTTTTACATGAAAAGAAGGGTGTGTTACTTTTTCCATTGACAAGTGTGAGTGAGGGAGAGGTTTGTGAAGCTGGGGTGTGTCAAAGGCTGTGTCACAATGCATTGCTGTGATAGGGTGGTACCAGGCTGTGAGGAATCTGTTGCAGGTCAGTGCATGCACATGTACAGATGCAGAACCCACATCTTACCCAGACCTGCAATGTTTTCAATTTGTTCTCCCTCATCATGTCAGAGCACAAAACACAGTACTGCGGAATGTGCTATGAGTGTTGTATTGCTGGCTGTATGGATAGCATTTGTTACAACAGTCTCATTGGCACAAATCCCTTACACTTTTTTAAAAATCTAAAATACCTTCTCCCTTAGTATTGGATGTAAAAGAACTAGCAGTAGCCAGTAGAACACCGGAAAATACAGGAAAAGTCCAAACTATACATTGGAATGCAGTATTTCCTGTTCTTCCTTATTTTCTTGTCTGCTCTCGTTCAAAATTATGCCTCATTTTCTGTGTGCCGTGCCACACCTGTGTTTGTGCACGAACACGCAAAAGTGTAATCGGAGTAGGTGTGACTTCAGCCAATTCCTCCTCTCCTCCACCAGTCTGGGGAAACACGAATCTCCTCTACTCTGCCTGACACAACTGGAGTTTTCTGAACTTAGAAGGTGAATATCTTTACATTGTCTTCATCATAATTCACATCTTCTGCCTGCTACAATATTTAGCAAGCGGTGCATTGGGATCAGAACGGTTTGTTTGCTACCTTGCCTAGATTTTTAGAAACATGCATCTGCCTGCAAACCGTTCTGAGGTTCGAGTTTGAAAGGGAAGATTAAAGAGATTTTTTATGAATGTTATTTTGATTGTGTTGGCAAAGCTACTCTCATGAGAGAATTATTATGTCTTCAGCTGTCATTATCTTTACACTCCAGACGTACTCTGTTTCCACACATCTAAATACCACTATACAGCTTTTTTCCCCCCTCTAACTCGCTCAGACCAGCCAAGATGCCAGAGAACGCAGAGGCCGTTTCAGCCACCCTAACCACCAACAGGAACTGTACTATAGAGCTCACCAATGTCACCACCGGTTACTGTCTCATCAACCCCAAGTATGTTGGCATTCAATACTCTAATACTCCTTACATTACATACAGTACACCACTATGGAAAATAAATGAATTAGCCAACTAACAAACCAGCTGTCCATCCCCAGATTGTTATTTGTCTGTTTCTTTTCGGTGGAATTTCTCAGAGTAAATATATTTTATGACAGGCTTCTCTTGGATGGGTGGTTTTCATGTGTAACGTGGCTTTGAGTACATCCACCGATCCATCATGAAGTGACACAATGTGGCTCATTGCACACCGCGTGCTGGCTCACTCTGTGTTGCTTACGAATCCATAGCAGCACTCGCACTCCATCCATCAGCACAGAGTGGCTGGACAGAAAGAAAGGAACAGTGAAATGACTAAAAGTAGAGGGACAGTGAAAAAGTGTACAGTCACACAACTTTAAGTCCAGTTGTAAGGTTTTGCATTTTATCAGCAACATGAATGTTCAGATAATTGTTTTGAACTTTAATGACCCCCCATTCCTATTACTAACCCCCCCAGGGTGTATATGTCCAGTGGTTTCTGCTACCACCCACCCCAGCCCACCGTCCGCACCACCAAGACAGAGGTGTGCTCCTTCACCAAGGATGACGACACAGCCACGGGCGCCGTGGGGGTCCTGACCTACGACCTTTTCCACATGCAGAGCCGCGTGTGCTCAGAACGCATGGCCATCATGTTCTCCGTGCCCTACGACTACAACTTCTACAAGAACTGGCTGGGGGTGGGCGTCTTCGAGGTGGCACGCGCCTGCGACAAGCAACTGTACAACCACATGTACAAGGAGAAGGACTTCAGCAAGTTTGTCCGATCAGAGGCCAGTGGGTCAGGGGTGGAGTACAAGGCCCAACACGTAGACCTGAGGGCCACCATGTCCAATGTTGGGAAGTCAATCATTAAGGTGGAGCTCTATGATAAATTGGGGCACAAATGAGGGTAGACAAGCTGGTAGCTGAGCCATTTTACCAACTCACAGCAGGGAAAAAGTTTATATTTATACATATTCACGTACTAAATATAAGAATCACCCAACTTAGGTGGTTAATGTTATCCAATTAATAAATATTTATTTAACTGGAAGATATTACTGTCTAATTGTTCACAATACTTGATTCTTCTTTTCCTGCTCCTGTACATGTTTGTTTTAATAAAACATTGAACAATGAATTGGTGTAAGATGTTTTAGTGATAACCTTTAACATGCACTTACACACCTGATCTACCGAACAGTTTCACGTATCATTAATATTTACCATTAAGAATAAATGATTGTACATTGAATTCCGTTTCCTAGAACTGTCCGTTTTTAATGAATCATAAAGAGACTTTATACTCGCCATAATACAATAATCCCATGTGATTCAGTGACTATTGGCTCAGAATGGATCATTATCCTGTCAGGATTTATATGGTTCTTGGTCTCCTGCCTTGTCCAACGTCCTGTAGAACTGCACCATATTAGAGATGACCGTAGCTTCAGGGGTGCATGAATTTACTTGTTCAGCTTATTCAGTGCCTCTGTTGCACAATACCATTGCAACAGAGGGGGAGGGTTGAAAAAAAAGGTCCCTCCTTTCAGGTGCGTTTTTACTAAACTAAATTCTGGAGCTGAGAGAACACGCTGAGAGAAGTCTTTTACAGGTAAGATATTACTCCTATTACTTTTACAGGTAAGATATTACTCCTATTACTTTTACAGGTAAGACATTACTCCTATTACTTTTACAGGTAAGATATTACTCCTATTACTTTAACAGGTAAGACATTACTCCTATTACTTTTACAGGTAAGATATTACTCCTATTACTTTTACAGGTAAGATATTACTCCTATTACTTTTACAGGTAAGATATTACTCATATTACTTTTACAGGTAAGATATTACTCCTATTACTTTTACAGGTAAGATGTTACTCCTATTACTTTTACAGGTAAGACATTACTCCTATTACTTTTACAGGTAAGACATTACTCCTATTACTTTTACAGGTAAGACATTACTCCTATTACTTTTACAGGTAAGACATTACTCCTATTACTTTTACAGGTAAGACATTACTCCTTTTCATGGCCACTGTGAGTATTACTGGAATAAGTAGAACTAGAGGTTATATAGTAATTGAAAGGGTGACAGTATTCCACCTACATTTGAACACTATCCATAATCAATTTTTAACACAAATCTTATTTCCATTTGGTTCTCCCACCGGTAACCATTGGTATGATGACAATTTATAGATTCATTATTGGGCATATGTGAATCTGTTCGTGCAATTTACATGTCGGACATCCGTTTGATTTGCAACCTTTTCCCTGCAAATGAAAGTGGAGATGATTTTCACGGTTACTTAGTAATGTAATTAAAACGCCAGGCTTCCTAATGAGCCGGGCAGAGTGAGCAGCCGCTCTGTTATTGTTGAGAACTGCCTTGAAATCTTCCTTACTACACACAGCTCTCAGGCTTTTCTGACATCTCCCATTCTAAACTGGCTGTTTACTGCCTGTGTCATCAGTCAAACGGCCAACAGAGAAGAAGAAATTGCTGTTGAAAAGTGAAGACTGTTCTCTACTGTATTTGATTCTGAGAAAAAAAACCTCTTGACACTGAGCAAGGCATGTCGTAACAAAGAGTGAAGGGTTTCAGAGGGACACTTACAGTAACTGTATTCTACAGTACGTTTTTGGACGGAATTGGATCAGATATGAATACAGATCCCCTTGGCATTCCAGGGGGTCAACCACAAATGTATTTCTGCACAGCAGTCTAACTGAAAGGCTTAACCCTGCTAGCCTCTGTATTATAGAAATAAAGAGGCACACATCAGAACCACTCCAAAATGGCAGAGTCAGCAGAGGCCGTGGTCGCTAACCTGAGCAGCAAGAGGAATGTCACCATTGAGATCACCAATCTCACAAACAACTACTGTCTCATAAACCCAAAGTGAGTACACACTTTACCAAACTATTGTTATTGTCACGCTGTACATTCAAGGAAATGTTGAAAGCGTAACGTTGTGCGTGTGTCCTCACTAGGGTATTCCTGGAGAGTGGGGAAACCTACAACCCTCCCCAGCCCACAGTGCGGCCCCTAAAGATCGAAGTCTGCACATTCAGCAAATCAAGCGCCAAGGCAACGGGCAGCTATGGCGTTCTGACCTATGACCTCTTTGAGAGGTCCCGGAACGACTACATCGAGACGGTGGCCCTCATGTTCGGTGTGCCCTGGGACTACAACATCTACAAGAACTGGTTCGCCGTGGGCATCTTCAACAAGGGCCGAGCCTGTGATGCGTCACTGTATAAAGAGATGTACAACGAAAAGGACCAGAAAGGTTTCATAAGAGAAGAAGCCAATGGCTCAGGGATCAGCTATGAAGGGAACTACCTGGACATCAAGGCCACCATGTCCCCCATGGGCAGGGCCATCATGAAGGTGGAGGTATGGGACAAGCTGTTCACTCCCAGCCAGCAGGCCCACTAAGGGGAACCTCCAGCCTCCACCCTCTCCACCAGCACTACAGTATACCTCTGCTGTGTTGAACCTCTGTAACCAATCCCTCCACCATTAGATATTACTATCTTGCCGTACTGCTACTGTTTGTATGTTTTGTTGCTGACATGTCTCAATTTCAAGGCATCACCTTTCAGTACATCTGCTTAAGATCACAGTTTAGTTTGCTTATGAATCCAGGCAGAAGCGATATCTGCTCTTTTCTGTAGAGATCACTGTTCTGTTCATCTCTCAGTAGCATCCTCTTTCAACTGGCATCTTCTCTAGAAATGTAAATCAAACAATGACTCACCAGAGGACGAGGGTGCATAGCTTACTTAACAACACATGGCCAGGAGCTGTCTTTGTCTGTATCTACTTATGGCAATGCAAGTCTATGGAATAAATGTTGTTGTTTTGCTAAAGCTATTTGTGTTTGATGAGTTTCTCTCTATTGATTGAGCCTGGAAATATTATGCAACACTGGCCCTGAAGGAAAATGATACTGGCCTTTAATGGATATCTAATACTGATTTGAAGTCTTCAACTTCTGAATAACATTATGGTATGCATTATACCATGCAGGTTATGTGCAGTGGTGGAAAAAGTACTCAATTGTCATACTTGAGTAAAAGTAAAGATACCTTATTAGGAAATGACTCAAGTAAAAGTGAAAGTCACCCAGTAAAATACTACTTGAGTAAAAGTCTAAAAGTATTTGGTTTTAAATATACTTAAGTATCAAAAGTAAATGGAATTGTTAAAATGTACTTAAGTACCGAAAGTAAAAGTATAAATCATTTCAAATTCCTTATTTTAAGCAAACCAGACGGGGCAATCTTCTTGTTTATTTATTGACGGATAGCCAGGGGCACACTCCAACACTCAGACATCCTTTACAAACAAAGCATTTGTGTTTAGTGAGTCCGCCAGATCAGAGGCAGTAGGGATGACCTGGGATGTTCTCTTGATAAAGGTGTGAATTGGACCATCTGTGACCCGATTCAGGAGATTCAGGAAACTAGGCGAGTCACAAGTCACGACTTCACAGGAGAGCCGTTTGAACTTAAAACATTTTTTAAAATTAAAATGCGTTTTTCAGCAGAAATGCCTTCTGGAACATGTGAACTTTCATGTGCCTTAATAACGAACTTGTATGCCATCTGTAAATATGAATAAAATTGTTACGAGCATTGTTGGTTAAGCCACAGCATTTTTTCCCTATCTAAATGTAACGAGTACTTTTTGGTGTCAGGTAAAATGTATGGAGTAAAAAGTATATTATTTACTTTAGGAATGTAGTGAAGTAGAAGGAAAAGTTGCCAAAAATATAAATAGTAAAGTACAGATACCCCAAAAAACGACTGAAGTAGTACTTCTAAGCATTTTTTACTTTACACCACTGGTTATGTGCAGTATGTAAGGCAATATTACATATTCCATCAAATCATTTTGTATATATTTAAAAACATGTTTTTGTCCAAACAGGCAACTATCCTTGGTGTGACCTTCTTAAAACAATTCTATATGGGGTAGCCCCCCCCCCCCCCCCCCCCCCCCCCCGGCTTAGACAGGGAGGGTACCTGTGATCAGCTAAATTATAGTGTATCTGTAGCAAGATGAGTGACTCACAGAGTTGCAGTGAGTCAATGGCCATGCCTGGCACACCCTATTCCATCACATTCAAGGCGTAATGCACGGTTTGCATTATAGTAACCCTTGAGAAGCACAACCATGTCAATATTAAACCTCTATTGAAAGCAAATGGAGCATTTGAAAGGCTCTTCAGAGGAACAGTAGGCCTGCCGACTGCTTCGAGGGCCTGACGGAGGAGATGACAGCCAGTGAAAAGGAAGTCTATTCCCCCTAACAGCTATCATTCACTAAATACCAACACAGAGAAGAAACCATTATCACTTCTACTTACAGTCTAATTCTAATTCCCTAGCCCCATAGGCAGAGGCATGGGTATTTCTTGAAAAGCTATCAGACCATCAACAATACTGCACCAGCCCCACAATGGGAGTGACTTACACACATAGAGTACACACTTATTATGCTAATAGTACTGCTACGATTGGAGGGATGCAATCATTAACCTTGTGAAAATGAGGGTACTGCTAGGAGAGAACGTTACAGAAGCTCTTAAATCACATCCCAGCCAGATGTTATTGCGTTTCTAACAGCAAATCCATTTACAACTCCAACTCTGCATTTCTAACTCCGCCCCCCCCCCCGCGGTAGATTCATTCTGCTTTAGCGACGTTAACTGTTTACACCACAAAGAGGCCCAGATCAAAGGTTTCTCCTCCCGCTGTAGCATTTACATAATATAGAAGCATAAACTAGCTCTATTTATGCTCAATCTCAGAAGCGTTGTTGAGTGGTGCATTGAAACAGCGACAGGCACTGCCGCCTATAACAGATGGGGCCACTCGGCAGCGCAAAGCAGGGCTTTTTGTCTGTTACATCTTTGAAAGAGGATAAACTCACTCCTTTCACATTCTCCCTCTTTCAATCTCCCACATGTATTCACTCATACACCTGCATATACTTATGCATGCTTTCATGTATTGTGTTGTATGTAATTGTGTTTTGTGTGGGTGTGGGCGGGCGGGCGTGCGTGCGTGCGTGACTACATTCGTGAGTCTGTTCGTGTGTGTGTGTGTGTGTATAGACTCATACAATAGTAAGCTTAGCATTTAGTATATTTTCTCAAAAACAGCCAAAGCACAACAACATACACATAAGCCAGTATCACAGGAGTCATTTGGTAGTCAGCTAAAGTCCCTGCTTGATTTCCTGTACTTTTACACGTTGATTTGAGGAGAATCAGTTGATTAGAGCTGAACATTCTCCTGTCTCTGGTGTTAAACACAATACTGGCAAGATAATAATGCACCTTCATCTGCTAAAACATTCCATGGTCTGAACTAACGTTACCAATTTATTTATTTATTATTAAAGTGCTGAGAGCCATCTTTATCTGCTTTCAAAGACTGCCACCTAGAGGCTGTCCCAGGTAATGACTCACACTGCACTACAACAGAACATAAGGGAGCATTTATCTAACTAATACTGGGCACAATATATAGAGGTACATCTAACTTGACAGTTAGCTGCCA
Organism: Oncorhynchus mykiss; assembly: GCF_057628025.1. Lineage (NCBI taxonomy): Eukaryota > Metazoa > Chordata > Actinopteri > Salmoniformes > Salmonidae > Oncorhynchus > Oncorhynchus mykiss. Next base: position 47,090,217 of record NC_143034.1, read on the forward strand.
TTGAACAAAAACGAGGAGAAAAGAGGAGGAGAAAGTTTTGAAAAATCCCAAATGTCAGCACAATGAAACAAAATCTCATGATAACAGATTTCAAAGGACACAATATCCTCAAGACAGCCTTCATCAGAGAGGAGGAGGACTGATGTCATACTGAGAGTCAAGGGGTTAGAGTTGAGAGGTCAGCTCACCCAATGTCTCCTCCCTTCAGCAGCCTGCGGTCTTGATGTCCAGCCGGGCCTGGTACTCCTGGGAGCTGCGCTCTGTGTCTGCCATGATCTGGGTCAGCCGGCTCTCCAGACCTGTCACTGACGTCTGTAGGCTCATCATCATAACTCTGTAGCAAGCTTCCATCTCCGCAAGGTTCCCCTCCATAGAGCCTTCTACAAGGGCAGGGCCACAGACACACAGTGAGAACTGAGCTGAACTCTGATTCCTCATTCCTTCTTGGTTAGGTCTGACTTGTTTTTTCTGGAGGTCATTTTGCATTTATTTTCCAAATAGATGTATGTTCAATCCCTACAGCAGAAAAGCAAGGGGCAAGAGTTGTGATGTCTTTAGCTGAAGTGATCCTTGGCACTGTAAAAATCACTTGTGGCTTGTTTTGAAACTCTTTAGGCCTATTTGTTCTGAGCAACATGATGCATGTTGTAATAGTAAATCATAGGGTCCAAACTGAGAGTCTTATAATGTGACAGGTAAATGAGAAACCAACGTGCTTCCATCCAAGAAGTTCTAAGTCCGCCGTGCTGGGCGTGCCACTTTACCATGGACCTCTCCATCGGTTGTGTTGGGAATGCCACCTTTACCATGGACCTCTCCATCGGTTGTGTTGGGAATGCCACCTTACCATGGACCTCTCCATCGGTTGTGTTGGGAATGCCACCTTACCATGGACCTCTCCATCGGTTGTGTTGGGAATGCCACCTTACCATGGACCTCTCCATCGGTTGTGTTGGGAATGCCACCTTTACCATGGACCTCTCCATCGGTTGTGTTGGGAATGCCACCTTACCATGGACCTCTCCATCGGTTGTGTTGGGAATGCCACCTTACCATGGACCTCTCCATCGGTTGTGTTGGGAATGCCACCTTACCATGGACCTCTCCATCGGTTGTGTTGGGAATGCCACCTTACCATGGACCTCTCCATCAGTTGTGTTGGGAATGCCACCTTTACCATGGACCTCTCCATCGGTTGTGTTGGGAATGCCACCTTACCATGGACCTCTCCATCGGTTGTGTTGGGAATGCCACCTTACCACGGACCTCTCCATCGGTTGTGTTGGGAATGCCACCTTACCATGGACCTCTCCATCGGTTGTGTTGGGAATGCCACCTTACCATGGACCTCTCCATCGGTTGTGTTGGGAATGCCACCTTTACCATGGACCTCTCCATCGGTTGTGTTGGGAATGCCACCTTACCATGGACCTCTCCATCGGTTGTGTTGGGAATGCCACCTTTACCATGGACCTCTCCATCGGTTGTGTTGGGAATGCCACTTTACCACGGAGTGGGGACACTGCAGCTCCAGGTCTCTGGCGGTGAACTGGCCGCTCTTTAGCTCTACACTGGTGGTCTACAGGACCTCAGTACTGGAGCTCACCTCCTGCTGTACCTCTTCAGCCTGAGGGGACCAAACACACACAGGTCAAAATCATTAACTCATGAACAAACGTTTCATAAGACATCTATCAAATATGTGACATGAAAACATCATAATAAAAAAGCCACATAAGTATTTATTATTGAGCATCAATTCTGTTATTTCTTGAATATAAATAATGATCTTGAAATGTTGTGCATTCAGGTCCCTGTAGTCATACACTATGGCTACGTCACAAATGCAACCTATTCCCTACATAGTGCACTACTTTTTACCAGAGCTCTATGGGCCCTGGTTAAAAGGAATAGGGTGCAATTTGGGACGTATTCTATGTCTGTGTGTTTGTCCCCTTGCCTTGTTCTTGAACCAGGCCTCGGTCTCTCTACGGCTCTTTGACGCCATGCCCTGGTTCTGCTCTCTGATCTCAGTGATGACAGTGTTCAAGCCCTGGTACTGCTCTCTGATCTCAGTGATGACAGTGTTCAAGCCCTGGTAGTGCTCTCTGATCTCAGTGATGACAGTGTTCAAGCCCTGGTACTGCTCTCTGATCTCAGTGATGACAGTGTTCAAGCCCTGGTAGTGCTCTCTGATCTCAGTGATGACAGTGTTCAAGCCCTGGTAGTGCTCTCTGATCTCAGTGATGACAGTGTTCAAGCCCTGGTACTGCTCTCTGATCTCAGTGATGACAGTGTTCAAGCCCTGGTTCTGCTCTCTGATCTCAGTGATGACAGTGTTTAAGCCCTGGTTCTGCTCTCTGATCTCAGTGATGACAGTGTTCAAGCCCTGGTACTGCTCTCTGATTTCAGCGATGACAGTGTTCAAGCCCTGGTTCTGCTCTCTGATCTCAGTGATGACAGTGTTCAAGCCCTGGTTCTGCTCTCTGATCTCAGTGATGACAGTGTTCAAGCCCTGGTACTGCTCTCTGATCTCAGTGATGACAGTGTTCAAGTCCTGGGCTGGGGCCGCGTCCACCTCCACCTGCACCTGACCACTCATCGGGGCACGGAATGACATGGTCTTCTAGGAAACAACAACAACATCAACTACATGTGCTACATGTGGACAATACCAAAATAAATGATCTTATGACTCTGCCTCCTCACAGCAAAATGTGTTAGTCCTTCAATTTCCTTTGTTAATATGGACTCTTTTGATCTAAATTGCTTTAGTTTTATAGATGAGTACTGAATTGCATGGCCACTAAAGGCAAAAAAAAGTGTCCCATACAATAAGGGGATCTGCTGTACCTATGTTATGTCTGAAGAAGTCAGTTATACATTCTTCTGTCCTAGTTCTAATCCTAGTCCTAATTCCAACATATCCTTGGCATTCAGGATTTCCTTAAGTGCCTGAGGGTGATGGTTTGTAGTGTGATTTCCTTTCCGGTCCATAGAGGTATTTAAAACCGTACTAAAATCTCCCACCATAATAATAGAGTCTAATGTTGCTTGTAGAGTTGATCAATTATTATATATATTTTCAAAGAAGCTTGGATCATCATTATTTGGACCATATAGGTTAATAAGCCATATCTGTTTATTGTACAATAACATATTTCAAATAATCCATCTACCTTGATGATCTGTTTGGACAATTTGCACATTTGGATCAAAATGACTGTTAATTAAAAACATCACCCCTTTTGAATTTCTTTGCCCATGGGAGAAATAGATTTCGTCCCCCAGTCCTTTTTCCACAAAACTTCATCTAAAATTGTTGAATGAGTTTCCTGTAAACAATAGATATTATATTCATTCTCTTTTAGCCAGGTAAATACTGATCGTCTTTTCTTATTATCTGCTAAGCCATTACAATTCTAACTGGCTATACTTGTTTCACCACTTACCATAATGAGACACAACTTTCAATTCTATTTATCAAAATATATGTTTGTAAACGTACCATTAAAAAGTAACATGATGATCGAGTGTCTATATAGCTGTACCATGATATTTGCATTGCTACTAAGTAAATCTCCAATTGGTCCACACTATTCCACCCTCTAAAATCCCTCCTCCTCCCGAGTTGGTTTGTCATCCCAATGCCCGGCAGACCACCCCCGACCCCCTGTATCCCATAGCACTGAAAAGACTGGGATCCATCCTTTGAAAAGAGCACACAGTGCCATTTACAGAACAGAAGTAGATCAACTGCCAAATGCATTTCCATTGCCCTCGCCTCGATTTGTATTATATATAGCCATCCAAATATATATATATATATATATATATATATATATGATTTTTGTTTTAAATCCTGTTTCTTATTTTCCATAATTAGCTATTAATATTTGTAGTAATGTAGGCAATTTATGAAAAGGATTTACCTCACACCAGTCTCGCCATTACCAAAATTACATTATAACAAGCAATTATTATATTAGCAAACAGTTGTTGTGAATCATCCTCTATTGTCCCTAACATCTTTTACTCCTTCGCAACAGTTGTGGGATACGCACATACACCCACACACTCATACGCACTCAACCCTTTCCCCCCACACAACCATAGGCTCACATTCTCAACAGTAGCACCATCCCAGAGCCCAACTCAAGAAAGGTCTTGATTTCCAAACGCACTTACTGTTGCAGCTGCATGAGAAGGCCTGCAAGACTGTGCAAAAAACTGGGAAGAAATTGAAAGATTTTATGAACCATTGTCACGTCCTAGATGATGGAGGTCAAATATACACCTTTTCCCTGAAACACCCACAACACAGTCCACAGTATTGACCATATGCCCAAGCATCTCCATTCAGTCAGACTTTTGATTTTGTGCCACCAGTGTCACAATAATATACCCCCTCCCTGAATGTCCGAGTGTGACCCCCCCCCCCCCCCCCCCCCCCCATGGGTTACTGCAGCTAGTGTTGCCAGCACTGCCACTGCCTGGGTGGGGGCACCCCACCGGAATCCCCACCGGCTAGGTACGTCATCAAGGTTCTCATTAGCAGCTTTGAGAATTCCCTTGTATAGTATGCTCTCCCTTTAGGGGGCTTTGGCTTTGCAGAACCAACCCTGCCAAGCAGGCCCAGAATCTTGAGGGGGCAGTGCTGCTTTAGGTCTCTGACTGCATTTTGGCTGCATACAGGCCACTTACAGCATGCCCATAAAACAGTTAGGGACTTCTCCTTAGTATCTGGGTCATTCAAGTGGGTGTCTAGGGTATAGGGTTGTGGACCGGTCCATCAACATAGGATCATAAATAAATACATTAGATATATCATTTATTTAAAAATGCAGTTCCCCATGATAGGACAACAAATAAATTACATGTATAATTTATTTTAAAACAGTTCCACCATGATAGGACAATAAATAAATAAGACATATAATTCATTATAAAAAGTATATCCATCATCTGAACAACATTGAAAGCTCTCTCACACCCCCGCTCACAGCAATACATTGGCTCTGGGATATGCAACCATTTCATTTCTCACTCAACGCCATACTTTCCCAAACATAACAAAAATAAATAAACGCACACCACACCATCCACACATACTGTGCCTTCTGTTTACTGAGTGTATATCTTCACCATGTTGAATTAGTGCTTGTCTGTTCCAATTAGTTATGTTTGAAGATATATAGAAAAGCTATATTTTTTATTGTATTGTTTTCATTGTTTTAATAATTTTACTCGTACTTTTTTAAATAACCATGGAGTAGTCTTTGTGTCTCTGAACAACTGGTTATCAATATATAGTTTATCAACGACGAGAGCTACTCGTTTCCCTTTAAATATATTTTCCTTGAAAATTGGATACAGAACTTTACACCGTTCTGCAATTTCCTTTGGGAACTGATCATTCATGCCAATTTTGGTCCCAGCAAGTATTTTACCCAGGCTTTAACCATTATTTCATCTTTGCCCTCTCTGTCTGAAGCGGTGTACAGGTTCGAGTTGGATTTTGTCGATAGCTTCGCGTGGAATCTGAAGCACTGTAAGGGGGGAACTCTCTTAACTACAGATTCAGGAACTTCTCCTTCTTTCTCCTGGATACCAGTAAGTACCAGCTTCTCTCGCATGGATCTACTCTTTATGTCAAGTAAGGCTTCTTCAGAACGATGTTCTCCTTTTTAAATTCATTCACTTCGGTTTCAATCTTATTGACTGTCCCTTTTAGCTTGTGTGTTTCCTTCTCCAATGTCGCAGCTTTTTCGTAACTCATCTCGAGGCTTGACATCCAACTCTTTGATATCCTTACTGACTAATTCAAGTATACCCAGTTTGTCATTTATTGATTTTAACAGATCGGTTTCGACTTTCACCATTGCCAGTGGTGAAAATATGAAATCATCTGTGTCTGTAGAAGAGTCACGTTTTCGTTTTGAAATTGGTTCCCGTCTTACCCTCCGCAATGTTTGGGTGTTGCTTGTTTTCGTAATATGTTGTCAACAAATTTCTCTAGTCTTATGATTTGTTTTGTGTTATTATCCAGATTGAAGGTTATCGCCCACCAGATTGTGTAGTGCTAATATTTAGTCTAACTTGCCGATAATGAATATTACGTTTTTATCTTGATCTTTATCTCTACATAACTACGTTCAGCCCGCCATTACCTGAGTTGGCAAGACAACACAGACAGATCTGGGACCAGGCTACCCTACTGTACTACGAGACTCACCTTCTTATGGCTCTCCTTGAGGTAAACTACCCCCTCCTTCACGTTCTCCAGCTGCATCTCCAGGTCGCTCCTGGCCAGGGACATCTCCCCCAGCATCCTCTTCAGCCCCCACGATGTCAGCCCCCACAGACTGGGGCAGGCCAGACTCACTCTCAAACCGTGTGGTTGACACTTAGTTTGGACTCCAGTTGATCAAATTATACTATCAATATATCATATGATATCTGACATTTCAGCAATTGTAATGCTATGGAATAATGTTGTTTTATTCATTCCTGAAATATTCAGATCAATCTTGAGTAAAAAGGGTAACTAATTGCTAATAGCTGATATGTTAGACTCACTGGATTCTGAAGCCAGTTTGGTGTTATCCACCGGTAGGGCCAATTCTGCCACTACAGTACTGGTTGCAAAGAACTTCACACAGAGAAAAGTATCAGGTTTCAGGTTAGATTATCTCACGCCACTGTAGACACCTTTCAATTTCATCATTAAATAGTTTGGCATGACACCAAGGTTATTTTGCATAGGTCCCAATATGTCATGAATGCATCAGTGCTCAGTAAATGCAGAAACGAATTGCAGATACTCTCGTTAATCTTGTGTATTGTAAAAGTCTTGGCTGGCAGCTGCTGTAACCTGGGAGTTGAAGGAATAAAGGCGACCAGCACTCACAAATTATATTCATGCCATGTACAGTAACACAACAAAATCTATCAGTATTTGTGAGTTTTCTCCATCTTAATTCATGCATGTTTTGGCCATCGTAGTAAACCTACAAGAAACATACCTTGGAGTGGAACTCGTCAATGGGCACTTGATGGGTGCTGATGTCCCTGGTGTCGACCTTGACGTGGCTGAGCCCCTGCTCCCTGAACTGTAGCTCCGGCTTGGTGTTGGCCTCATCCAGGGTGGCAACCCTCTCCAGGTATGTACCCAGGTGCTCCTCTGCCTCCTCCAGCCCCACCATCCATGGAGAAGCCACCGAAGATCATCCCTCCATCACCTCAAGAGCCAAAGCCCCCACCCATGGAAGTGAAGTGAAGCTGTAGTGGAGGAGATGCGAATCCCCTTACCTCCGGTCCCTGTGTACACACTTCCAGACCTCCCGGAAATCATGGACATGCCCATATCAGAGCATGAGGAGTTGAAGCTCCCCATGGAGGCTCCTGAGCTTAGCCTGACTCCAATGCTAGAGAAGCTGCGGCTGCGAATGGAGAACATGACCATGATGACATCAGAGAGTGCAAAAAGCATGGTCTCTGGTGGGAGATGCACTGCAAGCGGGGTGCAGTTGTGGTCTCTCTGTGAAACACTGTTATTAATGGGCATGTGGAATGTGCTGACTGGGGTCTGCCTTGAGCGATCTCAGTATTTTCATGTTCACGATCACAGGGTCTCACTCTCACTCTCTCTCTCTCTCTCTCTCTCTCTCTCTGTCTGTCTCTCTGTCTGTCTCTCTGTCTGTCTGTCTGTCTGTCTGTCTGTCTGTCTGTCTGTCTGTCTGTCTGTCTGTCTGTCTGTCTGTCTGTCTGTCTGTCTGTCTGTCTCTCTCTCTCTCTGTCTCTCTCTCTCTCTCTCTCTCTCTCTCTCTCTCTCTCTCTCTCTCTATCTATCTCTATCTATCTTATTTTATCTATCATCAGACATACACTCTGACCCTGCTGGGAGTATCTTTGTTTTCCAGAGTCCATGTAAAAAAGGGCTATGAAATCAAATCCAATCTGTTTCCCTTTGGTTGCTATGTGTTGTGCTAACTTGTCATATTGGGGATGAGTAACATGTCTCTCATGCCTTTCCTCTGCCGTCCCTTATTGCAAGGCCAATACACTACATTTCACAATTACTAATTAGTGGCTTGCGTAGGCCATTTACTGAATTACCTTTAAACATTGGCACACGGTCTGCATGTAAGCGAAAAGGTTCTATTGAATAGTTGCTGTGTATTTCCATATCCTCAGACTGTGCTCTCTCATCCTCACATTGGCTAAATGATGAACGCCAGCTCTCTGTCTGGGACTGATCCTCTGACAGCAAGATAGACAGGAGATCAATACAAACCACTGCCCATCCCATCTTTGTTCTGTGCATTGGCTTTTCCTTCTCTTAACCCCCCAACCTAAACCCACCCACTGCGCACACACTGGTTGAATCAATGTTGTTTCCAGGTCATTTCAATGAAATTACGTTGAACCAACATGGAATAGATGTTGAATTGACGTCTGTGCCCAGTGGGCATGCTCTGCCACTCAGTCCTATCTGTCAGCTAGTCAGCCCATCTGCAGGATGTCCTCTAGCTCTTTCACTCACAAACATGCCACCCCCTCCCCTCCGACCCCCTCCTCTAACTCTTGTATATCCAGACGTGCAAACAAGAGTGATAGGGTCATAGGTTTACACTACTTAGTGGAGGATGGCTCATACTAATGGCTGGAATGGAGTCAATGGAATGGTATCAACCACATGGAAACCACATTGTTGATGTGTTTGGTACCATTCCATTTACGCCATTCCAGTCATTATTATGAGCCGTCCTCCCCTCAACAGCCTCCACTGACACTACTGTACAACTGCAAACCACAGTAACTCCACATTTGGCCAAAAGACCGAAATCAGGTTTTGTAGTATCTGTTTTTATCTTGTGTCCTGGTTCAATTATCTCCAGTTTCAGTGAAAATACTGTAGTGTCAAATTTCCAGTAACTACAAAATCCATGTAAAAACCAAGGCAAGCAGCAGCAACTTAAGTTACTAAGTGAAGTTACTGCGTTCTGGGTTTGTTCCACTGTGTTTTGACTGCAGTTACTGCAGTTTGCCTATGGTATCGAGTACAGGCCATCCCAATCATGACTCACACACACCATGAGACAGCCAGTGATCCAGTTGTTACCAGAATAAACAGGGCACAATCCCACAGACCAATGATGGTTGAACTCGCACTGAAATGCAAATACCCAGGTAATGTATACATCGTTTGTGGTCTTGTACCTCTCTCTTTAGTTACAGATTTAGTTCCCTAATGCAATTGGTAACCTTAATGTCATCATTTGCATATTGATTCAAAAAACACATCGTTGGATCTGTTTGGATGTGTTTACAGACTATGCTTCTTCTTCCTTTAGGTTATCCCACCAAGGTGAAATGAAAGGATTTGAAAAGCATAAATGAATCCAAGTACATGTGTTTGTCAGAAACGACTGGTGTTACGTAAGTGAACGGGTCCACAGAGGGGTGTGTACACCATATGGATGAGATTGAATCAAATTGAATCAAGTTGAATCAAGTTGAATAAACAATCAAACATGCATGTCTGAGTTGAGCTTTCTTAATGAAACATCAAATCTATTGTTGTTTTGGGTTGTTTATCAAAGTCAGCTGGCTAACTTATCGATCCTGCTTTGTGGCATAACCCTCTGGTCCTTTCCCAGGGAGGGAAGCAGGGAGAAGAGACGAGAACAGCCGCCAGCGACGTGTCAGCCTATGTCAGCAGTAGATCTAGGAAACGATGTGGCCGGGAGAGGTCTCTTCTATATCACTTGACTTGAATCTTTAATCTGCACGTTGAGACGTCTCACAACATTATTTGAACAATGTTGTCGATCTTTAAAACAGTGTACACAAGGCACGGAACTCTGGGGTATTTTGCATAACAGTAAATGCATTTTTAAAATGTAGTTGTTGTCTCAAAACAGCAAATACATTCATCAAAACTATAATGATAATACATGACCAAAAGAACGCGACTGCCTGCAATAAACAATCATACCTCTTGAGTCAAGTTGAGAAAGAAAAATACAGTGCCTTGCGAAAGTATTCGGCCCCCTTGAACTTTGCGACCTTTTGCCACATTTCAGGCTTCAAACATAAAGATATAAAACTGTATTTTTTTGTGAAGAATCAACAACAAGTGGGACACAATCATGATGTGGAACGACATTTATTGGATATTTCAAACTTTTTTAACAAATCAAAAACTGAAAAATTGGGCGTGCAAAATTATTCAGCCCCCTTAAGTTAATACTTTGTAGCGCCACCTTTTGCTGCGATTACAGCTGTAAGCCGCTTGGGGTATGTATCAGTTTTGCACATCGAGAGACTGACATTTTTTCCCATTCCTCCTTGCAAAACAGCTCGAGCTCAGTGAGGTTGGATGGAGAGCATTTGTGATCGTGTCCCACTTGTTGTTGATTCTTCACAAAAAAATACAGTTTTATATCTTTATGTTTGAAGCCTGAAATGTGGCAAAAGGTCGCAAAGTTCAAGGGGGCCGAATACTTTCGCAAGGCACTGTAGTTAGTCTACATCCGATGTAATCAATAGATCTTCATTGCAGACACATCATGAGGATCCAAATACATCATGATGATCAAAATAGGAAAAACAACTATTAAAAGGTGCAACTACTCTTTATGCATATTTCACCAAACAATTTCATGCACATCAAATCAAATATTGTTTCTGATCAAAAAGGAAATTAGCACATTGCGTGCATGGGTTAATTAATTGGTATCATCAGAATCTAATTCCATGTATTCAATACGTAGGCTGGTCTGTTGACAGGTTTGTAGACTTTCCATCACCAAGCAGTTAGACAATCCCCAATTGAAATAAGGGCAATGTAATTAGTGATGACCCACTGACTGGGCACACCAAGTCATTTCAAAGTGAAATGTTGGGTAATATTTGGTTCAGACGCTGATCAACCTACACTCACCGGACCCCACTTTGCCCCCAGAACATCCTGAAATCTCCGGGACATGGATTCTACAAGGTGTCGGAAAACATTTGTTGCTAAATTGGTATCAAGGGACCTAATGTGTGCCAGGAAAACATTCCCCACAACAGTACACCACCGCCAGCAGGTAGGATGAGTCCATGGACTCATGTTGCTTACGCCAAATCCTGACTCTGCCATCAGCATGAAGCAACAGGAACTGGGATTCATCAGACCAGGCAATGCTTTTCCACTCCCAATTGTCCAGTGTTGGTGATCGCCTGCCCACTCAAGTTGCTTCTTCTTGGCTTTAGCTGATAGGTGTGGAACTCGGTGTGGTCATCTGTTGCAATAGCCCATCCGGGACAAGGATTGTCTAGTTGTGTGTTCCGAGATGCCGTTCTGCAAACCCCTGTTCTGTTGTACTGCCCCATTATTTGTCTGTTTGTGGCCTGTTAGCTTGTATGATTATTGCCATTGCCAGTTGTCAGCTAAATTATTATTATATTACTATTATCACTGCACTTTGAACCATTTAAAACCAGAACAATGAATGGGAATACAATGTCAGATACTTAGTTTATTTATACAACAACGTAATGCGTTATCATTGTGCTTCATCTCATAGCACAACCAAATGACCTGGATTGCAGTTAATATTATATTAAAAGTTGTTACGGCTTTCTAGGTGTGGTGAAGGAGAGTCGGACCAAACTGCAGCGTGTGGATTGCGATCCATGTTTATTTAACAATAGCAACACGAATCTAAATACAACCACTACAAAACAATAAACGTAACGAAAACAGCCTAATACTCGTGCATATACACACGGAACACAGATATCAAGACACTAAGGACAATCACCCACGACAAACTCAAAGAATATGGCTGCCTAAATATGGTTCCCAATCAGAGACAACGATAAGCACCTGCCTCTGATTGAGAACCACTCCAGACAGCCATAGACTTTGCTAGATACCCCACTAAGCTACAATCCCAATACCAACACCAAAACCCCAAGACAAAACACACCACAATACAAAAACTCCATGCCACACCCTGGCCTGACCCAATACATGAAGATAAACACAAAATACTTAGACCAGGGCGTGACAAAAGTACATGGTGCAAGTGACCAATGGCGTTGGAGATTCTGGGCAGAATATTATCGCAGCGTTTGATCTTGAACATACACACTTTCTATGATTACATTAGAAGACACATTATAGTTAAAGTCCCTCAAAATGTGGCTATGGATGTGTAGCTCATTTTAAGTTTGAATAAATATTGTCATATCCGTTTGTAAGCTAGCCTTAACTTTAGGCTGTTTCCTATATTGCAGAACTGATATTGAATTGTGGTTGGTTGTCGACACAACCAAATATCAACATAGAGATGTATCTTCTGCTTGGATTGTGCCGTTGACTGTCAGGCTTTAAATCCAGTTTGTCTACAAATGAAGAATTGATCGATTGGATTCACGTCTCCATCTCAACCAAGATAATGCAGTAAAAGCAGACATGAAATGTACTTTAAATAAAGTTTGATTTGATTTGGTCTTGTTCTTTTAGTTAGATTGTTGCTTGAGATGGAATTGTGAATCCAGCATATACATTATTAAGTTGTAGATAAAATGTGATTGAAACCATAGCCCTATTTATAGTGTATATTTTTAGTTGAACCGTGGGTTGAATTGAAGCTATATCAGTTGATACTGATATAGGCCCTAAATAGCATCATTGATGTTATGAGTGATAAAGTATGGTCACATTACATTTGCTATGTTAAAACTACCCTTTGGAATGACTTCAATAGCAACAGTGAATATATTTAGTATTTAAGTGAAGATCTCTCAAGAATCAATCTCAAGATAAAACAATGGTAATAGTCAGTGGCGAATATCAAAGCTTAGAAGGATTGGGCTTGGTTAAAAACCTGGATGGGAAACCAAAGGTATAGATGTATATCATGGCAGACCAAACTGGGGACCGTGGGCCAGCCCGTGACAATGCTTTGTTTAGCCCATCAGGACCACTGGGGGCCCCCTACCAAAATAAGTATATATATATATATATATATATATATATATATATATATATATATATATATTGTACCGGTCAAAGGTTTGGACACACCTACTCATTCAGGGATTTTTCTTTATTTTTTACTATTTTCTATATTGTAGAATGATAGTGAAGACATCACAACTATGAAATAACACTTATGGAATCATGTAGTAACCAAAAAAGTGTTAAAAAAATCTAAATATATTTTATTTAGGTTCTTCAAAGTAGCCACCCTTTGCTTTGATGACAGATTTACACACTCTTGGCATTCTCTCAACCAGCTTCACCTGGAATACTTTTCCAACGGTTTTGAAGGAGTTCCCACATATGCTGAGCACATGTTGGCTGCTTTTCCTTCACTCTGCGGTCCACCTCATCACAAATCATTTCAATTGGGTTGAGGTCGGGTGATTGCGGAGGCCAGGTCATCTGATGCAGCACTCCATCACTCTCCTTCTTGGTCAAATAGCCCTTACACAGCCTGGAGGTGTGTTGGGTCATTGTCCTGTTGAAAAACAAATGATAGTCCCAAGTGAAAACCAGATGGGATGGCGTATCGCTGCAGAATGCTGTGGTAACCATGCTAGTAAGTGTGCCTTGAATTCTAAATAAATCACATTCAGTGTCACCAGCAAAGCACCCCCACATCATCACACCTCCTACTCCATGCTTCACGGTGGGAACCACACATGCAGAGATCATCCGCTCACCTACTCTGCGTCTCACAAAAACAACGGTTGAAACCAAAAATCTCAAATTTGGAATCATCTGACCAATGGACAGATTTCCACCAGTCTAATGTTGATTGCTTGTGTTTCATGGCCCAAGCAAGTCTCTTCTTCTTATTGGTGTCCTTTAGTAGTGGTTTCTTTGCAGTAATTCGACCATGAAGGCCTGATTCACACAGTCTCCTCTGAACAGTTAATGTTGAGATGTGTCTGTTACTTGAACTCTGTGAAGCATTTATTTGGGCTGCAATCTGAGGTGCAGTTAATTCTAATGAACATGTCCTCTGCAGCATAGGTAACTGTGGGTCTTCCTTTTCTGTGGTGGTCCTCATGAGAGCCAGTTTCATCATAGCACTTGATGGTTTTTGAGACTGCACTTTAAGAAACTTTCAGTTGTTGAAGTTTTCCGGATTGACTGACCATCATGTCTTAAAGTAATGATGGACTGTTGTTTCTCTATGTTTATTTGAGCTGCTCTAGCCATAATATGGACTTGGTGTTTAGCCAAATAGGGCTATCTTCTCTATTTCATCCCTACCATGTCACAACACAACTGATTGGCTCAAACGCATTAAGAAGAAAATAAATTCCACAAATGAACTTTTAAGAAGGCATTCCAGGTGACTACCTCATGAAGCTTCCTACGGCTTACCGCGAAGTGGTACATCGGGACCGCCGAGTGCTGTCTGTCCTCTGTTGCAACACTCACTGCCGAGTTCCAAACTGCCTCTGGAAGCAACATCAGCACATAAAATGGGTTTCCATGGCCAAGCAGCCGCACACAAGCCTAAGATCACCATGCTCAATGCAAAGCGTCGGATGGAGTGGTGTAAGTCCTCTGGAGTGATGAATGACGCTTCACCATCTGGCAGTCTGACAGACAAATTGGGATTTTGTGGATATCAGGAGAACCTTACCTGCCTGAATGCATAGCACCAACGGTAAAGTTTGGTGGATGAGGTATAATAGTCTGGGGCTGTTTTTCATGGTTCGGGCTAGGCTTCTTAGTTCCTGTGAAGCATACAATGACATTCTAGATGATTCTGTGCTTCCAACTTTGTGACAGTTTGGGGAAGGCCCTTTCCTTTTTCAGCATGACAATGCCCCTGTGCACAAAGCGAGGTCCAGAAATGGTTTGTCGAGATCAGTGTGGAAGAACTTGACTGGCCTGCACAGAGCCCTGACCTCAACCCCATCGAACACCTTTGGGAGGAATTGGAACGCCGACTGCGAGCCAGGCCTAATCACCAAACATCAGTGCCCGACCTCACTAATGCTCTTGTGGCTGAGTGGAAGCAAGTCCTCACAGCAATGTTCCAACATCTAGTGGAAAGCCTTCCCCCCTTTGAGATGTTTCGACAAGCAGGTTTCCACATACATTTGGTCATGTAGTGTATGTAGACACTGGTTCAGTGTTGGAGATGATGAACATGATGTTGAGAAAAGGAGGAATTGCCCTTTAACATCATGCTGTTATTGTTTATGCATGTAGATTAATCTCATGTCAAGTGTTTGTTTTTGCTGTTATATGCACAATAAGATCTGTGTGTGAAGAGCACTGTGTTAAGGGTACCGTTGGTTTGATTGTGTGGTTTTGAAGAATAAAGAAACAAAAGGCTTTTAAAAATGTTGTCCTCACTCCCTCTAGCAGATGAGTCGTTCCCAGAGACACTAGAATCCATAAAGGCAAGCTCTGTTGTGATATAAGACATCTTCACTGGAGTGTTGACAACAAACAGCTGTTTGGATTGGTTATTTTGGAGTGTTGTTACTGATTGATCTGTGACGCTATGATGGAGCTGGTAAAATGTATTTGGGTGCCTGGGCTGCTGGAAGTGCAACGATAGCGGCCATCCAGAAGATCTCACCTATGCTTGAGGCAGAATCCACGTTAGGGGCTCTGATGGGGGCAGTATGGGCAGCTGGGGTGTCTCGTGTTGCAGCAGAGAGAAGGTTTGGAGTAGGAGCAGCAGGAGCAACTGGGACAGCAGTATGGGCAGCACTTAATGCTTTTCTGTCTGTTGGAGGACAGGTGAGAACGTACAGGATGTTACTAAAGTTGGTCTGCCGCTGAGATTCCACTCATGACGGCCTATTATGTCAGAGTGAACCGAGTACTTTGCGAAAGAAAGATGTGCTCAGAGAACTATCTCAAATTGCTTACATTATTGGCATCAAATTAGTTTGGGATTCAGATTAATCCTGTATGTTTCATGACATAATAGTTAACTATACTAACCAGGAATTTAGATATACCCGGTACATGTATCAAAATGTATCTAATATTTTGCAATAATCTTGAATCGAATGAATGAGGGACTGAACACAGACCCAAAGTGTCTTTGCGTTTCAAAGGGTTTCAGTCTTTAAATGACTCTTTTTTTTAAAAGAAATTTGCCAATTTAATCAAAATAATTTTGAATGTCTGTATGGAATAGTTTTGAAATGTTATTTGAGAGACTAACCTATAGAGGGCAATGTTTTGCAAGAAGAAAAAAATCAGTTTTTTCAAGTAGTCTAGCCAAGCAAGCCTCTTAACAAATGACTCCTTACTTACTTAAGGTAGTCCATCGCATTTGATGATGACATCCACTACTGCTTGTGGGTTTGCTGAAGACTGTATAATCTGATGTGGTATGCACTGTCTGCCACAGTCAGAGCACACAATGGCCTGTTCGGTCCTTTTTTCCTCAGAGCCCACACCATGTGGAATGGTCCGTGGCAACAGCCTTTAGGAAGGCAGAGTTTACCCCACACTTCTTTAGTGAGTGTCTTCAAGGGATCCTTTAGAGTGCTTTTTCTGCCCGGTGCGACGGCCCAGTTGTAGCTGTCTGTACTGCATATTTCCAGGAAGGCGGTCCTCTAGCATCCGGATGGCATGGCCAAGTTATCTAAGCTGCTGGTGTGTGATGGACGCCTCAATGCTCCTGCTTTTGTTTCTTAGCAGGATCTCTAAGTGTGAAACACGGCCCTGCCAGGTCACTTTCAAAACGAGTTGGAAGCATTTTATGTGAAAGGACTCCAGTTGTTTTAAGTGTCGACTGATGACTGTCCGTGTCTCACATCCATAAAGGACTGTAGATACACACACTGCCTGGTAGACTGCAACATTGGTGCAGGTTGCTCTTGTTAAAAACTGCTTCCAAGGTATTTAAAGTGTGGTACAATGGCAAGTGAGGAGTCTGCGAAGGAGAATGCGGGTGGGGCAGGTGGAGGATGAGATGACCTGACAAAGGACCTCTGTTTTTGCCCTATTCTGCTGTATTCTCTCACAGCTGCTGTGAGGGTGGCTTGTAGAGCGCAATCATTCTCCAATCATCCGCCTACTGAAGCTCATGTCTCTTTAATGACCCCTACAACCGCTGACACAACCAACACCTCACAATGGTTTGGTGTTGGAGCAAAAACCTTAGCAAAGGCAAAAGGAGGAGAGGTGGGAGGCCAGCCGCTGATGTAGATATATGCATGTATTATGAGATCTCTGCATATTAGGTCCTTGCAGAAATGGGCAGCTCTAACTGGCTGGTCCTGCATGGTAAGGTGTGCTATGACCATACACATATAGTTCACAGAATGGACATGCAGTATGCCCTCTGACCATGGGAATGTCCATTCTAGAAATTCTAATTCTGTTATTCTGACCCTCTGGGACCTGAGTGACACTGGAAGTGGGTGAGGATGACCTGACTTCTAGAGAGGAAGAGGGTCATCGAACACAATTTCCCACCCCACACAGCCAGACAGACGCAGAGATCCACCCAACAGTCTTGTCTATGACAGATAAGGGTGTAGATTACACAGCTGCTGCCACTTCTTCCTGAGAGAGGAGACCTCACACAGAAACACACAAGCTATGTTCTGTGAGTAAAACAGCTTGAATGGACTCTTGCAGGACTGCAATAAAGAATGGTGGAAATGCCACCCATGCAGTCACAAGACGGGGCAAATACTTTTTTATTTATTATTTTTGTATCTACAAGGGTGCCCTATAGGGTGAAGGGGCAAAGGGTCTATTTGGAATTCACAATAACACCCATCTCTGCACTGGGTCTGAACAAGTAAAAACTTGATGAATCATCCATTGCATTATCAGCTGTGCATTCCATTAAGGCATGGGGTTTAAACCAATTAGATCCAGTTGGGATATTCACTTTGGACCTTCTGCGAACTTTACAAAAATACAATATCTATTTCTGCAATCCCTTTCCGTAGCCTACAAAACAAAGTCAAGCGATTAATTTGGCTTTAACATATTTAATTGCAAAATATAATTATATACAGTACATTGTGTGAGGGAAGAGGCTATGCTTTGACTAAGACCCACACCCCTCTCACAGACAGTACAAAGTCCAGTACGTCTTATGACCAGAGTAAGAGCAGAAATACAATACATAAGCCGACATATTTCTTTGTTTCTGAAACTGAATGCAATTCAGTGCTTCCAGTGTCATTCACGACAGCATAATAAAAGGGGAAAGATAGACATTTGTTTTTCCTTCTGTCTTCAGTCAGTGCTCATTGCTATACTGAGCCGGGGGGGGGGGGGGGGGGGGGGGGAGACCAAACATTTGTAGTCTTTTGATCTAGTGCTTGATTCATCTCTCAGGCAAGCGTCGACTGGCTCATCATGGGCGACAGTGGGGACCGTCATTTTCAAGAGGGGGAGAGAGAGAGAGAGAGAGAGAGAGAGAGGTTGAGGCGCTGGGCCCTTAATGCTGGGAAATAGACAATTCCTGGAAACAGATCTCATAGACTACATGTTGCGCGTAGGCTACTCACATATTGTGCCTAGTTCCTGACCCCTACCTTCCTCACAGACTAATACTTGGTCAAAACCCTTCATCATGGCCCCATACTGCATACATTCTAAACCCTACACTCGGGGGGAAAAGAGGACTCTCCAGAAGCATCATACAATTCTAATATACACAAAACCCATTCAAGGACAGGGAAGCAACCAGGTGAGAGGGTACATCACATTTCGTTCTGTAGTTACATACAGAAATAAACATAATGGAGATCCTATACGGATAACGACACTCTTTGGCTGTCCCCATAGGAGAGCCCTTTTTGGGTTCCATGTAGAGCCCTCTGGAAAGGGTTCTACTTTGAACCCAAAGGGGTTCTATTAAAAGGTTTCTACCTGGAACCCAAAAGGATTCTTCAATGGGTTCTACGAGGACAGCCGAAAGAACCCTTTTAGGTTCTAGTTAGCACCTTTTTTTCTGAGTGTACAGTATATGGAGAGTGGGAATTCCTCAAACTGAAAGCCTTTGTCATTGGTTATCAACTCAATTGGAATGTCCAGCAATGCGAGACTCACGTTTTCCCAGCCAGAGGGTAGGAAATCCACTAACAAAATCGCTTTTCCATCATCTTAACAAGCTTTACAGCTTCTGTCATCCTCCCCTAACCACAATAATTTCACAAATGCTGAAGAATATCCTGACTTTTGCCATTCTTCAAATACACACACATATACATATATACAGTGGGGCAAAAAAGTATTTTGTCAGCCACCAATTGTGCAAGTTCTCCTGCTTAAAAAGACGAGAGAGGCCTGTCATTTTTCATCATAGGTACACTTCAACTATGACAGACAAAATTAGAGGGAAAAATTCCAGAAAATCACATTGTAGGATTTTTTATGAATTTATTTGCAAATTATGGTGGAAAATAAATATTTGGTCAATAACAAAAGTTTATCTCATTATCTCTCCAGGACCTTGAAATGCTTCTTACGAAGCCACTCCTTCATTGCCCGGGTGGTGTGTTTGGGATCATTGTCATGCTGAAAGACCCAGCCACGTTTCATCTTCTATGCCCTTGCTGATGGAAGGAGGTTTTCACTCAAAATCTCACGATACATGGCCCCATTCATTCTTTCCTTTACACGGATCAGTCGTCCTGGTCCCTTTGCAGAAAAACAGCCCCAAAGCATGATGTTTCCACCCCCATGCTTCACAGTAGGTATGGTGTTCTTTGGATGCAACTCAGCATTCTTTGTCCTCCAAACACGACGAGTTGAGTTTTTACCAAAAAGTTATATTTTGGTTTCATCTGACCATATGACATTCTCCCAATCTTCTTCTGGATCATCCAAATGCTCTCTAGCAAACTTCAGACGGGCCTGGACATGTACTGGGGGACACATCTGACACTGCAGGATTTGAGTCCCTGGCGGCGTAGTGTGTTACTGATGGTAGGCTTTGTTACTTTGGTCCCAGCTCTCTGCAGGTCATTCACTAGGTCCCCCCCGTGCGGTTCTGGGATTTTTGCTCACCGTTCTTGTGATCATTTTGACCCCCCGGGTTGAGATCTTGCGTGGAGCCCCAGATCGAGGGAGATTATCAGTGGTCTTGTATGTCTTCCATTTCCTAATAATTGCTCCCACAGTTGATTTCTTCAAACCAAGCTGCTTACCTATTGCAGATTCAGTCTTCCCAGCCTGGTGCAGGTCTACAATTTTGTTTCTGGTGTCCTTTGACAGCTCTTTGGTCTTGGCCATAGTGGAGTTTGGAGTGTGACTGTTTGAGGTTGTGGACAGGTGTCTTTTGTACTGATAACAAGTTCAAACAGGTGCCATTAATACAGGTAACGAGTGGAGGACAGAGGAGCCTCTCAAAGAAGAAGTTACAGGTCTGTGAGAGCCAGAAATCTTGCTTGTTTGTAGGTGACCAAATACTTATTTTCCACCATAATTTGCAAATAAAATCATAAAAAATCCTACAGTGTGATTTTCTGGATTTTTTTTCTTCTCATTTTGTCTGTCATAGTTGAAGTGTACCTATGATGAAAATTACAGGTCTCTCTCATCTTTTCAAGTGGGAGAACTTGCACAATTGGTGGCTGACTAAATACTTTTTTGCCCCACTGTATATATATAAACAATTAAAATATTGTAAAACATGTAACCATTTTAGCATAGTCACTGTCAGGGTTCACATCTGGGACAG
Source organism: Oncorhynchus mykiss (assembly GCF_057628025.1). Lineage (NCBI taxonomy): Eukaryota > Metazoa > Chordata > Actinopteri > Salmoniformes > Salmonidae > Oncorhynchus > Oncorhynchus mykiss. The sequence continues at coordinate 47,110,916 of NC_143034.1, forward strand.
GATGGAGATGGTCATGGAATGGATTGTCAAGAAGGACATGAGTCCATGAACCCTACTATCTTAAATACTTTCCTAGGGCGTGTAGGGAGTCGAAACGTTTACATGGCTGTCGCCACCTTTCGTTAGAGGAGCATCGAGGAATGTGGAGAAGATGAGTTTTCAAGAAGCAACCCAGAGGATGCTGACCTGACACTCTACACAACACCGATGGACCCTTTCTTGAACCCCTGTGTCCTTGGACGATGCCAATGCCGATGTGGTACTACTCATTCTGTATCGGTGCATCCAAAAAGGTCACGTGTAAAGTGTTTGGGCTTTGAGATTGTTTTGATAGGACTCCACAGAGCTAAGCCATCAGTGGGTGGAAGACGATAAGCAGTTCTCTGTAAAATAGTTGTGTCAATGGCCCCAGTCTTGAATCCTCGGGGGATGTCGAGAGTGAGTCTGAACATGGAGGTGAGGCAGGGTGGATGAGGACTGATCCAGGACGTCCTATCAGGAGCTGCCATCTCCGTTCTTGGTCTTGAGCACCACCAGGACCACCATGATGGGGATGAGGCAGATGGGGGTCATTACCAAGGCAAACACGATGCTGGGCGGGGGGTCGCTCAGTGCCTCGTTGGGGCAGTCCCGGAAGAACCTGGAGTGGATGTTTACAAACACATTCTCCACCATCCTGTTGGGCCAGGGGATCAGCAGACACTCTGCTATCTCCTCTGTGCACATGGTGAAGGCGTTATACATCCTACAGGGAGGGATAGGAGGGGTACTATTAGTTCAAGAGAGGGCAACGTTATGTGTCTGAAAGACATTATTAAGAGTTTCATGGTATGGATGGACCATTAATGAGTGAGTTAACTCTGATTTCACTTGACTATGTGTTGGGTTTCTCAAAACTACTGTTTGAACTAAGTGACAATGCAAGACCAGTGGCATGATAAGTTGGATCAGAAACAAAGTAAACAGAATAATACGTGGATTAAAATAAGCATCTAGGCCTACCTCTTCACATTGTTCCAGTTGCACCAGTCTGTGTTGTTTAATGACTCCATGGCACCTACAAAATTACTGTAGCAGGTTTCCTCAAATAAGGTCACGTAGCACTCCGTCCTTGGGGGAAAATACTCACAAACTTCACAGTATTGTTCACAGTTAACATACTTATTCCCACAACCTGTACAGTAAGAGAGAGAGAGAGAGAGAGAGAGAGAGAGAATATTGTGACGTTAAAAAATCAGTTCTTTGAAATGATTCCATCATCTAAAACGAATCCATAAAATGTAGGATTAGAAGGATGTCTAGAAGATTCATGGTTACACATTATTACTAACAAGTCCCAGTCTAACCTTATGTTGATTTAACAGCAAGCAGAAGCAGCAGTGTCACCTCTGATTCAACATTACTAGCTAGCCTACATGTAGAGTCAGAAAAGTAATAATGGCCCACCTAATCCACTGGAGAATCCTCTATCTTCGGGGCTAACGTCTGAGAAGAAAAAATGACAATACATTTGTATTCATTTGACTGGCCAATGGTTGTAGTCACAACAGAAATGTCTGTTAAAAACAGCCTCTCAAACAGACAGACTGAACAGCTGTGTCATTCAACATCTTTTTTGAAATCTTTTAAAAATCTTTTTCAAATGATCAATGCAACATTTAAGATCCCAATCAAAACAAAGCATGCAATAAATGTTATCTTTACTGCCACACATCGTGTCAGCAACTCAGTCTGACTGTCCAGCAACGCGGGACGTGCATTCGCTGCCGCCCGGGCCGAGCCCACACACTCACCAGAGAGAACAGAGAGGAGCATCCCAAAGAAAACAAGTGCTCCCTTCATGTCAGAGAAAGTGAACATAAGAGAGTTTCCCCCACTGACTGACGACCATCTAGACTGAGCCTGAACTTCTAACACCGAGCCCTGCAGGGCATAACAGGAAACTAGACATGGGTGGAAGCAGCTAGACGCAGCATTACCCTCGGCTACCAGATGTCAGATCGGTGTTACCCGCGATGTTCCTCAAGGATCTGTCTGTCTGCCCTGCGCCTTGGCAGCAAGCTCTTCCCCTCTCCAGTGCATTTCTTTAGGATTGTCTTGCCTTTTAAAGGGGTGGAGGCTCAAAACATTGTCCTCTCTCTCTCAAATTAAAGGGAGCACACCCAAGTTGGGCTGGACTCACATCTGAAAACCTTTTACTCTTGAACTCTCAAACATTTTAGTCTCCATTTCTCACAGTCAAAGGCCTGGCTGACTTGTGCAGCTTGTGATTTATTTGCCTTGAGGGCTGCCTCTGCCAAATCGGAAAACATAAGTAAACATTTAGGACCAGGGCGTTTAGGGTGGATGTAATCATGACTACGCACGGTGTGCTGTGCAGACGGCTGTGGATTCATATCTGGAAGACGTTATTAGAGTCAGCCAGCTGTTTGCAACGACCTACTCTCTATCTGCCCAACAGCCAGAGGCAAGTAATGCAAAGCTCCAACTCAATGGGACTTTCAGCGTTCACACAATAGGATAAGGCTGGGAATATGGGTGGACTTCTCCTGGATCTTTATGTAGTACCTTGAGCCACGTGGAGCTGCATGACTGTTACCTCAGCAGACTACGGTCTCCGTTTCATACTGCTCTTCAAAGACAACGCATTAGACCACTAAAACGATTATTCGTACCTCAAGCTCCTTATCAAAAAAGGACGTTTTTCAAAAGAACAAGTCTTTGTCGATTACTGGGATGAAATAATAACATTTAAAGTGACTTTAAAAAGATTTAGAGGATGTATTCTCAGGACAATCTATGCTACGCAGTGTGGTTGGGCCCCTGAACACATCTGTTTGCTGAGCAACGGTTTTGATTTAGTAATGACATCAGGAAATGTGTCTTTTCAGCAGAGGAGGAGCTCAGAGTTGGGTGAGTTGGAGGGGAGCGGAGAGAGAGAAAAGGGAAATCGTAGGGTGAGGAACAGTGAAGGGGAGCTAGCAGCTCCAAAGTTCCAGTTGTTTCACAACTCTAGAGTTCATGTGTTGAACACACCCGTCACATGGGGTGAATGGTGAACAAATACAGGAAGTGCAGCCCAGTTGGGGGGCTGCCTGTAACAAGGTTTCATTTAATCTTTGACCCCAGACAATTATAGGCCTTGTGTCAGCTGCTGCTGATTCACCACTGGTGGAGACCTCCCCACAGGTTTGTCTTGGCCTCACGTTATGCTAGAAGCCTAGGACTCTTGGCAGAGAGCTGCATCTCGGTTGTCTTTTTTTTTTTTTTAAGAGGTTGGACAGTTTTGTTCTGAACCCATGTGTTTACAGTGCTTGTCCAACAGAGTCCCCAATGGATTCAAATATAATTTCACATCAAAGTGTTGCGCGATAGCGATGACGAAGGACAAACCTCTGCGGTAATGATTGTTTAGAACATGAATGGGGGGTTTCACCTTTACAAACATTTCAAACATAATCCATCTATGATCATTATGTTGTGTAATACCAATATTGTGAAATAGGTATTAAAATGTTGCCTAAAAAGTTGAATCTGGTAACTTACCATGGTATTGGTCGTTTGCAGTTCTTGTTGAGTCATGCCGTGATGTGAAACCTAATTGAGAATAACATACTGTTTAATCAAAGTATTGATATAATTGTAGTTATCATTACATTTACATCTTATCCAGAGCAACTTGCAGTAGTGAGTGCATACTTTTTTGTACAGGCCCCCAGTGGGAATCAAACCCACAACCCTGTCGTTGTAAGCGCCGTGCTCTACAAACTGAGCCACACGGGACCCCAATGGGACCCCCATCAAAGTGAAGACAGACTAACAAAAAACATTTGTTGTTGTTCCCTTGGTCTTTAACACTAGTTGACATTGATGAGTTGTGTTAGTTGATGTAGAGACCACAAGAAGAGGACAACAGTCAGTTAGTTACCTGGTGTGGTAGCTTGTGGCGCCTCGTAATGTCCTATCAGACCAGCTGCTGTAGAGCTCAGTGCTACAGGGACAGACACGAAACAGGGCCAATGTCACCAGGAGAGTTCTTTCCAGAAAAGTGTGCACTCACATTCTCACACGTGCACAGTCAGCGAAATAAACAAAGACAAACACAAGCAAGTAGAAATGCAGAAATGAGTTGACGGAAGACTGATGAACATATAGGACAGACAGAAAGAGAGGAGTGTGGGAAGGAGAAACAAATGAAGAGAGAGCTGGTCAGTGGCAGGGAGTGTATCCTCCCTTTGTTCTCTGAATAAAGTCTGAAACAGTTCAGCCATTTCCTCAAACACAAACTATTTAATGTAATCTTTGGATAACTTGGTTTGTTTTGTTTTTTTGAAGGAGAGTGATCTGGTCTGGGAAATTGAGTCTAAAGTTGAGGTGTTCCTTATTATACGGTTATTGTGACATTGTGTTCTGTGAAGACCGTGATTATCTCAACTCCATTCTCTGATGTATTTGTTGGTAGAAACAGATCCTCTAAATTAGAACAACAATCTGCTTAAAATCTTCACGAAAGACACCAGATCCATATCATTATATCTATATTTAACCTCTGTTTCTTCACCATTGGAGCAAGAAAATGTTTTTAACAAATCAAAATCACTAAGTCTAGGCTACTTTTTAAAAAAAAATCTAATATTAGATCTGCCAAGCTCTTACTACAATCCCTTACTTCACTGTGCACTTCTAAGTATTCCACTTTCTGTAAGAGCTGAAATCTAGGGCAATATTTTACATACTTTTTCTCTCAGTAATTCAACATACTTCTCCATACCCCTGGCCCTTTTTATATACATATAGTACTCTGTAAATCATCTACTTACCCCAGAGAAGAAGAGGCAGAAAGCAGCAAGAAGAAGAAGAAGACACGGGAGACGGATTAGGAGCTTTCATTTCTGCCTGACACTGCTCTGTTCCTCTTCCCTGGTGGACCCAGATTACATATCTCAACCTTTCTCAGGAAAGCTCTATAAAACAACAGGAAGCTCTCGTTTCCTAGGATGGGCGGCTTGGGCGGGTTCCCACAATAGGGCAGACAGCCCCAGATAAGGGGAGAGCTACTGTAGCCCACTACCACTTACAATACAATTCATCTCTCTCCTTCTCACTCGATTGGTCTCTCTCTTTCTTTCTTTCTCTCCCTCTCTCCCTCACACTCTTTTTCCTAGTTTCTCTCTCTCTCTCTTCTATTCTTCCTCACACTCTATCAGATGTTCAGTTTGGAAGGAACAGACATCTATCTGTACAGTAGTCACTAAAGGTCTTCGTTTTGAAAATAGACTGCTGACAAGCTGATGACTCTGTAGCCTTTCTCACTTTCTCAAATCCTGTGAGTAAACTGATTTGCCGACTAATATGTGTTCCTGTAAAACCAACGTTGAAATGTCAGTTGGAGCATAACTAGAGTGTGCAACTTTCTTTATGTTTACATATTAGCTAAACCAACATAAATTCTCAAGTTGAATTGTATGTTCACTCAACTTGACATTTTAGGTCGAGGGAACATTACAATTCAACTTGAGAATTGATTTTGGTTCAGCTACAACAATATGTCCAAATGTTGAGCAAACTAGAAATCACATTGCAGCTGAACTATTTAAGCTGAACCAGCGCAGTGAATTCAGGCATAGCACCAACCAGGACACAAACCCTGGTCCAACGACTGTCAACCCAATACCTTAGAAGTTACGCCAACAGATCCGAAGTTGGGGGGGGGGGGGGACTATAATATAGATGATTGGTCAACTATGGAAATGATTTTGTTATTGACAGATGGCAGTTCTATTTCTTGTTTTGGTTGAGTAAAGTATGTTAATGACATAAAGTCCCCCTGGACTCCTTTCCAGTTCCAGTCATGTTTCAATTAATGGACCAGAACAGTGGATTATTTTGAATCACCACAGACCAGATAAACAGGTAAAAACATTTTCAATAATGGTTTGAGAAAATAGACTCACTTTTTTGTTGCTATATGTGGTTTAATGCATTGTATTTCAGCCTCTGAAGTAAAAGGTTTAGTTGTAAACTGGTCCCTCAAATTCAACTGACATTGAACTAAAATCATTGGGTTAGAGTAGTATCATGTCAGCTCAACAATTGACCAATTCCAGTCAGAATGGATATGTACGCTCCGGGGACATTTTTCTGAGTTGCATTCTTTACACAGATATCTTTCTCTGAAACACAAAAATACAGCCTGCTAGACTTCAGCTGTCAAAAAGGTGTGAGTGTCTATTCAAATAGACTGGATATACACTGAGTGTACAAAACATTAAGAACACCTACTCTTTCCATGACATAGACTGACCAGGTGAATCCAGGTGAAGGCTATGATCTCTTATTGATGTCACCTGTTAGATCCACTTCAATCAGTGTAGATGAACGGGGTATGGTAGTAGGTGCCAGGTGCACCGGTTTGAGAGTGTCAAGAACTGCAACGCTGCTGGGTTTTTCACAGTTTCCTGTGTGCATCAAGAACGGTCCACCAGAAGAAGAACATCCAGCCAACTTGACACAACTGTAGAAAGCATTGGAGTCAACATGGGCCAGCATCCCTGTGGAACACTTTCCACAACTTGCAGAGTCCATGTCATCCACAAATTGAGGCTGTTCTGAGGGCAAAAGTGGGTGCAACTCATTATTAGGAAGGTGTTCCTAATGTTTTGTACACTCAGTGTAGCTTGCTTGAAGTGGGAAACTATTTTTAAGATGTATCCTCAGTGTTGATTCCCAATGATTGAGATCACAAAGGCTGAAATGGATAGCTTCAACGTGCTCTTTGACAACACAAACTGTCAATAAAAAAAAACGTGTTGCCATTTTGATATGTCTCAAGGCTAGAGCTCCCTGTGAGAAACAGACGGAGCTGAATCAAGTCTGTAAGGAAACTTATATCAACTTCACTTTGTTTGTTGGGAAACGTTTATTAACATAACACTAACAGCGATGTGTACATACTGTAGGTCAAATATGATTGGGGTTTTCTGTCACTGTCAGCACAAGGAGTGTGGGGGAAGTCCCGGCTGGTGATGAGGGGAGATATGTTTCTGTGTTTCTGTAGTTATTGTGTGAGGTAATGGCGGATGACAAATCTCTCCCCGCAGCAGTAAATCCGTGGAATGTCTCACCCCCTGCAAGGCTGTCATTGGCGTATCCACAGAGCTGCTGTAGTGCATTGAGACACTTCTGGGCCCTCCAGTACACACAAAGAATGACGCATTCATGATGCATCCATCCACGTCACTGATGTACTGTCTGCCTCAGCTGGGACTGAGCTTGCTGGGACTCTGGGCCGAAATGACTTCCACATTTCAACACAGATCAATGATTTGTTTTTCTTTATACAACTGGTTGAATAAACCTCCAACGTTTAAGGACTTGAGTACATTAGCTATTCTGAATCTGCACAGAGCCAGCAAGGGATAATGCAACACATGTCATCTGTACTGTTGGTTCCATCGTAGAATTTTCAACATAAACTCAGCTACACTTCTTCTCTCTCTAACGCATCAGCTTCTACCAAACGATTCCATTTTGGAGCCTCAAATCAATGTTCAATGGGCTACAAGACACAAGCACATTTTGAGGAACGTCGAAAAACGCTTTGCTCAGCACCTCAATCAGAGAATTATTTGAGATGATTAATAACTGTGTAGTGTATTTCGCCAGCTGCACCGGTAGGCTTCTGAACTGATCCATCTCCACTGGCACATCTGACCACATAAAACCCTCTTTCCAGGTGCCAAGAGTTACACACACCGTTTACATAGAGCACAATTAAGAACTTTCCACTGATAAGGGCCTCGCTCTCAAGCATATCTTCCTCCTTTCTCATGTTTGCTATTGTTTTACAGTCTGGTATAAACTCGCCACGGCCCAGATCAAGCACCATTGTGGAAGTGCCAGGAAAGAGAGAGAGCAGGCTTAGAAAAACGCACCGTAGAAGAGCACTGTAGGTGACACACTGAAACTGCCTTACTGCCTGCAGTGTCAGAATTACGGATCAGGGGCTGTATGTATCAAGCATCTCAGAGTAAGAGTACTGCTCTAGGATCTAAAAAGCCAGTCAGCACTCCAACTCTGAGATGCTTAATGGCCCCAGGAATACACAGCCAGTAACAATGAGTGAGAACCAGAACTAATTGTACACAAAAATGATTCCATTGTAGGTGGACCGACCATACTGTGTTAAATGTGACTCAGTGATCAATAAATTATCAATAAGGCCCGATGATACACAGTAAAGACTGAGCATATGGTTGACGTCAGAAGACAGCAACTAGATACGTTTTGAAGATGATTTCATTACTTAATCACTCTTTTATTCTGGTTGGGCCTGGTGTTTTGAAGATGATTTCATTACGTAATCATTCTTTTATTCTGGTTGGGCCTGGTGTTTTGAAGAGGATTTTATTACGTAATCATTCTTTTATTCTGGTTGGGCCTGGTGTTTTGAAGATGATTTCATTACTTAATCACTCTTTTATTCTGGTTGGGCCTGGTGTTTTGAAGATGATTTCATTACGTAATCATTATTTTATTCTGGTTGGGCCTGGTGTTTTGAAGATGATTTCATTACGTAATCATTATTTTATTCTGGTTGGGCCTGGTGTTTTGAAGATGATTTCATTACGTAATCATTCTTTTATTCTGGTTGGGCCTGGTGTTTTGAAGATGATTTTATTACGTAATCATTCTTTTATTCTGGTTGGGCCTGGTGTTTTGAAGATGATTTCATTACTTAATCACTCTTTTATTCTGGTTGGGCCTGGTGTTTTGAAGATGATTTCATTACGTAATCATTATTTTATTCTGGTTGGGCCTGGTGTTTTGAAGATGATTTCATTACGTAATCATTCTTTTATTCTGGTTGGGCCTGGTGTTTTGAAGATGATTTCATTACTTAATCACTCTTTTATTCTGGTTGGGCCTGGTGTTTTGAAGATGATTTCATTACGTAATCATTATTTTATTCTGGTTGGGCCTGGTGTTTTGAAGTGGATTTCATTACGTAATCATTCTTTTATTCTGGTTGGGCCTGGTGTTTTGAAGATGATTTCATTACGTAATCATTCTTTTATTCTGGTTGGGCCTGGTGTTTTGAAGATGATTTCATTACGTAATCATTCTTTCATTCTGGTTGGGCCTGGTGTTTTGAAGATGATTTCATTATGTAATCATTCTTTTATTCTGGTTGGGCCTGGTGTTTTGAAGATGATTTCATTACGTAATCATTCTTTTATTCTGGTTGGGCCTGGTGTTTTGAAGATGATTTCATTACGTAATCATTCTTTTATTCTGGTTGGGCCTGGTGTTTTGAAGATGATTTCATTACTTAATCATTCTTTTATTCTGGTTGGGCCTGGTGTTTTGAAGATGATTTCATTACGTAATCATTATTTTATTCTGGTTGGGCCTGGTGTTTTGAAGATGATTTAATTACGCAATCATTCTTTTATTCTGGTTGGGCCTGGTGTTTTGAAGATGATTTCATTACGTAATCATTATTTTATTCTGGTTGGGCCTGGTGTTTTGAAGATGATGTCATTACGTAATCATTCTTTTATTCTGGTTGGGCCTGGTGTTTTGAAGATGATTTCATTACGTAATCATTCTTTTATTCTGGTTGGGCCTGGTGTTTTGAAGATGATTTCATTACGTAATCATTATTTTATTCTGGTTGGGCCTGGTGTTTTGAAGATGATTTCATTACGTAATCATTCTTTTATTCTGGTTGGGCCTGGTGTTTTGAAGATGATTTCATTACGTAATCATTCTTTTATTCTGGTTGGGCCTGGTGTTTTGAAGATGATTTCATTACGTAATCATTCTTTTATTCTGGTTGGGCCTGGTGTTTTGAAGATGATTTCATTACTTAATCACTCTTTTATTCTGGTTGGGCCTGGTGTTTTGAAGATGATTTCATTACGTAATCATTCTTTTATTCTGGTTGGGCCTGGTGTTTTGAAGCGGATTATGTTGTCCTTTTCCATCCTGTTGCTTGTCAATGGCCAGATCATAAAGCAGCCGTAGACTTGTCATTATACACCCTGGAAGAAATGTAGGCCTAATATCGTGATATTGGTACAACTGTAATATAATGGACAACTTTAATAAAAGAAGCCCTACAGTGCCATCTTCTGTATGGAAAAAAGGACAGCAGGGTTCACTTTCACCAGCAGTTTTGCTAGTTTTCACTCCTACCTTCACAGTACTTCATTTATATAACATTTACATTGCCATCATGAGGTAATACGTATCTATTAACTGTTTCTAAGGTATTTATGAACACTCTATAATAGATTTTGCTTGGCATAGGGTATTTTCCTTCTATCTTCCAGACAGTTATTTCCCATTTAATTTAAACAGACCTATGTCTGTTTGTATCATAAAAAGAAGTACGTCTGTAATGGTAGGCCAGGCTACTGTTTAATGAGCACTGACTGTTGAACACAGCTAACATGGGTCTGGCTGGTCCGCTGGGTTGTCTGTGTTACTGGACCAGTCGAGTTCTCTTTCCTCTGAGAATCACGTGACTATGAGTAGCGTGCCACAGCCCCAGCTCGCACTGCGCACCCGCCCCTTGAGAGAAGGAAAACAACATGCGCTAGACTCGAGGCTGGAGGCTTCCTCTTCCATGATCAGCATGATCTTCCTCTTCCATGATTGATTGAGGAACAATACTCATTGATAATATATGTTTGTTATTACCCCTGTATACATGTGAATGACATTTATACATGAATTATGGAAAAATAGAACAGGGTACCTTACCAATATACAGTATGAGAGCAAAGGTTGTTGGTGAGGAACGAATTATGTTACTAAATAACCTTCCCAAATACCATCACCTGACCCTCATATTAAAATGCATTACATCCGTATAGGTATAGCATTTGTTCTATTTTACTTCTTTTTTTAAATTGTATCTCATTATATGAACAAATAATAACACATATTAAACATCATTATTATGACTACCTATCAACTGTAGCATTTTGATAAATTAGTATTATCCACTAGTTATTAGTAGCCTATAGTAGCTTAGTCGCCTATGTAATAGTTGACTAATAGTAATAGTATTCTGATAGTAGTAATAATGTTAGTAGTAGCCTTATAGCAGACGTGTAGCCCTTGTGAGTAGAATCATTCATAAGCTACATGTGGGCTATCCAAATGTCCATATACTTTCAAGTCGCACGCTTTTTTACCATAGTCCAGCTACCAAGCACAGTGTGGTCACAATACAGACGTCACTCTCTAACTGAGCCAGTTAAGTGCGCAGCTTTTAACTGTACAACTTCAATTTCAGCATGCTTGCGGACGACATAGGAATCTTCGGATCCCATCGGCGTGTGAACCCAAATACACGGACCCTATTATTTACGTCGCGTCCGTAGCGAAGAAATCCGTATTTTATGGTGGATTTCATACGGGGAGTTCAACGCTGTAGTGGCGAGCTCAAGTCGCTACAAATAAGAGGACACGAGGACCCTTAAAGGTAATTCTAACTGCGACACTGTATCAAAACTGGACATGTGTGCGCGCATCCCAGAGAAGCGCATTAGAACATTCACATTATAATGTTATTGGTTGGGCGTGAAAGCTGTCCATTGCGTAAAACGAACATAATTGAAATGGATAGGCGATGCATCAACGTATGTGACTTCTGTTATCGACTGTTGGTGTAGGATTCTAAGGAAGGCTAATGCCTGGTACGGTTAAAACGAATCATTTGCCCTGAAAACGAAAAGCCTTTACGCAGCGCGACATTTATTTTGCTTCTCACCAATCCCACAACATTTTGTGGGATAGGGTTATAGAATTCTGCAGAAGAGGTTATGAAATCCTGGAAAAGTGTACTACGCACTTAGCTGCTCTGTTTTCATATTGGCTTTCAGAAGAGAAACGCCCACTTTTACTAATGTTGTATGTGCAGGGGAGAACGTGTTTTACAGACTGCCATTTGGTTTCGGTATATGACACGTTTGACGTGTTTGCGGTTTCACTTTATTATAGGCCCGTTATTTTATGATTCCGTTGTTCTAGTCCCACATGATACAATTACGATGGCACATTATAGCGCTGACCAGGATGCACTGGAAGGTGTTTTTTTAAGCCTTTTTAACGCAGTCCTTGGTGCTTTTGCTAACAGAAGGGGGCGGTGGTTCGCTCACGCACGCACACGCATGCAGAAGTTTGAGTCATGCGTTTCGTTTGGCTGTGTGAGTGAGTGAGTGTGTGTGTGTGTGTGTGTGGGAGGGAGGGGGGGGGGGGGATCACTTCTCTTACGGGAAGCTCTTGGAAAATTACTTTTCCAATTGCCATTGATGTTATCACATCCCAGATCCAAGTAAAACGTGTTTTTGGAGTTAGGCACAACCAATTCACACACCACACTCACACCAACAGTGATATCCTCCTTTAATGCTACTTCTAACAACACAACAATTGACCCTTAAGAATTGGTGTAATAGAAAAGTGTTCTTTAACATGATTGACCGGGGCACTTCCATGTGTTTTGTGTCAGTGCCAGTAACTCTATCATTCTATCATTGTGCAGGACCATGGAGGAGGCCCCAGAGGTCCCTGTCTCAGACCCAGTCCCGGACCCGGCCCTAATCCTGACCCCAACACCTTGTCCTGCCTCCAACATACCCTCCCGAAGCCTGTTGGAGTGGAGGAAGAGGGTGAAGTCTGAGTACATGCGCCTCCGTCAGCTGAAACGCTTTAAAAACGCAGAGGAGGTCAAGGTAAGGATAATGAGAGAGAGAGAGAGAGAGAGATAGATTGTGTGTATAGCTATTACAAACTATTCTTACATTTCCTGTCTTTTCCAGGCCTTGTTCATGTCCAACCGGCAGAAGATAGAGGAACGTACCAACCTTCTGAACGAGGAGTGGTCCAAGCTGAGGATCCAGTCAGTTCCCCTGTCTACCCCAGGTGGAGCGCTACCCGGCAAAAAGGTGAGAGAGAGAAAGAGACAAAAGGATAGCGAGGCATACAGTAGGAGGCGACGCATCACATTTTCTGGCCTATCCAGACAAAGCAACGATTTCCTGTGCCAGTGAACCTCATGGCTGCGCTTGCAATAGCTCTCCCATTGATGTTCTCAGATGGATTTATTGCTCTCAACAGGAAAAAAAAATCAAAAATGATTTTGTATAATTGAAACAAGAACACTTTCTCTTAGTCACAGATGGACAAAATCTGTGACCAGAGAACGTTTGTGTGATCACATTTATTTTACAGTTATAGGAAAGGTGAACTCTTCCAGTAAGTCGTTTATAATTTGATTGTTACTATATGTAGAAAGCATTTCAGTAATGTCAAGCCCTATTGTACCACTTTTGAATAGGAAAACATAATATCAGATATTTCATAATATTTGTACTATGTACTTGAGTTTGTGTCCTCAAAGGGGAGTCGACCGCATACATTTAATAGAAAGGTTAGTTCTAGACCTTTTAAAAATGTTGCAGAACTACCAGTTATTGTTTATGGCCATCTCATGAAGAATATTTACTTTTGTGTATGTGTATTTAAGGGGAAATCTACATTTTGGCCATTAACTAGCCCTTTCAAGCCCATTCTGGCTCCTGCCTCCTCATTAACCAGGCCAGGGTCTGCTCTCCCATCAGGCCGACAGAGGACTGTGATGTTTCATCCCCTTTCAGGGAGATCCTGAGCTGCCAAAAAGGGTTCATGAGGCGCCTTACTGAGGTCAATAACTAAACTCTCTCAGAACCTATGATGAAAACAGCCTGGAGGCAGACAGAGCAGCATCTTGTGTTCCTGAAATTCTCACTATGCTCTTCTCTATTGTCTTGGTATTTGTTTCCTAGTTCATTTCAGAGTAGTGTCAGTGGATATAGCATTGTCTTTATCCATTTGGGTAATAGTAGCCTACCTGTTTGTTATAATCCAGTGCTGGTCTGTCCTACTTTGTCATACTCACCCATCTGTCTCTGGTCCAATCACAGTTGTGCATGGTGGAGTTTGGCTTCCCAGCGTTTAAAGCTCAGGCGGTTGCCGTGCGGCCGCTGACGACCGTGGCAGGAATCCCCTTCATGTACTCCTGGTCCCCTCTGCAGCAGAACTTCATGGTACGGGGCTTTCTCGACAACACACACACATTCAGTATACACTACGGGTCAAAAGTTTTAGAACACCGACTCATTCAAGGGTTTTTCTTTATTTTGACTATTTCCTACATTGTAGAATAACAGTGAAGGCATCAAAACTATGAAATAACACTTATGGAATCGTATAGTAACCAAAAAAGTGTTAAACTAAATCAAAATATATTTTAGATTTGAGAATCTTCAAATACCCACCCTTTGCCTTGATGACAGCTTTGCACACTCTTGGCATTCTCTCAACCACCTTCATGAGGTAGTCGCCTGGAATGCATTTCAATTAACAGGTGTGGCTTCCTAAAAGTAATTGTTTGACATTTCTTTCCTTAATGCATTTGAGCCAATCAGTTGTGTTGTTACAAGGTAGGGGGGTATACAGAAGATAGCCCTATTTGGTGAAAGACCAAGTCCATATTATGGCAAGAACAACACAAATAAGCAAAGAGAAATGACAGTCCATCATTACTTTAAGACATGAAGGTCAGTCAATACGGAACTTTTTCAAGAACTTTTAAAGATCCTTCAAGTGCAGTCACAAAAACCATCAAGCGCTATGATGAAACTGGCTCTCACGAGGACCGCCACAGGAAAGAAAGACCCAGAGTTACCTCTGCTGCAGAGGATTAGTTCATTAGAGTTACCAACCAAATAAATGCATCACAGAGTTCAAGTAACAGATACATCTCAACATCAACTATTCAGAGGAAACTGTGTGAATCAGGCCTTCATGGTCAAATTGCTGCAAAGAAACCACTACTAAGGGACACCAATAATAAGAAGAGACTTGCTTGGGCCAAGAAACACAAGCAATGGACTTTAGACCAGTGGAAATTTGTCCTTTGGTCTAGAGTCCAAATTGGAGATTTTTGGTTCCAACCGCCGTGTCTTTGTGAGACGCGGTGTGGGTGAACGGATGATTTTTGCATGTGTATTTCCCACTGTAAAGCATGGAGGAGGAGGTGTTATGATGTGGGGGTGCTTTGCTGGTGACACTGTCTGTGATTTATTTCGAATTCAAAGCACATTTAACCAGCATGGCAACCACAGCATTCTGCAGCGATACACCATCCCATCTGGTTTGGGCTTAGTCCCACTATCATTTGTTTTTCAACAGGACAATAACCCAACACACCTCCAGGCTATTTGAACAAGAAGGAGAGTGATGGAGTGCTATATCAGATGGCCTGGCCTCCACAATCTCAACCAAATTGAGATGGTTTGGGATGAGTCGGCCTGCAGAGTAAAGGAAAAGCAGCCAACAAGTGCTCAGCATATGTGGGAACTAATTCACGACTGTTGGAAAAGCATTCCAGGTGAAGCTGTTTGAGAGAATGTCAAGAGTGTGCAAAGCTGTCATCAAGGCAAAGGGTGGCTATTTGAAGAATCTCAATGTCACGTCCTGACCTTAGTTCCTTTTGTATGTTTCTATTTTAGGTTGGTCAGGGCGTGAGTTGGGGTGGGCATTCAATGTTTTTGTTCTATGTTTGGTATTTCTATGTGTTTGGCCTGGTATGGTTCCCAATCAGAGGCAGCTGTCAATCGTTGTCTCTGATTGAGAACCATACTTAGGTAGCCTGTTTTCCCACTCTTGTTTGTGGGTGGTTGTTTTCTGTTTAGTGTATGTCACCTTGCAGAACTGTTTTCGTTTCTTCCATTCACTTCGTTATTTTGTTTTGTGTTTTCAGTTAATAAATTAACATGGACACTTACCACGCTGCGCATTGGTCCGATATTTCATACTCGTCGTCAGACGACGAAGAGATCCGTTACACTCAAATACGAAATATATATTTGTTTACCACTTTTTTGGATACTATATGACTCCATATGTGTTATTTCATAGTTTTGATGCCTTCACTATTATTCTACAATGTAGAAAATAGTCAAAATAAAGAAAGACCTGTGAATGTGTAGGTGTTTTAATACTTTTGAACGGTAGTGCACATACACACCAGGGAAAAGACACGCCCTTATTCCACTTGTGTAATAACAATAAACGCTCATCTCTATGCAGTAACAAAGTCATTTCTCAATTACTGTGCAACAACATGATAGGTCGCTTCTAACGTTACTACGTTGTTATTACACAGGTATAAAAACCCTAATATGAACATTTGCACACAGATTTATTCATGTACCACATTAACACACAAACAGCCAGATGTGACTATGTGTTTGTTGATTTTGAGTCCCATAGGGCGTGGCACAATTGGCCCAGCGTCGTCCGGGTTTGGCCAGTGTAACCGATGTGAAATGGCTAGCTAGTTAGCGGTGGTGCACGCTAGTAGCGTTTCAATCAATGACGTCACTCGCTCTGAGACCTGAAGTAGTTGTTCCCCTTGCTCTGCAAGGGCCGCGGCTTTTGTGGAGTGATGGGTAACGATGCTTCGTGGGTGTCAGTTGTTGATTTGTGCAGAGGGTCCCTGGTTCGAACCCGGGTCGGGGCGAGGGGATGGATGAAAGCTATACTGTTACACCGGGGTAAATAAGAATTTGTTCTTAACTGACTTGCCTAGTTAAATAAAATACAAATACAATATATTTTTTTTCCTAGGTGGAGGATGAGACGTTCCTCCATAACATCCCCTACATGGGAGACGAGGTGTTGGAGCAGGACGAGGCCTTCCTGGAGGAGCTCATCGACAACTATGACGGTGTCCATGGAGACAGAGGTGACCTGCCTACCTGCCTAGACCAGGGATATCATCCTTTCTGTCCTGTTTCGATTACGCACACTGTCAGTCTGATCTATCACAGAGTTATATTATTGGAGACGTGGGGGTTAGGCGGGCTCCAGGAGGTCAATCGGTACAGTACGTGCGTTGCTGTGTGCTGCTGGGGAAATCTTAATTGTTTAGGGGATATGTGCTGACGTATATTGCATGATGTCATCAGTAGGTGCGGACATGTTTGACTGTGTGGTTTGTCTCCCAGAGGGAGGGTTCATCAACGACGAGATCTTTAAAGAGTTGGTGGAGGCCTTGAGCCAGTACTCAGACCAGGAGGAGGAAGAGGAGGAGGCGGCGGAGGAGAAAGGGGGGAAAGAGGAGGAGGAGAAGGGGGTGAGGAAGAGCGCTGGGGAAGGGACTGAAGAGGCCAAGGTGGGGCCCACAGCCTTCTTCAGGAGGAAGAGGAGGAGTGTCGTAGAGGGTGAGTGTCCTCCAGAGTCTTTTGACTGAAAGATGTAACCACAACTAACATACAGTAGTTCATGTCTCCTAGATGTGATTGGATGCTTACTGTATGTAACAAAAGGTAATACGTGCTGTTTTCTATATGAGAGTCACTGGTTTTACTATGCTGGACTATCTGAAGGGAAATGTGCATGCTTATTTGTATTTGCTATAGACTTGTCCTCCTACTCTTATCAGTGGCATGAGAGAACAGAGGGTACAGGTCAGGTTGATCACTGTGACTGTACTGTACCCCATGTTGTACAGGAGCCAGCAGGTCACTCTGTCCCAACACAGTGGCACTGCCTGGCATTGTTTACCTAGAGACTTTCCCAGTCCCAGGGACAGACTGGGTGGATGGGGAACATGTTTGGTCATAACACCAATACAATACGACCAGGTTCTGGTTACAAGGCCCTTTGACCTCTGGCACATAGAGAGCACCAGGGATTATGGGAACTGGTGGGGGGGGGGGGGACACACTCACATAGAGAGATATTGTGTCATCAGACACTGTCACTCAGTGTCAGAACTTATCAGTATGACTGACACACTCATTGGTACTCTCTCAATACACAGAGCACATGGACAAACAGTCCTCAATAGGATCGGGACTCGTTCCAATATGATTGCTTACATGGCAAGAAGTGCAAATACAATTACATCTCAATGGGAAATTGGAACTAGAAAAGGGGTGGTTGAGTAGCTAATTATCTGCTCTTTGCTTTTCTTCTCACTACCTTCCTTAGTGAGGGATTCGCCTGCCAATAAGAAGATCCCGCATGATAAGATATTCACGGCCATCGCCTCGATGTTCCCCTACAAGGGTACGACGGAGGAGCTGAAGGAAAAGTAAGAAAAGTGCCCATCAACTGTGCTGTGCTTAGCCGAGCGTTGCTTGGTGTTCACCATGGAGATGGGAGCTCTCAGGGAGATGCTAATAATGCTCTCTGCCCTCTCTTCTCACGCTCAATAGAAAAGTTGCATCCCCGTCTGAAAGGCCTTTTTCTTATCAAATACCGCAAACTGAACACTCTCATCCAAATCCACCTGCAAATGAGCATAGGCCAGGGGTCGGCAACAGGGCCCCCCAAAGTTTTTAGTAAAATAAAGAATAATAATGTTTTGTTTTCCGTTAAACAGAAAATAACTGTAAAATTCAGCAAAATTTAGGAAATCTGTTCCTAAGTATTCCCACAAATAAATAAAAAATGACTTGATTGTGCCTCAACGTAATCAAGGTATGAAATTATTGTTATTTCCAAATTCAGTTTATTTTTGGGCTTAGTTGTGGTCTATTTGCAATGTACAAATTATTATTATTATCTTCCAGCCCCCCAACCATCCGCTCCGACAAAAATCGTCCCGCAGCCTGATCTAGTTGCCTACCCCTGGCATAGACCTACTTGAGTCAGAATACAGCTACTTACTGTAGTTTCCCACTTCTACTGTATATCATGCAGTATACCATGCTCATCCAAAATACAATCCTAATACAAAGTTATATTATGCATGGTAAGGCTTTGTTTTGTTTTATCCCCTTCTTCCCCAAATGACACTTCCCTAGGTACAAGGACCTCCTGGAGCCCCCCAGCCCGGTAAAGCTGCCCCCCCTCTGCACCCCTAACATAGACGGGCCGTTCGCCAAGTCTGTCCAGCGGGAGCAGTCTCTGCACTCCTTCCATACCCTGTTCTGCAGGCGCTGCTTCAAATACGACTGCTTCCTCCACCGTAATGTGTCCTATGGGTTTACTCTTTTCTCTCACTTTCTGTATCTTTCTCTCTCTCTCTCTCTCTCTCTCTCTAACTCTCTCTGTGTTTTTAACCTATTGACATCTGTCAACATGTGGCTTTTCCTCTAGATTTATGTTTTTATTTTTTCTCTCTGTCTCACTCGGACTCTCGTGGAATCAACACAGCTCTAGTGTTATAATAAATGCATTATTACTAGCCAGGACAAACATATTTTCACGATTTCACTAATATCATCAAAATCAATGAATCGTAGCACGTTTTTTGGGCTCATTCAGTAGTTTTTACCTGATAAAGTAGAAATCGTTTTTAAAGTACCGTTTGTATTCCCTAAAAAAACATTGAAAATGACACTGTTGCTGCTTCCTGTTGTCATGGCTTTTTGATTTATGATTTAAATGTCCAAATTCATAATCAATATGCTGAAATACTTGTTATATTTTGAAGACCAATACATAAAAGTTACACCCTACACACACCTGTCACACATGTTCAGAATACTTGTATTTTGCTAAATGGTTAGTGTGTTGGGCCAGTAACCGAAAGGTTGCTGGATCGAATCCCCGAGCTGACAAGGTAAAAATCTGCCGTTCTGCCCCTGAGCAAGGCAGTTAACCCACTGTTCCCCGGGTCACTGAAGACGTGGATGTCGATTAAGGCAGCCCCCCCGCACCTCTGTGATTCAGCGGGGTTGGGTTAAATGGGGAAGACTAATTTCAGTTGAAAACATTCAGTTGGACAACTGACTAGGTATCCCCCTTTCCCTAAATTAGCACCTTTCAAACTGCACACGTACTAATATTTCCCGAGCGGTCACTCAATAATGGAATTGGTGAGCTTGTTCTACTGTAATCAATAGGAGCGCATGCATATGAATCACTCACATCGATATCGTATTGAAATCAATTGAACTGGGACAATAACCATGGCGATATGTACCATTAGCACTCTTCTACCAGACAAACATCAACGAACTTGGGTAAACTACATATGTCGAATGATGACCACCTGTCGTAGCCATTTATTAACTTATTTCTCAGTGAGAAAATTATTTTGGAAGATGGCCAATACGGAAAAGGAGACACTTTTTGGACTGGATAATTTCAACAAATAGCTTAACCCTCAAATCCATTAATTAATGTACTGCCAGAGCGCCCAATTTTTTTCTAGCCACCGTGGTCTGAAAATGACATCTGAAAATGACAGCTGCGTCCCACTAAGGACTGGCATGTATGATAAAAACAGTGGCAGTGTCCAAAATATCTGATTGTCAGCTGTTGTCAAACACAAAATTATTCTCTTTCTCAAAAGTGTGCAGCAAATTCTACTAGATGAAAACCCCAAATTAGTATGACATCCTGGCATTTAAAATACTATAAAACGTTCTATTTTTGCATACCCAAAGTGCCTACTATTTAGAACGCAAGTATATTTGGACACGGCCACTGGTACTAAACCAAAGATATTGATCTGTGTTAAGCAATCGATTTCGTGAGATCATGCTGACTATAAACTGTAATACTAACATCACCCATCTGAGGTAAAAAAGGATGTGCTTTTCCTGCAATTCTTGTGTGGTGAAAACATTAGTATGTGTAATCTAGTAACACGTTCTGTCCACCATTGGGAAATTAGCATAATGTAACCTAATTAAATATGTCAAAGTAATTCAATATTTTAATATATGATAACAGTAAATGTAGCAGACTCACACATTTTTACAACAATAACATATATTTCTTCCTACTTTAACCGTGGAGAGAATTTATATGCTCCCAATCACAATTTAACCAGGCGCTCTAGACTAGAATGTCCATAGGGTCTGTGCAGCAGGCAAAATGTTTTACGTTAGTATTACTAGTATTACTGTTCTACTAACATACTATCAGTTACTATCAGTATACTAATAGTATGTGTCTTTCCAGCTTTTCACGCTACGCCCAATGTTTACAAGAGGAAGAACAAGGAGATTCGCATGGAGACAGAGCCCTGTGGTCTGGACTGCTTTCTGCTACAGGTGTGCTCAGATCCTCTACATGTCCTCTGTGTTTAACTGCCCGACAACAGACAGACAAGCCAATGATGAATCTCTGATCCATTCATCCCTTCTCTAACACTCTTCTATCTCTTCACTTCTGTCCCTGTCTTCCTCTCTCCCTCCTCTAAAGAAAGGGGCCAAAGAGTTTGCGGATCAGGAGATGCTGCGCTCCCAGAGGTCTCGGCGGCGGCGGCGACAGCCACGCCCTCCCAGCTCCAGCTGCCCTGGCCCGTCAGGCACCACTGAGGAGGCCAAGGAGGTGGATAGTGACCACGAGACCACCAGCTCCTCAGGTAGCTAGGGGAAACACTAGCATTATAAGGGGCAAGACAGACCAACACAAACGTCAGCGGAGCGCAGTAGAGCACCTGCTGGCTGACGACAAATGGTGGCGATTCAACATGTAGAATCGTTGGGAAATGAACAGAAGATTATGACCGATGTTCTGTGGTCAGAGGCGATAGGACGGCCACCCACAGCGCACGGCCGATGTTCATGTCAGTCTGTCTGGTCTGAAGGACTTTAAAAGACAATTATGTGAAATACGAGCTTCTAAGGTACTATTCATAGGTTGCAACTCCGTCACTCGGTCGTGTCATGCCATTGTTATGAACGTTCTCAAGGCGCCATAGTGGTGCCCTAAAGTGGTTATAAGCCCAGTCATTCTGGACGGAGGCTAACGACTGTTCAGTCTAAATTACACTATTGTGCCTGGAAATACAACAAATTTACTTTAGACAGATTGCAATATTGTCATTAGCTAGCAAAGTTTTTTAAACATAGCTATCAATGCTAACGGTAGCTAGCTAAAATCCTCTGTCCTCCTCTCAATCTTAGCTAAATAGCTAACGTTATACTGCATCTGAAGTCAATCTGGCAACATCAAAATGATGACAAAAGGTTTATTTGCCTTCTTTTTAAATTGCATTGTATTTCTAAGCCACTGTAATTCCCCAGCTAGCAATGAGGAATCGGCCCAGAATCCTCTTCCGGTCGGCCGGAACTGACTGAATTGGCCCGGTATCAAAAGGAATGACTGCCCAGAATCTGCCCAAGAACATCGGGCCATTTCAGTCTACCAGAATTCAGCCGACTTTACCGGCATCTTACCAGAATCCACCCAGAAGCAGCCCGATGAAAATGTAAATAAATGTATACAAAATTACCTGTTTTAGTCATTTTAAATATTACTATTTTACATTATATACATAAAAGTTATACCCATCCACAAAAAAAAAAATTTTGTCGGAGGAAACACCATACACCTGGTGACCGTTTCAGCATACATGCATGCGCCTGGCCCGCCACAGGAGTCACTACAGAGCGATGGGACAAGGACATCCCGGGCCGGCCAAACCCTCCCCTAACTTGGACAACGCTGGGCCAATTGTGCGTCACCTCATGGGTCTCCCGGTCGCGCCCGGCACGGGTCTCGAACCATCATCTGTAGCAACGCAGTTTGCACTGCAATGCAGTTTCTTAGACCACTGCGCCACTCGGGAAGCTCCATCCACAAAGTTTGTAATGCTTATCAATTGCCTTGCACAAAGTATCAAAATACTACACAGGACTCTTAAATAATTTAATTGAAATGTTAATAGTATTTTTGATCACAGAAACAATGAGAAAATATGGAAAAATAAAGAATGAAATGTTAATTATATAAAGCAGCCCGTGTAATCATCTGCCAGAGAGTAACCCCAATCAGCCCGAGGCCCCAAGTCATACATTTGGGCCAGATAACTCACACCGGAATCGGCCCAGATCCACTGTGCTAGCTGGGGCACCTTTGATGACATTTTCATCAGAGCTCATTGACAATACATTGAGTAGGATGCTCAGTTGGGCATCAGTCCAAAACGGACGTTCAAAACAATATTGTGACGGAAATGCAACCCATGAATAGGAGACTACCAGCTTCCTATCTTCTCAGGTAGGAGAACACTAATGCCTCATCTGCTACGGTACTACTGTATATCTGTCATACCTCGGTGTATTAATGACAGAATGGATCGACTAAGTTCCCCATAATGCTCATCTGCCAGAATGGTTCATGTGTGCTGAATGCAGTACATCAGAAAAGAGAACCTTGGCTGAAGATGATTATTATTATTATTTTTAACTATTCACTCTCACAACACAAGAATCCAACCATGGGTTTCAGCCCCAAAACGAATAGATTCTTCACTCAGCCTCTCCCCCTGGTTTCCTCTTTCTGTTGACAGACTCATGTGGAGAACAGTGGGAGGGGAGAAAGAGTACTCTCCTCAGGCTCTCGTTTTCTCTGTCCTAATCATTTCCTCACTCTCTCTACTGTCGCTCTCTTGCATTCAGTTTGGAAGGAACTAATATCTGTACTGTGATGTCACTGCAGCTCTTCATTTTGAAGATAGACTACTGACTTAAGCTGGTGGCCCAGAGGCCTTCCCCTAGCTCAAATCATGTGTAAGAACAGATTGGTGAGCGGACTAATAAGCATTCCCCAGTCATAGCATGTGGTCACAATAACACAGCCTTGAACCTGTTGCCAAGCAACATGTCGCTCTCTGCCTTTGGCAGTGGGTGTATGTGCGTGAGTCTCAAATGCCTCCCCCCCCTCTCTGTGCGTGCGCATGTGTGTGTTTTTGCGTACGGTCAGAGAGCAACTCTCGCTGTCAGACCCCCACCAAGCTGTGTCCGGGGGAGGAGCACGGGGAACAGGTGGAACCTCCTGTCCAGTGGAGTGGGGCTGAGGAGTCTCTGTTCAGAGTGCTGCACGGAACCTACTACAACAACTTCTGCTCCATCGCTCGCCTCATCAGCACCAAGACCTGCAAACAGGTGAACCACCAAGAACCTACACCCACCAGATGTTCATATACTCTATTGATGCACCAATTAAAGCATGTCTCCTGGACAACACGCTAATGACCAAAACAACATTACAGACTTAGTACAGACCGACAAGATAACGAAGTGGTGCTGTGACTGTGTTGTATGTAGTGTGTCGGCATTGATACAAGTGTCGTAACACATAATACTGTGTGGAAAATTGGGATGATTACAAATAGAATGTAAACAACACGCAGAGTCATAAATTAGGACTTTTACGACATGACATCTTTGTTATTCTCCGAGACTCCGTCACGGTCTCCAGGCTCAGACGGCTTGTAGCAAGCGGATCCCTTCCTAGCCGAGGTATTGTGGGGATGCTATGTGTCTCTAATATGGGGGAGTTATGGGAGTATTGTATGGTAGAACATATTAGGCCTTCTCATCAGATTTACAAAGCTATTGAGAGACACGTTCCAATCCTCCAAAACAAAACAGAGAGACAAAGACCGAGAAACAAAGAAGGCGTAGCGTGACGACAGAGATCCGCCACAGACGTTGCAAAGTAGCTTAGCCCCCTGCAGCAGCATCCCGGCCCCCAGCACAACGCTAGTGTGCCTCTATAGCATGGCCTTGTTATCCCTCAGAGAGCCTGTGGTTTGGCTGGATGGAAACACCGCTGCTACGAGCTTCCCAGTCCCTCCCTCTGCGTAATGTATGTCTGTCTGTTTTAGGGAGGAAGCCAAATCTATTTTTTTTTGTCAGGCAGAAGTGGTTTGGGGCTTTGTGGGTGTGTTTGGGGAGTGGGATGGCGGGGAGGTGTGTGTGTGCGCGCGCGTTACGCTGAGATGGTGGTGGGTTCTGATAGGGGAGGAGAGGGCCGGATGTTTTATGGAGTAATCACATGCAGCGATGCACTTCCCAGCTTAATTTGAGAGACACTCAACTACACAATGGGACCAAGTCCAGGTCCACACAAGATTCTGTATAGTTGCGTCATATCTGTGTGTATGCGTTGACAAATATGCCTGCATGTGTGTGTTTAATGTGTGTGTTCCCTCTCTTCTTCAGGTGTATGAGTTTGCTGTGAAAGAGGTCCTGATCCATCGTGTTCCGTTGGTGGAAGGTGGCAACTCCCCTCAGAAGAAGAAGAGGAAGCACAGGCAAGATGGCCGCTTTTTTCTCACTCCCAGTCCCAGTCCCAGTTGCAACATGACCTCATAGGAATGTAGTGAGAATGGACCCTGATACACAGATCAGTGAGAGAAATAGATGAAACCTTGCAGAAAATGAAAGTAACTGCTCTTTTTCAAATAGCTTTGTACAGAAATAGACATGATTATTGAAAATGTTTTTCATTTCTTTCTGTAGGTTATGGGCAAAAATTCAGCTCAAGAAAGGTGAGTTCTCCACTTGACTGAAGTATTGAAATAGTCAAATTAACGTTGTCAAATGCATTTCTAATTCAGAATGATGTATCTGCTCATTGTATAATTAAAGCCTTTGTCCTCTCTAGATAACTTGTCCAATCAGGTGTACAACTACCAGCCATGTGACCACCCGGACCACCCATGTGACAGCTCCTGTCCCTGTGTGATGACCCAGAATTTCTGTGAGAAGTTCTGCCAGTGTGAGCACGAGTGTGAGTGTCACCTTACCCAAACACACATCCACTGCTACCACCACGTCCTCACACACACACACCACTTCCCAACTCGGTCAGACCCTTAGCAGAAGTCCAAGACATATCAGTATAAAAAAATACATTTCAACACATACGGAACATTCCTTCCACTAAACTGGCTGTGGTAAATGTTTACTACAATTACCTGTACTGACAGCGAGAGGTTTCACAGCTCAACTCTGTAATGGGAATAGGAATGTGTTCACAGGACAATTCTGCTGAAGCCAAGCTCTCTTTCACTCGGTGGATAAAAAGGCCCTTTTGACAGGCCATAATAGACAGTGGAACAGTGTGTAAGACGATCCTCCTCATCGCTGTGTGTTCGCAGGATAAGCTGTCCTCTGGCAGGCAGGGTTTGGTTAGCTTTATGGGCATCTGTTCAGCATGGGGCGTGGTTCACAATGCTCTGACACATTCATCCCAGGAGAAATGAGCCTGAACCGCTGGGCCCACGCACTTCCACAAATGGCCACAGGGCGGAAGGGAGAGAGAGAGGGAGAGAGAGAGGGAGAGAGAGAGAGAGAGAGAGGGAGAGAGAGGGAGAGAGAGAGAGAGAGAGCTTGGCTCTGAATTCACAGCTTTGGCTCATTTTGTGTTCTAATAGAAATACAGTTCTCCCTCCCCCTCCCTGGTTCTGACAGGAAGCAGCGTATGGAGGGTTTAATGTGTGAGCTCCACAGCCCTGGAGAGAAATCAAAGAGACGTGACAGGCACAGTGGCTGAGCTACAACATCCATCCCTACATTTGTACGAGACAGACCGCTACGACTGAACACTGCTCGGTGATGCGCACACACAGCCACGCAAACTGTAGGGAAGAAGACTTAGGAAGGAGGAGAGACAAGACTAATGTTACTGCTTATGGAGTATTGTCCTCCAGCTAAACCTGTTGGAGAGGAGAGGGACATTTTAAGTTGTCTGCCGCTCGTTTTCCTACTTCCTCTGCCCGGAAGGCTTTCCATTACTCTCAGCACAGCTGTATTTCAGCATAGCTGCCAGCAGGGGTCAGTGATTGATGAGTTACATTACAGAGCAGCGGCTTTTCTTTTGCTTTTTACCGTTGGAGGCAGCGTTCATCGATGAAAATGCGGTTGCCGTTCGCCACACAGCCACAGAGAATTCTGTTACAAATTAGTTCTCTAGTCCACTGAGGCATATAACACATACGGGCCTCTCTGTTACCGCGGTATGTTTCTATGCTGTTTCTAAAAAGTGACTATAAACCTCTCCGCTGAACGTTCCCCTGTCTGACTCTGAACACTAACCTGGGGTGTTACGTTGTTCTCCAGGCCAGAACCGTTTCCCGGGCTGCCGCTGTAAGACCCAGTGCAACACCAAGCAATGTCCCTGCTACCTGGCGGTGAGGGAATGTGACCCAGATCTGTGTATGACCTGTGGAGCCGCGGACCACTGGGACAGCAAGGTAGTCTCCTGCAAGAACTGCAGCATCCAAAGGGGGCTCAAGAAGGTAGGCCAGCAGGTCGTGTTCCAGTCCAAAGGAATAGAAAATAGAAGCTGGTTTCACAGGTAGCTTTTGAGAGCTGATGATGTGCTGTATCTGAATTCAGGTCGGAGTCAGAACCCATATCAACATGCTTATGACTTGCTGAGGAATGAAAGGCACACTTGTATTATTCCAGTGTTGTCTTGTATGTCAGCCAACTTTAACCTCTGACCTCTCCCAGCACCTCCTGCTGGCCCCCTCAAACGTGGCAGGGTGGGGCACCTTCATCAAAGAGTCAGTTCAGAAGAATGAGTTCATCTCAGAGTACTGTGGAGAGGTGAGGCTACATAAAACTGTTGAACGTAGCTTTCTTTATCATGTAATGGGGTATAGTTGGGTGTGGGGTTTATACGGTAACAGTACGTGTTTGTATGAATGTCTTTGTGTTAATGTATAAAACATTTAGTCTGACCATCACGCTCTGAAACTGTCTGTGTCTGCAGCTAATCTCGCAGGATGAGGCGGACCGACGCGGGAGGATCTACGACAAATACATGTCCAGCTTCCTCTTCAACCTGAACAATGGTAATAATGACTCCTCAACACGCTAACGATGTTAACAGTTAACCCTTTTAAGGGCATCACAGTCTCTGTGATCGCTGAGCTGACACTGTTCCTGTTATGTCTCAACAGACTTTGTCGTGGACGCCACAAGGAAAGGGAATAAAATCCGATTTGCGAATCACTCGGTGAACCCAAACTGCTACGCTAAGGGTAGGATCACATAGAAAAATACAAAGCCTGTTTTTTGGAATGATTTGGTTTGGTGACGTGTACAAATCAATTATATAATGGCTGTTATGGTTGCAGTGGTCATGGTGAATGGAGACCACCGCATCGGGATCTTTGCCAAACGGGCTATCCTACAGGGGGAGGAGCTCTTCTTCGACTATAGGTAGAGCCTTGTGGCCATGGGAACACTGGAGCCTTCGATACAATACGGTATCGCAGTCCTTCTTTGGTTGTCTCTGATATTTGTGGGATGACTTGCATTTATTTTTTACACTGATGCTTCATACTGTCCTGACTCTCTCTCTCTCCTGCCCCTTACAGGTACAGCCAGGATGATGCCCTGAAGTATGTGGGCATAGAGCGAGAGGTCGACGTGGCCTAGCATTAACCTGCTGCATTTCAACCACCCGCACTGACCCCTTGCTGACTGACCCCCCCCCCCTTTCCGTCACCTGGTAACTCTTCTGCTCCTCCCCACAATGCCACAACAAACAGAAGCTCTATTGGCCTCTGTGAAACATTCACCGTAATGGAGGAATATTAAAACAGCTGATCTATGTTACTGACAATTGGGGCATTGACAACAGTGCTGTGACTAAATGGTTTTCTTCTCCCTTGGTGACAATTTCAGTGAAATCACTTCCTCTCTGCAGGAAGCACTTCCCCACTGCTTTATCACTCACCTATCGAAACTGTGTACGTGAAGCTTCTGGAACGAAACAAGCAATTAGAATGGCAACAAAAACCTACTATCTACAGTATATATTCAATGTATCGCTTATACTGTACCATCAGCCTCATGGCATTGTTGTTATTTTCAACATGAAAACATGCTGTGTGTTATTCTCTCTGTATTTGTTATTCTCTCTGTTACTGTACTCACATCTATTAACTATTGCTTGTCCTCTCAATGAGCAACGCTAACTTTTTAGCCTACAGTGTATCTATTAACAGTGCAAGACAAGCGCACGTGTTGTCTTTTGGTTTAAAATGAACTGTAAGCACATTAGCAAGAGAATGAGCTTTTATTTTCAAATGCAGCTCTATGGAGGAACTCAATATCCTGTCATGTTACTCAGAAAAAGCCTCTTCCTGGTAGCTTTTGGAGGCAATGCTAAACTCATGATAATGCTAAAGCTCTGTATCTGACCTGTCTCTGTGGCTATAGCATCAACACCACCCCCTTCATACATAATGAAATAACTTACTGTGCATTTATACCAATGTTCTTCAAAATAATATGCCGTACCGTACGAGAAACCGACTAACTGAATGTGAACTCTGAAGTGGTGGTTGATGGGAGATCTCATTCCTCCTTTAGTTTGACAACTCTAGTCACCCGTGCCATTGGTACTCAGTGATACGTGTACTTTATGAAGCATTTGCCATTCAGTTTACATGAGCGTCAGCTCTTCTAACTCTAAAGAGACTATATTCGTGTGTAAGAACCATGAACATTATAGTCTTCCCTGAACTAGCTGTGAGTGCCAAATGAATCTAAGCTGAAAGAGGAGGGTTGTCATTATGGTGTTTGTATTGTATATAATGGACTGTGTTACAGGTAACCATTTTACGGTTCTACTCGTCACGGGAAAATGAAATGGGAAAAATAGTTTTTTTTTACTATTTCAAGTGCCCCACCTGGATGTTGTGTACGTACAACCATCCATCTGATCATGTTGTCACACTATATACAAGTGAATTGTGGAACTGACATCCAGGTCTGATATTCACCCAGGATTTTATCCTTCAATCCAAAAACATTGACACCCATGACAAGATGAGATCTTTCTGCACGGAGGTGACTGAAACGATATGGAATTTATCGTTATGTACAACTTCTGCCTATGAAAATAAAACTTTAACTTTATACATTATTGCTATATGCATCTTGTCGTTGAGTACCATTGTCAGTCAAAGTGGGGGAGTGCTATTTTTTGTGGGGGGGGGGGGGCTAGGATGAGTCAGGGTTGAACATACCCTAGCCTCAACCACAACCCTAGCCCTAGTTTCATGTCCACATCCCGGTTCAACACTAACCCTCAACTACAACCCTAGCCCTAGCTTCTTGTCCACATCCCGGTTCAACACTAACCCTCAACTACAATCCTAGCTTCTTGCCCACATCCTGGTTCAACACTACAGTCGTGGCCAACAGTTTGGAGAATGACACAAATATTAATTTTCACAAAGTCTGCTGCCTCAGTTTGTATGGTGGCAATTTGCATATACTTCAAAATGTTATGAAGAGTGATCAGATGAGTTGCAATTCATTGCAAAGTCCCTCTTTTCCATGCAAATGAACTAAATCCCCCAAAACATTTCCACTGCATTTCAGCCCTGCCACAAAAGGACCATCTGACATCATGTCAGTGATTATCTCGTTAACACAGGTGTGAGTGTTGACAAGGACAGGCTGGAGATCACTCTGTCATGCTGATTGAGTTTGAATAACAGACTGGAAGCTTGAAAAGGACTGTGGTGCTTGGAATCATTGTTCTTCCTCTGTCAACCATGGTTACCTGCAAGGAAACATGTGCAGTTATCATTGCTTTGCACAAAAAGGACTTCACAGGCAAGGATATTGCTGCCAGTAAGATTGCACCTAAATCAACCATTTATCGGATCATCAAGAACTTCAAGGAGAGCGGTTCAATTGTTGTGAAGAAGGCTTCAGAGCGCCCAAGAAAGTCCAGCTAGCGCCAGGACCATCTCCTAAAGTTGATTCAGCTGCGGGATCGGGGCACCACCAGTACAGAGCTTGCTCCGGAACGGCAGCAGGCAGGTGTGAGTGCATCTGCACGCACAGTGAGTGGCGAAGACTTTTGGAGGATGGCCTGGTGTCAAGAAGGGCAGCAAATAAGCCACTTCTCTCCAGGAAAAACATCAGGGACAGACTGATATTCTGCAAAGGTACAGGGATTGGACTGCTGAGGACTGGGGTAAAGTAATTTTCTCTGATGAATCCCCTTTCCGATTGTTGGGGGCATCCGGGAAAAAAGCTTGTCCGGAGAAGACAAGGTGAGCACTACCATCAGTCCTTTGTCATGCCAACAGTAAAGCATCCTGAGACCATTCATGTGTGGGGTTGCTTCTCAGCCAAGGGAGTGGGCTCACACAATTTTGCCTAAGAACACAGCCATTAATAAAGAATGGTACCAACACATCCTCCGAGAACAACTTCTCCCAACCACCAAGGAACAGTTAGGTGACGAACAATGTATTTTCCAGCATGATGGAGCCCCTTGCCATAAGGAAAAAGTGATAACTAAGTGGCTCGGGGAACAAAACATCAATATTTTGGGTACATGGCCAGGAAACTCCCCCGACCTTAATCCCATTGAGAACTTGTGGTCAATCCTCAAGAGGCGGGTGGACAAACAAAAACCCACAAATTCTGACAAACTCCAAGCATTGATTATGCAACAATGGGCTGCCATCAGTCAGGATGTGGCCCAGTAGTTAATTGACAGCATGCCAGGGTGGATTGCAGAGGTCTTGAAAAAGAATGGTCAACACTGCAAATATTGAATTTTTGCATCAACTTCATGTAATTGTCAATAAAAGCCTTTGACACTTATGAAATGCTTGTAATTATACTTCAGTATTCCATAGTAACATCTGACAATAATTTCTAGACACTGAAGCAGGAAACCCTTTGGAAATTAATATTTGTGTCATTCTCAAAACTTTTGGCCACGACTGCACCCCTAGCCTCAACCACAACGACAACACTAACCCTAACTTCTTGTCCACATCCTGGCTCAACACTACCCCTAGCCTCAACCACAACGACAACACTAACCCTAACTTCTTGTCCACATCCTGGCTCAACACTACCCCTAGCCCCAACTACAACCCTAACACTAACCCTAACTTCTTGTCCACATCCTGGCTCAACACTACCCCTAGCCTCAACTACAACCCTAACACTAACCCTAACTTCTTGTCCACATCCTGGCTCAACACTACCCCTAGCCTCAACTACAACCCTAACACTAACCCTAACTTCTTGTCCACATCCTGGCTCAACACTACCCCTAGCCTCAACTACAACCCTAACACTAACCCTAACTTCTTGTCCACATCCTGGCTCAACACTACCCCTAGCCTCAACTACAACCCTAACACTAACCCGAACTTCTTGTCCACATCCTGGCTCAACACTACCCCTAGCCTCAACTACAACCCTAACACTAACCCTAACTTCTTGTCCACATCCTGGCTCAACACTACCCCTAGCCTCAACTACAACCCTAACACTAACCCTAACTTCTTGTCCACATCCTGGCTCAACACTACCCCTAGCCTCAACTACAACCCTAACACTAACCCTAACTTCTTGTCCACATCCTGGCTCAACACTACCCCTAGCCCCAACTACAACCCTAACACTAACGCTAACTTCTTGTCCACATCCTGGCTCAACACTACCCCTAGCCTCAACTACAACCCTAACACTAACCCTAACTTCTTGTCCACATCCTGGCTCAACACTACCCCTAGCCTCAACTACAACCCTAACACTAACCCTAACTTCTTGTCCACATCCTGGCTCAACACTACCCCTAGCCTCAACTACAACCCTAACACTAACCCTAACTTCTTGTCCACATCCTGGCTCAACACTACCCCTAGCCTCAACTACAACCCTAACACTAACCCTAACTTCTTGTCCACATCCTGGCTCAACACTACCCCTAGCCTCAACTACAACCCTAACACTAACCCCAACTTCTTGTCCACATCCTGGCTCAACACTACCCCTAGCCTCAACCACAACCCTAACACTAACCCTAACTTCTTGTCCACATCCTGGCTCAACACTACCCCTAGCCTCAACTACAACCCTAACACTAACCCTAACTTCTTGTCCACATCCTGGCTCAACACTACCCCTAGCCTCAACCACAACCCTAACACTAACCCTAACTTCTTGTCCACATCCTGGCTCAACACTACCCCTAGCCTCAACTACAACCCTAACACTAACCCTAACTTCTTGTCCACATCCTGGCTCAACACTACCCCTAGCCTCAACCACAACCCTAACACTAACCCTAACTTCTTGTCCACATCCTGGCTCAACACTACCCCTAGCCTCAACTACAACCCTAACACTAACCCTAACTTCTTGTCCACATCCTGGCTCAACACTACCCCTAGCCTCAACTACAACCCTAACACTAACCCTAACTTCTTGTCCACATCCTGGCTCAACACTACCCCTAGCCTCAACTACAACCCTAACACTAACCCTAACTTCTTGTCCACATCCTGGCTCAACACTACCCCTAGCCTCAACTACAACCCTAACACTAACCCTAACATCTTGTCCACATCCTGGCTCAACACTACCCCTAGCCTCAACTACAACCCTAACACTAACCCTAACTTCTTGTCCACATCCTGGCTCAACACTACCCCTAGCCTCAACTACAACCCTAACACTAACCCTAACTTCTTGTCCACATCCTGGCTCAACACTACCCCTAGCCTCAACTACAACCCTAACACTAACCCTAACTTCTTGTCCACATCCTGGCTCAACACTACCCCTAGCCTCAACTACAACCCTAACACTAACCCCAACTTCTTGTCCACATCCTGGCTCAACACTACCCCTAGCCTCAACTACAACCCTAACACTAACCATGGAGTATTGTACTATATCCTACTTGACTCTTTGAATACCATGAGGTGTTGGAGCTTGGCTTCAGGTAACACCAACTTAATTTACCCACTGGTTTCATCTGAGGTGTTCCAATTTTCCCCATACCATCATGGATTTATTAGAACTGTTCACCAGACAGACACATTGTGCCTTTGTCAACAGGTAAAGGGAAAATACACCGTTTTAATTTCCTTCAGGATTCTTTATTGAAGTGTCAGTTTGGTTTTGCTTTGATTAACATAGTTATGGTCATTTACAGTGAAATTATTACAAAACAAAACCAACATAACAGAAAGGGAGAGAACAAAAACTCACAAACACAAAGTCCTGCAGTCGGTTACCACCTTCAGCAGGGTTTTACGAAACCTGAAACATCCGGTTTTCAGGGATACAGTATCTTCAACCTAGCTTCTTTTCCCCCTGAAAACCAGATGTGGGGACCCCGCTCAGGCATTTATTTTACACCTGCTACATTAGGTCATACAGTCACTAACTGTCTGGTGCCCCCTCTTGCAAGATTCTATAGGGTAGCGACCCACAGAGGGGTCTGGCCCTCTTAGACTCCCCTGCCTGCTCCTCCCTCTAGCCTGGCCCTAGCTCTGCCTCCTCCGCTGTAGGGACCAACACTAGTCTGTCATATGATGCTATGATGCTATGCATATGACCCTGCTTGTAGGACGGACAGAATCCTCGTCTCCTTCACCCTTGTGCTCGCTCCCTCAACCCCTTATTACATTTGAGTCTCCTTTACACAGAGAACCTTAGCTGCTCACTCGGTCGGTCACCCTATACGGTTGGCCAAGTTGATCGGCAGCTAAGTTGATATTCCACTCTTAGAAAAAAAAGGTGTTAGATAGAACCATAAAGGGTTATTTGGCTGTCCCCATAGGAGAACACTTTGAAGAACCCTTTTGGGGTTCTACATGGAACCAAAAAAGGTTCTCATACGGGGACAGCTGAAGAACCCTTTTTTCTAAGAGTGTAAGGTAGGGAACTTGCTATAGACTGCCAATCAGCACAGCTCTAAGAGCTGATGGTGTCATACAGTGTAGTAAAGTTTGTGGTCATACCCAAATCCTTAAAAATACTGATATTTTGACCGGATGAAGATCCGGTTCGGATCGAAACGTTGTCAATAAAGCGGTGAATTTGGGAGCATAAACAATGTTCTGGTCTTCCTGTTCTTTTCAGTGTAGTCACTGATTATCAAAAAGCTGTAGAGCAACATCTGAGGAGGGAGGAGCCTGTCTGGACAGCACCCAATCACTATCTGCTCACCGTTCTGCTATTGGTGGACGACAACAAGTGAGTTGGATCATTCACATCATCAGTGCAGAGACTATCCTCATCATCAGTAGGGAGGGTTAGGTGACAAACAGAACTGTGAACACACAAACCAACACGTCTGCTGTACATTCAAGCACACACACTCCAGGGACCACGCATGGATGGACTAGCTAAGGTGTGGCATCGCAGTGAGGCCAGGCAGGATGCACATGTACTGTAGTCCATTTCAAATAAACGCATCGCAGCGTAGACATTTACATAATATATCAATAAGTCGACTAAAAGGCTTCAAAGCACATTTGACCCAGGTTGTTGACTGGTTTAATATGAACTCTGTAACAGGTGATTGTTCATCTCTGTACAACAACACATCATTCCTATTTCTCCAGAGGTGGAACATGTTACTACTCTAATTGCCCAACGCTAACATTTATACTATTGAAAATGGTACATTCTTACAAATATGTCTTGGGAAAAAGCCAGGCATTGCCAATTCTATCTTATAATTGATTGTAATTGTAATGCTTTTTACCGTCTAGTCTTAACGGGTTGTCCTCTTTAACAGGCTAAACCAAAGATGTTAGAATATGTTCTATGATGTTTCTACTGAAACATCGGGAGGGTACTGTATTGTCCACATCCTGAACATGTGAGAAAGCTATGCTGAATAGTTTTCTGTTTAATGAGTGTACATACCATACAGAGAACACACAGAGAGGAGCAGAGCAGGTCTTGGTGCAGAGCCTGTCCATATTACAGGGTCAAGATTAGGATTTACATTCAAACCTCTCAGCCTCATTTTCAACTGTTTCATACAAACCATAGGAATGAAAAAAGTCGATAAACACCTTATTCATATATTCACGTATACATATTATGTCTAGGATCCTAACTGCTGCAAATTGCTGCGAACCGAACAGACACAAAAAAATATATTTAGGTGATCTGAGCTGGAAGCGGCTGATTTTATTGCATTTCATTGCAAGGTGCGATCATCATGCTCTATATATTCATAGCTTATGATTTTCAAAATGCTCTTGTGATTTCTCTCTTTTTTTTCTATGATGTATTACTGCTTGAGCTTCAAAGGGCGCTGGGTGATGATGTCAGAGACCTAAGCTTTGGCTACCACGCCACACATTACATGGGTCCAATGACGTTTCACCTACTGGGAACATCTTCCCTGACCGTAACCTCACCCACCGTCTAACCTGAAATCGTGACTTTCCAGACAGGGAAATATCATTGGACCTAAAGGAAGAGAAGCACCATAAGAAGCACCTACCCACGGGGCACAAACGTCAATTCAACGTCTATTCCACGTTGGTTCAATGTAATTTCATTGAAATAATGTGGAAACAACGTTGATTCAACCGGTGCCCAGTAAGTAAGAAGCAACAGCAGCGGGGGGCGGCACAGCACAGTACTGTCCTACAGAGCAGTCAGATGCAAAAATAATCTAGTGTGGTGAGAAGAAGTACAAGATTGGCATTGACATTGTTGTGGTCCTCTATACAATATGCCAGTGTGTGTGTGTGAGTGAGTGTGTGTTTGCATGTCCAGATGTTCATGCGGAGCAGCTCTTTTCCTGAAAGACATTGGTAATGATTCCTGACCAGGCTGGTCGACAGGGCTGCTGTTGGTAGGGGCCCCTCCACGCCGGGGCCTCTGAATCTGAAATAGCACCCAGATTTTGGCTGCATTTAAAAAATATATATATTAAAAATTAAGATTTTGGCTGCATGTTCACTCGCTACTGGAAGTCAAACAGAAAACGAAGCGCGGGGTTGAGGATTAATAGCAATAAGGAGTCCCTGGTTCAACATCGCCATTCCCTTTTCTGCAGCGCACCAACGGTCAGTCTCACACCAACACGAATAGCACTACCGTTGGGGAAATGTCAAACTACCACGGCTTCTTAGCGCTACCCACCCATTTCATATGTTACTCTGAGGATTCTGAACAAGAATACTGGCGATCGTCTTATATTCCAAGCCAAATGTCACATGTATTCAGTATGTTTTGTTGATCGTACATGACTGCTTAATTGATTGGTTTGGGAATCGGTTAGGAATCGCAGAGCATACTGTAATTGGCCAAGCTGCTATCTAATGAAACTAACCATTAATACATGTTCCTCTTTTGTATAGGTATGCAATTTCATAGACTGAAATACAACAAATAACAACAATACAACAAATATATGTTTATATGCCTTCCATTATTCTTTAGATATGTAATCTCAAAGCTTAGAGCTCCATGCTTTTTATAGCTTCTTCAATTGGTGTTAAGCAGGAAAGACTGTTTGCAGATGCCAGATTGTGATTGTTGTTGTTGTTGCTGCGGTTGTTGTTGCGGCACTGTTGCAGCATCTCTCTGTGGTGGATCCTGGCTCACTAGTCAAAGGATGGGACGAGTGGGATAGTTTGGATGTCTTTATCAAAATGGCTGCAAGAGTGGATTGTCGGAAAGAGTTACACAGTAGATGGCATTGATCTATCAAGTGATCTCAATAACAGACCTACAAACCAGAAGAGGCTGCTGAATACGTGTTACTGCGTGTGAGGATATTAGTAAGATGTAAAAATGTCACAATTCAACGTGACCTGAAATCTAATTCCCTCAGTTTATGTCTCAAACCCTGAATGAACTCATGGGGTTATTTCTGATCTCGTTTTGCTCTGTCGAGGCACTTCAGTTGGTCAACCCTTCAATGCAGTGTGAGCCTGGTCAGTCGTCACTCACGCAATACGGGCTTGATTTGATCTCCAAAGCCTGCAAAACGGTGAACCCGTCAGAAAAACAACACTATGTCGAACACCAGGCTTAAGATAACACATACCTGGGGAAAGGAAAACAAAACCGAAAGGTAAATCAAAAAGTTAAAGGAATTATAAAACATACAGGTATTGTGGTTGTTGTAAGCCCCAAAACCTCCCCACTTCAATCCCTCCCACCCACTCCTCCCTCCCACCGTTCCGCAGCCAGAGGCTAGTCACTCCGAAAGTCTTCCTCTATCGCTGGATATCGCTTCTTCTCCAGGGTCCCTGTCAGGGGCCGGGAGCTGCTGCCTCCAGGGGACTCCAGGAAGTTCTTGGGCTCGTTGGTGTGGTAGCTGCCCTTGTAACGGTACAGATAGATGTAAATGCTGTACAGACCAATGAACAGCAATATCACGGCCGCGGCGACGACAACTAGAGGGAGAAACACACACAGTCAGGGTGTGGTTAAAAGAGCAAACAGCTGTAAATCCATTGTTTGTCACGTTGGAATTGCCACTGTGAAAAGATATACCTGCATCTCAATGGACGATCCCTTTCAATCAATACCATTATGACTCAGTTGGTTTTCTGCCAAACTCACTTAACTCCCCTTTAGAGACCAGAGGTATCATTTCTTATACAGCCACATATTGTTATGAGGGAGCCATCCATCTCAAATGATGTCCAATAACTGGAGGAGGTCGGCAAGGGGACATCAGGTCCAGCCCAGACATCAGAAGTCAAACTCAGATGTTCTGCGTTACCATAACAACCCTGTACAGATGTATCCAGTACATTAAGCTGAAGCATATATCTGTGATGAATAGTGGAGGGAGGGGCAGCTCTAAATATAGTTGATCCGGTGAGGATCTCAGACAGGGATAGTGCAGACTACAGACTCTCTGAGCTGCTGTCTTCCTTCGCCTCTCATATTCAGCAGACACAAGAAAATATCCTTCCTCATTCCAGCATTTGTTCTGGTATATGTCACATTTTTTGGTTTTAGCGTCAGGACGGAAAGCCTATTCTGGAATCTGATAGTTTCAGATTTTAGGATTAGAGGATTTTAGGAAAATAAAAATGAGAATTTTAACTACTGCCGTTCTGTGTCAGTAGGGGAGAGAGAGAGTGAGCAAAAGAAAAAGAGAGCGAGAGAGAGAGCGGGAGAGAGACAGAGAGAGGTAGCAAGAGGAAGAGAGAGAGGGACAGGGAGAGAGTGAGAGGAGGCTTAATCTGAATCTTGAGGTAAACTAAGGTCAGGGCTCACAGATGGCAGACGACAGATGAACACTTACATGAATAGATGTCACAAAAATCATCAAAGTATAGTTTCATGAGAAATGATTCACATTATTGTGAATCGTAAGCAGTAAAGACTTACCTGTCAACCAAAACAGGCCTAGGTCATCGTGGATATAGATGTATTCTGAAATGAAAAAATACATCCAATATGTTATTATGGGAAACTTATACTATCATCACTAGGTCATGAAGGCTTCTGGGATATGTAGTCCCGTGTAAAGTAGATCTACTGAAGGCTTCTGGGATATGTCGTCTCACCTATAGAAGTGAACCAGTGGTCCGCCTCCCAGGGGACATATCCATGGACAGGAGGGAAGGCCCCACAGTTAGACTCGGAGACGAAGCCCTGCACGGTGACCGGCGGTTCCGTCTCGTTCGGCCGGAAGAGGGTCTTAAGAGGGGCGTAGATGTTGTACCTCACCCCAGATATACAGCCCACCAGACCAGGACTGTTATGCCTCTGGATCTCATAGTCAATGTCACCCACCTCTGAGGGGGTTAGAGAGAGAGACAGAGGAGTTACAGTGTGCACTTCCACCGCAACTAATTCCCAAACTTACAGTGGGACAACTGATACCTTACTTCCACGGGTAACAGTT
Organism: Oncorhynchus mykiss; assembly: GCF_057628025.1. Lineage (NCBI taxonomy): Eukaryota > Metazoa > Chordata > Actinopteri > Salmoniformes > Salmonidae > Oncorhynchus > Oncorhynchus mykiss. Next base: position 47,150,369 of record NC_143034.1, read on the forward strand.
TATTTGGATAGTCCATCTGTAGATGCTCCACAGACTATCAGTAGCATTTCAACTAACCCTAGTTCTAACCCTAACCCTAACCCTTATCCTAACCCTAACCTTAACTCTTACCCTAACCATTATTCTAACCCTAACTGTAGAGCACCTACAGATGGAATATCCGGACTATCCAAATAAAGTGTGACCAAATCAATTCCCAAGAGGAAAGTAGAAATGTTTCAGCTGGGGGGGGGAAATCTTACCCATCACTCTCCCCAGGAAGATGTTCTTGGGTGAGTCAAACCTGCCGTCCTCCACTAGGGTGATCTTCTCCACTATCGGCTCCATGTAGTCCACCTAGGAGGTACACACATCAACACAAACACATTGACATTCACACACAAGCATAAACATGTCAACATGAACATATAAGTCAGACTGAAAATACACAACTTACAAACCAAGCAATGTGGTACTAAACAATCCTGATTTGTGATTGACTTTTAAACTGTGGTGCAGGAGGTAGGCAGCGTTAACAGGTGTAGACATGGAAGAGATCCATCAACCACTCCTGGGCTACAATCACCTATCCGGACCCGTTTTTACTGCCGATGCGGAGCCCCACCGGGCCTTCATGACTGGACTACCGACGTTATCTGCACGAGGGAGTTATCCAACTGGCTCCTCCATCGCGATGTTACCTGAATCGTTAGCTGTCTTATCGGCTGCTATCTGAATAGGTCCATCTGACAATTTTTCTTGGGTCACTACAACTAGATCTCTTTTGCCAATTGGATTGATCCCTTGTACCACACGGAACCCCACTAATCTACTAACGGAAACGCACGAAGTGGCTAAAAACAGAACACCGACCTACGCTAGCTTGCTACCGATGGCCCGGCTAGCTGTCTGAATCGCCCTTACTCCAACCAACCTCACTACTAACTGGACCCTTATGATCACTCGACTAAGCATGCCTCTCCTTAATGTGAATATGCCTTGTCCATTGCTGTTCTGGTTAGTGTTTATTGGCTTATTTCACTGTAGAGCCTCTATAGCCCTGCTCATTATACCTTATCCATTTCAGTTCCACCACCCACACATGCGATGACATCACCAGGTTTCAATGATGTTTCTAGAGACAATATCTCTCTCATCATCACTCAATACCTAGGTTTACCTCCACTGTATTCACATCCTACCATACCTTTGTCTGTACATTATACCTTGAAGCTATTTTATCGCCCCCAGAAACCTCCTTTTACTCTCTGTTCAGGACGTTCTAAATTAACAATTCTCATAGCCTTTAGCCGTACCCTTATCCTACTCCTCCTCTGTTCCTCTGGTGATATAGAGGTGAATCCAAGCCCTGCAGTGCCTAGCTCCACTCCTATTCCCCAGGCGCTCTCTTTTGATGACTTCTGTAACCGTAATAGCCTTGGTTTCATGCATGTTAACAATAGAAGCCTCCTCCCTAAGCTTGTTTTATTCACTGCTTTAGCACACTCTGCCAACCTGGATGTTCTAGCCGTGTCTGAATCCTGGCTTAGGAAGACCACCAAAAATTCTGAAATCTCCATTCCGAACGACAACATTTTCAGACAAGATAGAACGGCCAAAGGGGGCGGTGTTGCAATCTACTGCAGAGATAGACTGCAGAGTTCTGTCCTACTATCCAGGTGTACTCAAACAATTTGAACTTCTACTTTTACAAAATCCACCTCTCTAAAAACAAGTCTCTCACTGTTGCCACCTGCTATAGACCACCCTCTGCCCCCAGCTGTGCCCTGGACACCATATGTGAACTGATTGCCCCCCATCTATCTTCAGAGCTCATGCTGCTAGGCGACCTAAACTGGAACATGCTTAACACCCTAGCCATCCTACAATCTAAGCTTGATGCCCTCAATCGCACACAAATTATCAATGAACCTACCAGGTACCACCCCAAAGCCGTAAACAAGGGCACCCTCATAGATATCATCCTAACCAACTTGTCCTCTAAATACACCTCTGCTGTTTTCAACCAAGATCTCAGCGATCACTGCCTCATTGCCTGCATCCTAAATGGGTCAGCGGTCAAACGATCTCCACTCATCACTGTCAAACGCTCCCTGAAAGACTTTAGCGAGCAGGCCTTTCTAATCGACCTGGCCGGGGTATCCTGGAAGGACATTGACCTCATCCCGTCAGTAGAGGATGCCTGGTTATTTTTTTTAAATGCCATTCTCACCATCTTAAATTAGCATGCCCCATTAAAGAAATTTAGAACTAGGAACAGGTATGGTTCTCTCCAGACCTGAATGCCCTTAACCAACACAAAAACATCCTATGGCGTTCTGCATTAGCATCAAACAGCCCCCGTGATATGCAACTTTTCAGGGAAGCTAGAAACCAATACACACAGGCAGTTAGAAAAGCCAAGGCTAGCTTTTTCAAGCAAAAAAATTGTTTCCTGCAACACAAACTCTAAAAAGTTCTGGGACACTGTAAAGTCCTTGGAGAATAAGAAAACCTCCTCCCAGCTGCCCACTGCACTGAGGATAGGAAACACTGTCACTACCGATAAATTCACTATAATTAATAAGCATTTTTCTATGGCTGGCCATGCTTTCCACCTGGCTACCCCTACCCCGGTCAACAGCACTGCACCCCCCACAGCAACTCGCCCAAGCCTTCCCCATTTCTCCTTCTCCCAAATCCAGTCAGCTGATGTTATGAAAGAGCTACAAAATCTGGACCCCTTCAAATCAGCCGGGCTAGACAATCAGGACCTTTTCTTTCTAAAATTATCTGCCAAAATTATTGCAACCCCTATTACTAGCCTGTTCAACCTCTCATGTCGTTTTCATGTCATTTCGAATCCCACCATACCTTCTCCGCTATGCAATCTGGTTTCAGAGCTGGTCATGGGTGCACCTCAGCCACGCTCAAGGTCCTAAACAATATCTTAACCGCCATCGATAAGAAACAATACTGTGCAGCCGTATTCATTGACCTGGCCAAGGCTTTCGACTCTGTCAATCACCACATCCTCATCGGCAGACTCGATAGCCTTGGTTTCTCAAATGATTGCCTCGCCTGGTTCACCAACTATTTCTCTGATAGAGTTCAGTGTGTCAAATCGGAGGGCCTGTTGTCCGGGCCTCTTGCAGTCTCTATGGGGGTGCCACAGGGTTCAATTCTTGGACCGACTCTCTTCTCTGTATACATCAATGATGTCGCTCTTGCTGCTGGTGAGTCTCCGATCCACCTCTACGCAGACGACACCATTCTGTATACTTCTGGCCCTTCTTTGGACTCTGTGTTAACAACCCTCCAGATGAGCTTCAATGCCATACAACTCTCCTTCCGTGGCCTCCAATTGCTCTTAAATACAAGTAAAACTAAATGCATGCTCTTCAACCGATCGCTGCCTGCACCTGCCCGCCCATCCAACATCACTACTCTGGACGGTTCTGTCTTAGAATATGTGGACAACTACAAATACCTAGATGTCTGGTTAGACTGTAAACTCTCCTTCCAGACTCACATCACCCTACTCAATAAATTGGATGCAGTCTATCACAGTGCCATCCGTTTTGTCACCAAAGCCCCACCACTGCGACCTGTACACTCTCGTTGGCTGGCCCTCGCTTCATACTCGTCGCCAAACCCACTGGCTCCAGGTCATCTACAAGACCCTGCTAGGTAAAGTCCCTCCTTATCTCACCTCGCTGGTCACCATAACAGCACCCACCTGTAGCACGCGCTCCAGCAGGTATATCTCTCTGGTCACCCCCAAAACCAATTCTTACTTTCCGCCTCGCCTTCCAGTTCTCTGCTGCCAATGACTGGAACGAACTGCAAAAATCTCTGAAACTGGAAACACTTATCCCCCTCACTACTAGCTTTAAGCACCAGCTGTCAGAGCAGCTCACAGATTACTGCACCTGTACATAGCCCATCTATAATTTAGCCCAAACAACTACCTCTCCCCCTACTGTATTTATTTATTTTGCTCCTTTGCACCCTCATTATTTCTATCTATACTTTGCACATTCTTCCACTGCAAATCTACCATTCCAGTGTTTTTTTTTTTTTTTTAAATTTTTTACCTGCTATATTGTATTTACTTCGCCACCATGGCCTTTTTTTTTGCCTTTACCTCCCTTGTCTCACCTCATTTGCTCACATTGTATATAGACTCATTTTTCTACTGTATTATTGACTGTATGTTTGTTTTACTCCATGTGTAACTCTGTGTTGTTGTACGTGTCGAACTGCTTTATCTTGGCCAGGTCACAATTGTAAATGAGAACTTGTTCTCAACTTGCCTACCTGGTTAAATAAAGGTGAAATAAATAAAAATAATTAAAAGACATTGGGGTGAAGCATCAGCGCACCTGTGTCCTGATGGTCCTGTTGTGTCTGGTTATGTTGACGTAGTGGGGGTATCCATCTGCCAGGTTCCTGAAGGACAACTGGTACTTGTGGGTAATCAACCCCAACCTATACCTCATGTCTAAGGTTCCTGTGGAGGGATGGGGCAACAATACACTCCACAGTTCATAACGTAAGGCATTAAAACATTATATTTCCATTAACTATTGTGAGGAGTATGGCTTGTGGCTGCTTTCTGTGATGCATTGTCGTCTCTACCTTCCTGCCCTTTGTGCTGTTGTCTGTGCCCAATAATGTTTGTACCATGTTTTGTGCTGCTACCATATTGTGCTGCTGCCATGTTGCGTTGCTACCATGTTGTTGTCATGTTGTGTTGCTACCATGCTGTGTTGTCATGTGTTGCTACCATGCTGTGTTGTCATGTGTTGCTGCCTTGCTGTGTTGTCATGTTGTGTTGCTACCATGCTGTGTTGTCATGTGTTGCTGTCTTGCTGTGTTGTCATGTTGTGTTGCTACCATACTGTGTTGTCATGTGTTGCTGTCTTGCTGTGTTGTCATGTTGTGTTGCTACCATGCTGTGTTGTCATGTGTTGCTGCCTTGCTGTGTTGTCATGTGTTGCTGCCATGTTGTGTTGTTGTATGAGAGGTCTCTCTTTATGTAGTGGTGTGTTGTCTCTTGTCGTGATGTGTGTTTTGTCCCCCCCAATTTTTTAATAAAAAAAAAATCCCAGCCCCTGTCCCCGCAGGAGGACTTTTGCCTTTTGGTAGGCCGTCATTGTAAATAAGAATTTGTTCTTAACTGACTTGCCTAGTTAAAGAAAGAATTCATTTAAAAGATTGTAAAGTACAGTGATGGCTATGGCTATATATATATATATATATATATATATATATTTTTTTTTTTGTCCAAGTCCTATCTTGCTTTGTGTTTCCACTCAAATAAATGGGATGACTAAAGAACATACCACAGGAGGTTGGTGGCACCTTAATTGGGGAGGACAGGCTCGTGGTAATGGCTGGAGTGGAATCAGTGGAATGCCATTCCATTTGCAAACTTCCAGCCATTATTATGAGCCGTCCTCCCCTCAGCAGCCTCCTGTGGAGCATACAGTAATCCAACTTCAATCAGTGACAGTAAAATTTTAATTCAAAAGCCAGTTCAACCGAACACTCTCTGCCTTGAATCTTAACCATAATCACCCATAATGTTAAAGCGCTCCTCCCTGCCGGGCGTTCCTACCATCTTTCTTCAGGATGACAGCCATGTAGTCCTGGACGAAAGAGCTGATGTAGAGCAGTACAGCCGGGGTCTGGAAGGTACTGAAGCTGAACTCTATCTCATCACTGGTGTCGTTGTAGCCCAGGCTGAAGTTGTGGTAGTGGGGGTCCAGCCAGTTAGCCCACCACTCCTCATTGGTCGTAGGCTTCTTTCTGATGTTGTAGCGCAACCACGATCCTATCTCAAAGTAGGCCCCGATGTCTAAGGGGGTACAAACAGGATCAAGCTGAGCCAAATGCCTATTTCCATTATGAAACGTTGTGGTTATCGCCAACACTGTCAAAACAAATCAAGGTTTCTGTAACCCAGTATGCTTAAGGCCGTCGTAGTGATTCTGGGGCTCCATGAAAAACCGAGGCACCCAACCTGTGTAGAGCTCACCTTTGTGGCAGTAGAATCCGTCGAAGGCAGTGTTGCCGCAGTCACAGGTGTAGGCGGCGTAGCCCTCGATACACTGGGCGGCGTTTCGACACGGTATGGTCGCGTTCAGACACTGGCCCGTACAGTTCCGCCGTATACCCTGTTCCTCATTCGCTTTGCCTTCCAAGTCAAGGGTTACACCGTTCATTCGTAACCCTCGGAGGCAGCCCAGGAATGGCCACAGCGTGCGATTGGCTGCGCCTGGATATATTGGGACACCGTCAGTAAATCATCACATTGCAGAGTAGAGCATTTTGGATTAATAAGAAGAAAAAAGTGTTTGTTATAAGAACAAAACAAAAGTATGTTTCCCGTGTGCTGTTGACACTCATAGGAGTGGACTACATCAACCAATGGGAGAAGTCCAAAATCCTTGTCGACCACCACCCCGCCCTCCACAGCCCCAGCGGCCAGGTGACGTACCCACGAGGAGAGGGTGGGTGAACTCCATGGTGACAAAGGTCTGGCCAGGGAAGCGTCTCACAGCCCATGGCTGGTAGTCCACCTTGATCCTGGCCAACTTCACGTTGAGCTCTGCCTGGACAAAGTGCCACTCGTTGTCATTTAGAGGCACCGGCGAGCGTAGCGTCACGTTGAGGATGCCGTCTCCCACCATGAATATGAAGACCAGGTTCTGGGTGGCTGGGAGAAGGATGAAGAAGAGACAAAACAGAATGAGGGATGAAATATATTATAGAAATAAATACCGTAAAATATTGATAATATCATTTGTAAACCTTTTCATTCATCAAGTTATTATAAGTTCCATTACAAAAAAAAACATTTCGAAAACTGTAATTCGGGAATTATGTTTCCTGCCTTTGTCCCATGTGGCTCAGTCGGTAGAGCATGGTACTTACTATGCCAAAGGTTGTGGGTTTGATTCCCGCTGGGGCCACCCATGTGTCAATTGTATATACGCATGACTGTAAGTCGCTTTGAAGAAAAGCCTCTTTTAAATAGTGTATATTATATGCCTTTATATGATTCACACTAGATAATCTGTGGTAATTTACTGTTGAGCTCAATGCGTATGAAGTTACGCAGCCAGTCGTCTGAGTTCTCCAGGAAGACTCCGTGGGGGCGGTAGGTTTTAAAGTGGAAGGAGATGTCGACGGTGCTGCCTGGCCTGAAGGTGGGGAACTCGATGTAGGTGGGCTTGGTGAACGATATGGTATTCCAGATGCTCCCTGTGAGGACAACGAGGCCATGAGATCCAAACCAGAACCACGATAAACAATCATTTGACTAATTATATACCGCAGAATGGTTTTACCACAACTCACTGTCGCCGTGGCAACGTAGGGGCCCAAGGCTGATGTGGGCCTTTGACCCCGTCCTGTTGGTGTCCCCCACCACCACCTTCCTCACTGGGAGGTGGTCCTTCCACATCAGATAGCCCTTGTCTGAGTACCTGCACAACAGGTTCAATTTGTACAGTAATGTATATCAATCTATGGAAACACTTTTCTCAAAGTTATAGAAGAGTCTTTCAAATCCTTTCTCTCTCACCATTGGCGGTAGTCAGCGTCACAGTTACAGTGAAACCTGGCGTCAGTGCAGGTCTGGTTGATAGCACAGCCACACTTCCCACTCTCAGGGAAAGCCCCGCCCCAGTACTCGTGACTCTCGTTATTTCGACCAATCCAGAAACTGTAAGGTCTCCCATCTGAATGACATGACAATAGAGCAAAGGAATGTGATTATTATGATTGAATCATTGAAATGTTCTATGATATATATACAAATAGGTACAGATTGCCCATAGGCCCTAACCAGTCCTACTCACTGGGCGTGTTGAGGATGCGTGACTTGTAGCAGGAGTAGTCGATCCACTGTTCACAGTACATGGAGGTGTTGGCCAGTGCTGTGACATCGTCCCAGGAGGCATTCCAGTAGTTGACGTCTCCTATGTAAGGACGGTCCACCGTGCTACCGGTCACCTTGATGCCGTCGATGCGGTCATGCATCACTATCGTCCATGCCTTGTCGGCTTTGTCAACAGACAAGGAAGGGGTTGAAATTAAAGGGTAAAAATGTATGATTGTGTAAGTGAGAAAGAGAGAGAAAACTAGCGAGAGACAACGTGAGAGAAAGCACATCGACTACTGAGGAATATGTTTCCAGAGATCTGAAATGATCACAGACAGCTCTAACGCAGTAGACCCTGACGAATCTAAGGGATTTACATGGAACCTACAGTCATAGGATTGGGTTAATTGGATAGGATTGGATGGAGAATACTCTGTCCCCACAACCAATTACTAATCTGGCCCCAAACTGGTTCTCCATTGTCCTTGTTGGTGTTCATTATTCCATGTTCAACATCCAACAGATGGCCCTGCTGTCTCCTCTGCTGCTGCTGCTGTTGCCTTTTCATTCCTCATGGAACACACAGTCATCATTCACCTCAACCTGAACACAGTTTAACATCAGGGTCTCTGCCTCAATATGTTCAATAACAGTCCATTTCTGAAAGGTACTGTAAGCACTGACTACCGTTATGTTCGATATGCACCACGGAGTCATGTTGGTCAGATGGTATAATATAACTGTATGCTAGTACATTTTGCGAATGTAGAAAATACATTTGAAAAGCCAGTTACTCACATTTCATCGTGCAGTACACCTCGAATGGTTTCAAGGGTCCGCTCAGGTCCGGGTCTATGGTATAATTCCCTGACCAGGATTTACCAGTAAGTCTGTAGGCCTCACACGACTCTTTGTAGACCGCTGTTGGGGAAGAGAGGAGCAGAAGTCGTATCTTAACTTACACCAGCAAGGTTTTAAGGATGACATGGGTCTGTCTCACACTGCCGCAGTATATAGGCCTCAACAAACTGGTTGTTACACTGGTGAGGTTACGACAACATGCTGTCTGTCATTAGTACTTGCAAACAACATTAGGCTCTCTCAGGAAATACTCACACATATGGCACACCTCCCCTTTGTAGCCTGTGTTCTCACACAGACATATGAAGTCATCCCAGGACTGGATGCATCTGCCCTCGTGTTCACAGGGGTTTGGAGTACATCTAGAGAGCACACCATGCAGGAGTGTGGGTAAAAGTCAAATGGGGCATGTACAGTGCATTCGGAAAGTATTCAGACCCCTTGACTTTTTCCACATTTTGGTACGTTACAGCCTTATGGATTAAATTATTGTTTTCCCTCAATAATCTACACACAATACCGCATAATGACAAAGTAAAAATCATTTTTTTAAACATTTTTGCAAATGTATTGCAAATAAAAAACAGAAATACCGTATTTACATAAGTATTCAGACCCTTTGCTATGAGACTCAAAATTAAGCTCTGGTGCATCCTGTTTCCATTGATCATCCTTAAGATGTTTCTACAGCTTGATTGGTAAATTCACTTGTGGTAAATTCAATTGATTGGACATTATTTGGAAAGGCACACACCTGTCTATATAAGATCCAACAGTTAACAGTGCATGTCAGAGCAAAAACCAAGCCATGAGGTCGAAGGAATTGTCCATAGAGCTCTGAGACAGGATTGTGTCGAGGCACAGATCTGGGGAAGGGTACCAAAATATTTCTGCAGCATTGAAGGTCCCCAAGAACACAGTGGCCACCATCATTCTTATTAAATGGAAGAAGCTTGGAACCACCAAGACTCTTCCTAGAGCTAGCCGCCCGGCCAAACTGAGCAATTGGGGGAGAAGGGCCTTGGTCAGGGAGATGATCAAGAATCTGATGGTCACTCTGACAGAGCTCCAGAGTTCCTCTGTGGAGATGGGAGAACCTTCCAGAAGAACAACCATCTCTTCAACCCACCAACAATCAGGCCTTTATGGTAGAGTTGCCAGATGGAAGCCACTCCTCAGTAAAAGGCACATGACAGCCCGCTAGGAGTTTGCGAAAAGGCACCTAAAGGACTGTCAGACCATTAGAAACAAGATTCTCTGGTCTGATGAAACCAAGATTGAACTCTTTGGTCTGAATGCCAAACGTCATGTCTGGAGGAAACCTGGCACCATCCCTATGGTGAAGCATGGTGGTGGCAGCATCATGCTGTGGGGATGTGCAGTGACGCTCCCATTCCAACATGACAGAGCTTGAGAGGATCTGCAGAGAAGAATGGGAGAAACTCCCCAAATACAGGTGTGCCAAGCTTGTAACGTCATACCCAAGAAGACTCAAGGCTGTAATCGCTGCCAAAGGTGCTTCAACAAAGTTGGGTCTTAATACTTATGGAAATGTGATATTTCATTTTAATGTATTTTTTGCAAAATATTCCAAAAACCTGTTTTTGCTTCATCATTATGGGGTATTGTGTGTAGATTGATGAGGAGGAAAAAATATTTAATAAAAGTTTTGAAGAAGTCTGTAATACAACAAAATGTGGAAAAGGTCAAGGGGTTTGAATACTTTCTGAATGCTCTGTATACAAAACATCTCTTTCCATGACATAGACTGACAAGGTGAATCCATGTGAAAGCTACGATCCCTTATTGATGTCACCTGTTAAATCCACTTCAATCAGTGTATATGAAGGGGAGGAGACAGGTTATCAAAGGATTTTTAAGTCTTGAGACAATTGAGATATATGGATTGTGTGTGCCATTCAGAGGTTTGAATGGGAAAGACAAAATATTTAATTGCCTTTGAACAGGGTATGGTAATAGGTGCCAGGCACACCGGTATTTATCAAGAACTGAAAAGCTGTTGGGTTTTTCACAGTTTCCCGTGTGTTTCCCGTCTCCCCTAATCTGCATCGGATGCACTCATAAATGCATTGCTACTGACAGAATGTTTCAGAAATACTGTATCAAGTTATGATGCTGTGTGCATTTCATCAAATGTTCGCAGTCAAACAACCAATAATACTGCACAACTCCTAAATTGAACTCTGGTGTGTTTACTGCCATAGTTCGGATAGTTTGGACTAGTGTCCCTTAGTTCAGATAGTTTGTACTGGTGTCCCTTAGTTCGGATAGTTTGGACTGGTGTCCCTTAGTTCGGATAGTTTGGACTGGTGTCCCTTAGTTCGGATAGTTTGGACTAGTGTCCCTTAGTTCGGATAGTTTGGACTGGTGTCCCTTAGTTCGGATAGTTTGGACTGGTGTCCCTTAGTTCGGATAATTTGGACTGGTGTCCCTTAGTTCGGATAGTTTGGACTGGTGTCCCTTAGTTCGGATAGTTTGGACTGGTGTCCCTTAGTTCATATAGTTTGGACTGGTGTCCCTTAGTTCATATAGTTTGGACTGGTGTCCCTTAGTTCGGATAGTTTGGACTGGTGTCCCTTAGTTCGGATAGCTTGGACTGGTTTCCTTAGTTCGGATAGTTTGGACTGGTTTCATTAGTTTGGATAGTTTGGACTGGTGTCCCTTAGTTTGGATAGTTTGGACTGGTTTCCTTAGTTTGGATAGTTTGGACTGGTTTCATTAGTTTGGATAGTTTGGACTGGTTTCCTTAGTTTGGATAGTCTGGACTGGTTTCCTTAGTTTGGATAGTTTGGACTGATTTCATTAGTTTGGATAGTTTGGACTGGTTTCTTTAGTTCGGATAGTTTGGAATGGTGTCCCTTAGTTCAGAAAGTTTGGACTGGTTTCCCTTAGTTCATATAGTTTGGACTGGTGTCCCTTAGTTCATATAGTTTGGACTGGTGTCCCTTAGTTCATATAGTTTGGACTGGTTTCCTTAGTTCGGATAGTTTTGACTGGTTTCCTTAGTTCGGATAGTTTGGAATGGTGTCCCTTAGTTCAGAAAGTTTGGACTGGTGTCCCTTAGTTCAGAAAGTTTGGACTGGTTTCCCTTAGTTCGGATAGTTTGGACTGGTGTCCCTTAGTTCAGAAAGTTTGGACTGGTGTCCCTTAGTTTGGATAGTTTGGACTGGTGTCCCTTAGTTTGGATAGTTTGGACTGGTTTCCCTTAGTTCGGATAGTTTGCACTGGTTTCCTTAGTTGAATACTCTATCCACACTAGGGCGCACACTAAACAATGCACCGTGGTTTGCTCAAAAAGGCTAGTCTCGGTCCGATTAAATTTGTACCATGGTGTGGTTCTTGAAGGTGAGAACACAGTACCGACCAAACAGCGAGAAAAACAGAGTCGGGCAGTTTTATCGGTCGTTTGACTGCGAGCATTTGATGAAAAGCACACAGAATCATAACTTGAGATATTTGAAACATTCTGTGAATATCAGAGCATTTTTTGAGAGCATTCAATGCAGATTAGGGGAGACGGGGGCTATAACGGGGATATACAGTAGGATACTGAATATAGCCTATTCACGTTGTAGTTAGAGAGGTTATTGCGCTGTTTCCTCCCGCATGTTGTTGGAAGACCAAAGCAAAAAAATAATATGAAGATTGGGGCACACAAGTGATGCTTGATGACAATCATAGATAGATTTAACGTGAGCATTTTTGTCCAGTAAATAAATGGCTTACATGGACACGTGGTTTTGGTTAGGAATTTTTGTTTGTTTGATATTTGGAAATGTAAAACCAACGGAACCAAATGGGGGAAAAATGCAATGTAACAAATAATCGAACTCTGATTCGAGCTATAGCTCAAAAACTATGTGTGAAAATACTCTGAAACACCAGGAAACCGGGAAGACTCTGAACTCTGAATGGCCCTCCTCCCAAATCTTTTTCATATAAAAGGAGGGGAGAAGTGGAGGAGGAGAAAGGATTGATTGTAGAAAACTGTGGACTGAAGTTTAGCGTTACGCGACATCACATTGACATTTTTCTAAAATGTTGATCTCGCAAACGTTTTGCAGTGAGAGAGGTTGCATGTGGCGCGGCCGTCAAAAAAAAGTTATATCATATACCTAGGATATCATAACGAGGATCCTACTCTGGTGTAAATAATCCTCCCTGTCCAGGCAGATGCATTCAACTGAGCATAGCCCCTGTCATCTCCTGGAGGTGTCTGAGTGTTATAAGTCCCACGTCTGCCATGGGGGCTGAGATGAGAGAGTTCTTCTCAGAATGATTCATCTCTATAGCAATGAGCCTTGACTCTGTCTGTCACAATGGTCCATCAGGAAGGAACATTCCAACACTATCTCTGCACTCCACTGATATTACAAGGCTGAGTATAGCGTTTAGAATTCAACCAATCAGATTACCCATGGATTCATCATGGATACTGTATGTAACCTTTGCCCTTGTGCTACTACTGTCTAGCCCAGGCCTGGGCAAAGGCCAGACCGGGGGCCGTATGCAAGCCCACGACCTGATTCAATACGGCCCGCGGAAACATGCTCAGATAACATAAAGAATTTGCGATAGTAAAGTTTTGAAAAACGTATTTGTTATTCAAATTAAAAGCCCAATGAATACTCGCCTTTGTGTGATGATTTAACTCCCACCGCGTGTGGGACATTTATTTCGAAGGCACATATTAATAAAAACTGCCAGAGGACAGACAGTGACTGACAGGCTGACACACGTCACAGTTACAAATAGTAGCTAGCTAGAAATTGAGCAAAAAAAATGAGTTTTTCAAAGATTTCAAAGAAAAGGAAAGTAGACAATGAATGTAGGGTGTTCCAGCGAGAGTGGACATCGAAATATTTCTTATTGAGGTATCAGGGAAAACTGTGTGCTTAGTGTGGAAAGAGAACATTGCTGTCTTGAAAGACTACAACTTGTCCCGACACTTCCAGACGAAACATGCAGAGAAATATAGGAATATGTCTTCTGAGCAGAGGGCAAGTGCATCGAAAGAGTTGCTTTCTCAGTATCAAGGATTTTTCACAAGACTGCATTCATCAAACGACAGAATTGGGAGAGCTAGCTATGTATTGTCCCACAAAATTGCTAAACATAGCAAGCCATTCGCTGAGGGCAAATTCATTCAAGAATGTTTAATTGACTCTGCAGCAATACTTTGCCCCGACAAGAAAGAGACGTTTGAAAATGTTTCTCTGTCAAGACAAACAGTGACACGGCGTGTTGAGGGCATCACAGAGAATATGAAAAACAGTTGAAAGACAAGGTAAAGGATTTCACATATTTCCCCTTGGCCCTGGATAAGAGCAGTGATGCATGTGACACGACGCTGTTGTTGATATTCTTACCAGGCTTAAGCCCAGACTTTGAAATTACAGATGAGCTTGCTTCAGTGCAGTCAACGAAGAGCACAACCACAAGTAAAGATTTATTGGAGGAAGTTAATACTGTAAGTGTGTGGAAATGCTGGGACTGAGTTTTGAAAAGTTATCCAGTGTGACCACTTGGGTGCCCAAACTTGACAGGGAAAAAAACGTTGGCCTTTTGAAAAGGATACAAAATCAAGTAGCTGAGCTGAACCAAGATCAGAAAATTATTGCATTATTCATCGGGAGGTGCTCTGTAAATGTGTTCTGAAAATGAGCCATGTTGTGGATACAGTCACTAAAGTGGTAAACTTCATAAGAGCAAAATCTTTAAACCCCAGGCAGTTTGTCGCACTGTTGGAAGAGACAGAGTCGGGTCGTTCAGATCTCGCCTACCACACAAATGTGAGATGGCTGAGTTTGGGGAAGGTGTTTGAAAGGGTGTGGAACCTGAAGTCAGAGATTGCTGAGTTTTTGCAAATGAAAGGATAACATGTGGATTTCCCTCAACTGCAAGATAAAGAATGAATGGCTGATGTTGCCTTCACCGTGGACATCATGGCCATCATGAATGAACTGAATTCTAAACTACAAGGGCCTTTTTTCACATCAGATGTACAGCCTATAAGGGTACAAGGTGAGAACCAGACGCAGACACGGGAGGCAGATGGTTTGAGTCTTTGATATTTATTACATCCAAAAGGGGTAGGCCAGAGAATGGTCTTGGACAGGAAAAAGGTCAAAACCAGTTCAGAGTCCAGGAGGTAGAGTGTGGCAGGCAGGCTCAAGGTCAGGGCAGGTGGGTACAGAGTCCAGGAAACAGGCAAGGATCAAAACCAGGAGGACCAGTAAAAGAGAATAAAAGGAAGGCTCATGGGAAAACCACACCAGTTGACTTCCACATACCAGATGAACTGGCACAGGGAGACAGGAAACACAGGGATATACAGTATACACCAGGGATAACAAGCGACACCTGGAAGGGGTGGAGACAATAACAAAGACAGGTGAACCTGATCAGGGTGTGACACAGCCTTGTCAAAGCCTTCAAGGGAAGATTACTCCTCCTGACCCGCCAAGTAGAAGCCAACAATCTCACCCACCTTCCGACACTACTAGTCTGTTCCCTATCAGATGACCAGCGGGAGAAGTATACATCTCTGCTACATGCTTTAAACTGTGAGTTTCAAAGTTTTGGAAAATGACGTGGTTGGTTTCCTCTCCTTTCACCTTCAATGTGGATAACGTTCCCACTGACCTGCAACTTGAGCTTATCGATCTTCAGTCTGATGCAGTGATTGGAGAACTATTCAAAACAATGTCACTGACAAGGTTCTATGCATCTCTTGATGAACAAAACTTTCCAAAGTTTAGGAGTCATGCTCAGAAGATATTTGTACTGTTTGGGTCAACCTATGCTTGTGAACAGACATTTTCAGTGATGAAATATAACAAGTCAAGGCACAGCTCATCTCTTACTGACTCTCACCTCTCAGCAATCATGCACATAGCGACGTCAGAAACTATACCTGATTTCACTGCTCTATTCAATGCCCATCAGAGACTTCACTCCTCACACTGATTTGAGTAGTTCAAATGTAATGTTGAGCTCTCTGTCTTGTGTTTTTGTGCATAACCGTTAGAGTTCTGTCCGTGGTGCTGAAAGCACAGTGTGCTTTTCCCTCCGTGTAGTTCATTGCCTGTTTTAATAAAGAAAATAGCTACCAAAAGGAGAACATGGATGTGATTTATTTCTGTGCATGTTAAAAAAGTAAAATAAGTAGCATATTTGGACGTGATTTACAGTAGATATATCTGTCAATACAGTCATACACGAAGTATGATGGCAAAAATATATTCTGTTGCCATCCATGGAAAATAATTGCCCAGGCCTGGTCTGTGCCCCTCCCCCTCTGCCAACCTCCTCCTCCGTATATATGTCTCTGATCCCCCCCCCCCTCTGCTCTGTCACTGATGCCCCCTACCTGTCAGTGATACCACAGGTGCCCAACAACAGTTCAGCGTAGCGTCCCCAGCGTCGCTGCAGGATGATGTCGATGTCCACCGGCTCGTTGTCGATAAAGATCTGCTGCATGCAGCCGTGGAAGTGGTTCAGCTTGGTCTCACACTTCCTGATCGTGTTGTTAGTCTTCGGACACCCTGAGGACCAAAGCACAGTGGGAGGTGTGAAGATATGTTCCTATTGGGTTGTTATTTTGATAGTGAGAACATCAAAATGGTGGCTAGCGGTTAAGAGCGTTGGGCCAGTAACGGAATGGTCACCTGGTTCAAATCCCCAAGCTGACTAGGTGATAAATCTGCTGATGTGCCCTTGAGCAAGGCACTTAACCATAATTGCTCCTGTAAGTCGCTCTGGAGAAGAGTGTCTGCTAAATGACAAAAATAAATATAAAACAAATTATGTAGATGAACAGTGTTCTGGTATATAAGAGCAAAAGTAGTGCACTATAAAGGAAATTGGGTGCCATTTGGGATGTACCCCAGGTCTGGTCAACAGCTCACTTCCAGTGGTTGCTATTGTAATGTATTTTGATGTTGGGAACAGTAAAGTGAAGAGCCAGAACATGTGTGGTGAACAGCTCACCTCCAAAGAAGTAGCGGTCCCCTGTGCGGACAGTGAAGGGGTTGGTGATTTTCAGCGGAGAGCCCTCCTCCTCATCTATGGTGATGGACAGTAGGTTGTCCCTGGCTGCTACGTCTACCGTGTGCCAGAAACCGTCATTCAAACGGTAACCTGAAAAGGAGAACAAACAGAAACAATATTAGAACATCTTTAGATGTAATGAATGAGCAATCGGTATGAATGCAATATAATACAGTATTCATTTGCCAAACCTGCCTCTTCCACCATCTCAACAAATGTTCTGCCCATTACTTATAATTTGTAGAAGGGTAAGAATTTATTAACGAGGCAGGGTGAGTTCAGTTCCACATTTTGGCTCACCTGCTGCGAACTGTAGTTTCTTCTTGCCTGGCTGAAAGAGCGTGACATTGACCTGTCCCTCACTCAGGCCCAGCTCCAAGGCTCCCAGGTCGTCAGCGAAGCGTGTAAACATCAGCAGGCCTGTGTAGTCCCAGGAACGGAACTTAAACTTCACAAACATCCGAGGCTTCCTGAAGAACCCAGGCACCTGCAGGTAGTTGTTGGGCCCGGCGAAGGTCATGGGCTTCCACAGGATGTCACGGCACGCGTAGTGCATCTTTTTCTGGGGAAAAAAACAACACGAGGTACGAGGAGGAAATCATTGCATTTACAACAAACTACGAAGAAAGATTAGCAACCTCACTGTAGGTCACAGGTAACGTGTGTGTGTGTGTGTGTGTGTGTGTGTGTGTGTGTGTGTGTGTGTGTGTGTAAACGAGTACGTGATGCAGAGGTGAAGTCTGATGAGAAGCTACACCTGCCGAGGGATGCGTATCTCAGGCTCCTGGTCCTGGGCCATGTTGATGACGTTGATCCCGTTGATGAAGACATTCTCCAGGCAGCCACGGAAGTTAGGAACCTCTGGGAGGTGGGGCACATTGGGCTCAATCACTCCGCCCACATACATCTAGGAGAGTACCAGCAGAGGAATGACTTGGATACATGTACCCTTATGATCAATGGAATATTATACTCAAAGGCACACATTTATTTGTAGGTTTAGATCATGTGTATATCATCAAAGTACACCCTGAATGACTAGCAGACGCCAGGTAAATAGTAGGCTGATCCCTGTCTACGACCATTGACCCCTTCAATGACCGCTTCATTTCTGTCATTATGGGCCATTGTCATAAGCCTGACTCCCAACTCACCAGGCCCCCTATCTTCTAATGTTCAACAACAAAAAACATGTCCAGACATGTCTAGTTCTATGACCAACCTGAGTGTCCAGGTCTATGTAGGTGAAATCTCCTTTGCTAATGGCCGTCTCAGTGTGAGCGTCCACTGTGAAGTTGACCTGTCGACCGTAGCGCTTGATGGTGACGTAATGCCAGTGCTGGTCATCTAGTATGTTGCCAACGGTCATTGTGGTCCGACCGTCCACCTGGTTGACCGTACTGCTTCCTTTAATAGGAGAACGGACATGAATGACGTAAGAATTTGATAGGAAGATGGGAGTACTGCTGGGTAAAACTCACTCAACAATCAAGCTCGCTGTAGTTCGCTGTAGTTTGCTACAGTTCAAGCTACAGCTATACTGTAGGCCGTTTAGCAGGTGCTTTCATCCAAAGCGACTTACAGTTACACGTGTATACATGTTTCTATAAATGTTTCCTTTTAGAGAAGGTGGAGCTGAAGTAATGGCTATACCAACCAGAGTTCTCCTCACAGATACAGAAGCCTATTGTCTGCTTCAGCAGTAATGGAGGATTGACAGGGACATTCACGCCTTGTTTTTCATCCAGTAAAGAGAATTCAATCTAATCTAGGAAACTGAACCTCCTAAACCATATCCCAGCCTATCAGATTCTATAATCACCCGACAACATGAATATTTATGTTCCATTAAGCATTTCATTGTATCCTGTATCTTGTGTTTATGACAATAAACTGATTGAATTTCCTTTGACTTCCATTTGTTTCGATTTGATCCTTCACAGACCAACTGGTCAGAGTGCTTCTTTACTGTCCTCCATCCAGGGCATACAGCACTCTGACCAGTTTAAAGTCTCTGCCCAGCCGCACCCCACGCATTCCAGCGGATCCTACCTAGGCCGATGGTGAGGACGAGGCGTCCTTTCCTCAGCTCCAGGGACAAGATGTCTCCCTGGACTCCCTCACTGTGTAGCAGCAGCCCGTCCTGCTCCAGGGTCTTAAAGTTCACGGCAAAATGGTCCTGCAGGGTCCGGAACCTCTTCCCTGGGAACATGAAGGCCACCGAGTCGTCCCCGTTCATCTGCATCACGTAGGAGTCTGGCCGAGAGAGAAGGGGGAAGTGGTTAGATGTTAGAGGTCGAATGGCACATTTGTGATCCTATGAAGATTCAAATGGTTGAGAGGCTCAAAAGCGTTCCTGTGATATGGTGTAGATGGATGTTTGATAGGTACTGTTTGACGTTGGTGTCATTGAGTTGTTTGTTACTGACTGTCAACTGTGTTCATTGCATGACTGTTGAGCGTGCTATCTTGAGATTTCGAAGAAGACTCCTACAGCAAATTATAGTTACACTGATTCTGAAAGATGTCCTCACCGTAAGCACAGCCAAACACCTCCAGCCTGACGCCAATCTTGCCTCCATTCTCTGTGTTCCACCCCAGGGGCAGGAGGCGGATGTGTTTGGCTGTGAAGGCATAGTGGAACACATTCCTCTTCACCTGGTGGTAGTTCCAGTTCCCAGGCATTGTCTGTGCACAGCAGAGGGAGAGAGAGAGAGAGAGGGAAAGAGAGATTATATATATATATATGTATATATATTTAAATTTAAATGTACCTTTATTTAACTAGGCAAGTCAGTTAAGAACAAATTCTTATTTTCAATGACGGCCTAGGAACTGTGGGTTAACTGCCTGTTCAGGGGCATGAGAGAGATGTGAGAGAGAAGAAGAGTTATTCATTCACTAATAAACAGATTCGTGTTGTCAGATTCTCTCACTGAGGGATAATGTGGTAATGTTGTCTCTAACTGTTACTTGGTGAACATCTAACATGAAATCAAACAACCCTCTGGGAACACGCTGGTTGAAATAATTTTGTTTCCACGTTATTTCAATTAATTTCAATTACATTACGTTGAAACAACGTGGAATAGACATTGATTTGAAGTCTGTGCCCAGTGTGAACAGACTGCCAAGGATTACATTTGAATGACAGTTTTTTTTTGTTGACCTGACAGACCCCAACCTAAATGGATAGTTCACTCAAATGTCATAATTGAATCATCTTCCTACCAGTCACCCTTAGCCTGTAGACAACTTTCAAGCTGAGAGCAAATAATAAATCATTTAGTAAATGATCCATTTAACCCCCCCCCCTCTCCCCTCCCTACCGAGTTCCCTCCTTTCATAACGTAAGGCGTCCACGAGTCGGGGCGGTCACCATAGAGAAGGGTGTACTTGGTGACCCAGTCATAGGAATTGAAGGTGCCCTGGGTGGCGATGGCCTGGATGCGGTACTTCCTCTTCAGATCAATCTGCAGCCAGGGCTGTCTGTCCCGGGGGGACGGGGACCAGCCACTGCTTCCTGGAGGAGGAACGCAACACACACACACGTCATCAACCAGAACTCACACTGACTTCATTACACACACATAGATATAGGCAATATTCACACACTGGCCATGCACACACACACACAGAGTTCTCATCACACTGAATACACACATACTGTAGATAATAGGCAATATACACAACATAAATCATCCAATCACATACACAACACCAAATAGTCTACATAAAGACATAAAACAACAAATGAATCAATGAAGTAGAAAACTAACCATACAATTTGGCAAAGTTGGCCGAGTACAAAAAGTTATATCTGGAAGAGGCCAAGAAGGAGTTGGCATAGAGCGAAGATACCAAGGGATCAACACATTCATCTAGAACAAAAGATGAGCGAGAAGAGGTGGTTAAACACAGAGATTACAGTAATACTCAGACTACACAATACATCATTCTCCAAAACCGTTCAAATCACACGATAACAGCAGGGATTTCAGCTGAACAGAACCCAATCGTGGTTTAGTGGTGCCTCTCCTCACACAGATAAGGGACAGACGTTGGATTGCAACTAATTAGGCACTGCATAATCTGTCCGGTAGCTGGGTCACAAGCTATGAACATTCAACAAGTCTGATTTAATAAAAATAAAAATAAATAAATAAATAAATAAAAATAAAATCACAGACTAATTAGGGTGTGCAGTAATAACCCTTCCACAATATGACCTCCCATCTGCGCAGTGCACGGTGCAGTCATCTGTAATGCTACAGTGTAAAACGTCTCCTTAAGAACAGGTGGAGCTGTACTGATGAATCTAACCATCAATCCTCCCAGATAAAGATGCAGAGACCTAACTAATGTCTTTATTTCAGCAGTAATGGATGGTGGATGGAGTCAGGCATGAAACCAGAAGCCAGTAAGTATTTTTCCACTGTGCCTGTGAGATGAATGATCATTATCAAGAAGAGAACCTCCACACATCCCCTTTTTATTGAGCTAAAGAAATAAATGGAATATGCAGAGGGCTTTCAGCTTTGCAAACACATTTGGAAATGAACGGTGTGTGTGTGTGTTTGTGTTTGTGTTTGTGTTTGTGTGTGTGTGTGTGTGTGTGTGTGTGTGTGTTTGTGTGTGTGTGTGTGTGTGATCATCTGTTTTGCCTGAAATAGTATGCCGTTAATGATACTGACTGTCTCTCAGGGAGATAGCGGGTGTTATTCTACGGGTGCCTAGTGGACAGATAGCAGCAAAATAAATCAGAGACGTCTCATCAACCGTCTGTCTCATCCGCGATCCCCTCCTCCTTGATAAATACCCTCAGCAATTAGGAATCACTATAATTCTGCCTAATCTTGTCATTGGCACAGATAAACCCACTATGTCCTCGCCACGGTCACTAGAAAACACTGCCTTATCTTCTGCAATGTCATAACATGTCTGTTACTCCTTCGCCCAGCTCAGAGTCATGTAGATAGAGGAATAGATGGACAAACAGGCTGAGAAGATGAAGAGAGAGAAAAAGCCAAGGGGGGAAAGAAAGAGAGCCCCAAATCTCACAGTATAAAACCTGGGGAGCCCAGGGAAACGTTTGCAGGGAGACGTTCGCAGGATTAGTATTCAGGCTGCAGAGGGAGGGAGGGAAGGAAGATTGGAGGGAGGTGAGTGAGTGAGGGTATGGACTCATCTTTAGAACACCTCTTGAAGAGGGAGAAAATAAATGGAGACAGGGGCGCCGGAGCGGAAGAGCTCAAACAGGAACAACTATCAGGGGATAACCTCAGCTGAAGAATTAAACCTTACGTCTGTACTCTCCATACTACCCCACAGTATTTGAGACAGCATCATTGAACTGGTCAGGCAAAACAGTCAGTACACTATGCCACTCACTCTGAGCCTAAACACCTTCCACTTCATTTCCCACCGTCAAAAACAGCTCAATCTGTCACGGGAACGTGAATGCTGTCATCCAAGCACAAGTCCAATCCGGATGGAAAGAAATCAGCTGAGCCAGAGACATGTGATGCCTTTGACCTTGAGTGTTATAGTATACTCTCTCTGTCTTGGTATCTGAGTCTGGACTGGGTGACCTTTCTGGCCATGTCCCCTGATCCTCTCCTGCAGACATTACAGACTGAGAACTCACTGTTAATGAAGTACGTCATGAAGTACAATACTCTGCTGCCTGTTAGTCAAGTCAATGATTCTTCAGCTAACTCCAACAACAAAGCCTATAACTAGCCCTACACTCATAGAAGTTAAAGTTTTTGTTAATTACCGTGGTGAGCAGTGTAGAGGGTTTTAGAGGGTGGAGAAGAACTACAGGTATTAAAGGCATAAGGAAAGCAGAGAGCCAATAGGACTGCTGGAGGTTAACCCAGGCCTTGCCACTCAACGCCCACTTCCTACTGAAAGGATGCTCTTCTCTCTTCCTCTCCCCCCTCCATCCGACTCCAAACCACCCTCTTCTCTCTCCTCACATCACCTATCCCTCCATCTCACTCAGCACACCTCTTTTCTCTCTCTCCCTCTCTCTCTCTCTCTCCTGAGCCAACATCACGAGGGAGCGCCTTACCTAACACCTTCCCTCTCTCTTCTTCTCATTTGATCTCTTATCTCAAATACTTCTCAAGTGGGTGTCGCTGTGTCGCAGTTACTAAAAGACATACCCAGAGCTTATCCAGAACATTCCACCCCCCCCCCCGCTCTCTTCCTCTTCTTCTCTCTCACTTTTTTTTCTCTCTCTCCTCTCTCCTCTCTCTCTCTCCCTCTCCCTCTCTTTCTCTCTCACCCCCTCTCGATCATGCTACTTCTCTCTCACCCTCTCTCTTCCCCTTCTCTCTCTCTCTGTCTCTATCTCTCTCGCTCTCATAAATTGCATTTAAGGGCTTTATTGGCATGGGAAACATATGTTAAAATTGCCAAAGCAAGTGAAGTTGATAATAAACAAAAGTGAAATAAACGATACAAATTAACAGTAAACATTACACTCACAAAAGTTCCAAAAGACTAAAGACATGTCAAATGTCATATTATGTGCAAATATGTCAAGTACAAAAGGAAAAATAAATAAACTTAAAAATGGGTTGTATTTACAATGGTGTTTGTTCTTCACTGGTTGCCCTTTTCTTGTGGCAACAGGTCACAAATCTTGCCGCTGTGATGGCACACTGGTATTTCACCCAATAGATATAGAAGTTTTGTTATGGTGAGTGAATGAGGACCCAAAAGCGAACTAACTTAAACAGAGCTTCTTTAATAACCAAACATAGGTAGGCTCAGATAGACCGGCAGATTCCGACAGGACAGGACAAGGTTACAGCAAACATGACGATAGTCTGGCTCAGGCATGAAACACAACAAACAAGAATCCGACAAGGACAGGAACAGAAACAGAGAGAGATATAGGGACCTAATCAGAGGGAAAAAGGGAACAGGTGGGAAACGGGGTGAATGGGTAGTTAGAGGAGACAAGGAACAGCTGGGGGAAAGCGGGGGAGAAAAGGTAACCTAACAACGACCAGCAGAGGGAGACAGGGTGAAGGGAAAGGACAGAGACAAGACACAACATGACAGTACATGACAGTACCCCCCCACTCACCGAGCGCCTCCTGGCGCACTCGAGGAGGAAACCTGGCGGCAACGGAGGAAATCCTCGATCAGCGCACGGTCCAGCACGTCCCGAGAGGGAACCCAACTCCTCTCCTCAGGACCGTACCCCTCCCAATCTACGAGGTACTGGTGACCACGGCCCCGAGGACGCATGTCCAAAATTCTACGGACCCTGTAGATGGGTGCGCCCTCGACAAGGATGGGGGGGGGGGGGGGGGAGACGAGCGGGGGCGCGAAGGACGGGCTTGATGCAGGAGACATGGAAGACCGGGTGGACGCGACGAAGGTATCGCGGAAGAAGAAGTCGAACTGCGACAGGATTAATGACCCGAGAAATACGGAACGGACCAATGAACCGCGGGGTCAACTTGCGAGAAGCCGTCTTAAGGGGAAGGTTCTGAGTGGAGAGCCAAACTCTCTGACCGCGACAATATCTAGGACTCTTAGTTCTACGCTTATTAGCAGCCCTCACAGTCTGCGTCCTATAACGGCAAAGTGCAGACCTGACCCTCTTCCAGGTGCGCTCGCAACGTTGGACAAAAGCCTGAGCGGAGGGGACGCTGGACTCGGCGAACTGAGATGAGAACAGCGGAGGCTGGTACCCGAGGCTACTCTGAAAAGGAGATAGCCCGGTCGCAGACGAAGGAAGCGAGTTGTGGGCGTATTCTGCCCAGGGGAGCTGTTCTGACCAAGACGCAGGGTTACGAAAAGAAAGACTGCGTAAGATGCGACCAATAGTCTGATTGGCCCGTTCTGCTTGACCGTTAGACTGGGGGTGAAAGCCGGAAGAGAGACTGACGGAAGCCCCAATCAAACGGCAAAACTCCCTCCAAAATTGAGACGTGAATTGCGGACCTCTGTCCGAAACGACGTCTGACGGAAGGCCATGAATTCTGAAAACATTCTCGATGATGATTTGTGCCGTCTCTTTAGCAGAAGGAAGCTTAGCAAGGGGAATGAAATGAGCCGCCTTAGAGAACCTATCGACAACCGTAAGAACAACAGTCTTCCCCGCTGACGAAGGCAGTCCGGTGACAAAATCTAAGGCGATGTGAGACCACGGTCGAGAGGGAATAGGAAGCGGCCTGAGACGGCCGGCAGGAGGAGAGTTACCGGACTTAGTCTGCGCGCAGACCGAACAAGCAGCCACGAAACGACGCGTGTCATGCTCCCGGGTGGGCCACCAAAAACGCTGGCGAATGGAAGCAAGCGTACCCCGAACGCCAGGGTGGCCGGCTAACCTGGCAGAGTGAGCCCACTGAAGAACGGCCAGACGAGTAGGAACGGGAACGAAAAGAAGGTTCCTAGGACAAGCGCGCGGCGACGGAGTGTGAGTGAGCGCTTGTTTTACCTGCCTCTCAATTCCCCAGACAGTCAACCCGACAACACGCCCCTCAGGGAGAATCCCCTCGGGGTCAGTGGAGGCTACTGAAGAACTGAAGAGACGAGACAAAGCATCAGGCTTGGTGTTCTTAGAGCCCGGACGATAAGAAATCACGAACTCGAAACGAGCGAAAAACAGCGCCCAACGCGCCTGACGCGCATTAAGTCGTTTGGCAGAACGGATGTACTCAAGGTTCCTATGGTCAGTCCAAACGACAAAAGGAACGGTCGCCCCCTCCAACCACTGTCGCCATTCGCCTAGGGCTAACCGGATGGCGAGCAGTTCGCGGTTACCCACATCATAGTTACGTTCCGACGGCGACAGGCGATGAGAAAAATACGCGGATGGGTGGACCTTGTCGTCAGAGAGGGAGCGCTGAGAAAGGATGGCTCCCACGCCCACCTCTGACGCGTCAACCTCGACAACGAACTGTCTAGAGACGTCAGGTGTAACAAGGATAGGAGCGGATGTAAAACGATTCTTGAGGAGATCAAAAGCTCCCTGGGCGGAAACGGACCACTTAAAGCACGTCTTGACAGAAGTAAGGGCTGTGAGAGGAGCTGCCACCTGACCGAAATTACGGATGAAACGACGATAGAAGTTCGCGAAGCCGAGAAAGCGCTGCAGCTCGACGCGTGACTTAGGGACGGGCCAATCAATGACAGCTTGGACCTTAGCGGGATCCATCTTAATGCCTTCAGCGGAAATAACAGAACCGAGAAATGTGACGGAGGAGGCATGAAAAGTGCACTTCTCAGCCTTCACAAAAAGACAATTCTCTAAAAGGCGCTGGAGGACACGTCGAACGTGCTGAACATGAATCTGGAGTGACGGTGAAAAAAATCAGGATATCGTCAAGGTAAACGAAAACAAAGATGTTCAGCATGTCTCTCAGGACATCATTGACTAATGCCTGAAAGACAGCTGGAGCGTTAGCGAGGCCGAAAGGAAGAACCCGGTATTCAAAGTGCCCTAACGGAGTGTTAAACGCCGTCTTCCACTCGTCCCCCTCCCTGATGCGCACGAGATGGTAAGCGTTACGAAGGTCCAACTTAGTGAAAAACCTGGCTCCCTGCAGGATCTCGAAGGCTGAAGACATAAGAGGAAGCGGATAACGATTCTTCACTGTTATGTCATTCAGCCCTCGATAATCTATGCAGGGGCGCAGAGACCCGTCCTTCTTCTTGACAAAAAAAAACCCCGCTCCGGCGGGAGAGGAGGAGGGGACTATGGTACCGGCGTCAAGAGCTACAGACAAATAATCTTCGAGAGCCTTACGTTCGGGAGCCGACAGAGAGTATAGTCTACCCCGGGGGGGGGGTGGTTCCCGGAAGGAGATCAATACTACAATCATACGACCGGTGTGGAGGAAGAGAGGTGGCCCTGGACCGACTGAACACCGTGCGCAGATCGTGATATTCCTCCGGCACCCCTGTCAAATCACCAGGCTCCTCCTGTGAAGAAGAGACAGAGGAAACAGGAGGGATAGCAGACATTAAACATTTCACATGACAAGAGACGTTCCAGGAGAGGATAGAATTACTAGACCAATTAATGGAAGGATTATGACAAACTAGCCAGGGATGGCCCAAAACAACAGGTGTAAAAGGTGAACGAAAAATTAAAAAAGAAATGGTTTCACTATGATTACCAGAAACAGTGAGGGTTAAAGGTAGCGTCTCACGCTGAATCCTGGGGAGAGGACTACCATCCAGGGCGAACAAGGCCGTGGGCTCCTTTAACTGTCTGAGAGGAATGTCATGTTCCCGAGCCCAGGTCTCGTCCATAAAACAGCCCTCCGCCCCAGAGTCTATTAAGGCACTGCAGGAAGCTGACGAACCGGTCCAGCGTAGATGGACCGACAAGGTAGTGCAGGATCTTGAAGGAGAGACAGGAGTAGTAGCGCTCACCAGTAGCCCTCCGCTTACTGACGAGCTCTGGCCTTTTACTGGACATGAAGTGACAAAATGACCAGCGGAACCGCAATAGAGACAGAGGCGGTTGGTGATTCTCCGTTCCCTCTCCTTAGTCGAGATGCGGATACCTCCCAGCTGCATGGGCTCAGCACCCGAGCCGGCAGAGGAAGATGGTAGTGATGCGGAGAGGGAGGCGACGGAGAGCGCGAGCTCCTTTCCACGAGCTCGGTGACGAAGATCGACCCGTCGCTCAATGCGAATAGCGAGTTCAATCAAGGAATCCACGCTGGAAGGAACCTCCCGGGAGAGAATCTCATCCTTTACCTCTGCGCGGAAACCCTCCAGAAGACGAGCGAGCAAGGCCGGCTCGTTCCAGCCACTGGAGACAGCAAGAGTGCGAAACTCAATAGAGTAGTCTGTTATGGATCGATTGCCTTGACATAGGGAAGACAGGGCCCTGGAAGCCTCCTCCCCAAAAACAGATCGATCAAAAACCCGTATCATCTCCTCCTTAAAGTCTTGATACTGGTTAGTACACTCAGCCCTTGCCTCCCAGATTGCCGTGCCCCACTCACGAGCCCGTCCAATAAGGAGAGATATGACGTAGGCGACACGAGCAGTGCTCCTGGAGTAAGTGTTGGGCTGGAGAGAAAACACAATATCACACTGGGTGAGGAACGAGCGGCATTCAGTGGGCTCCCCAGAGTAACACGGCGGGTTATTGATTCTGGGCTCCGGAGATTCGAAAGCCCTGGAAGTGGCCGGTGGATCGAGGCGGAGATGGTGAACCTGTTCTGTGAGGTTGGAGACTTGGGTGGCCAGGGTCTCAACGGCATGTCGAGCAGCAGACACTTCCTGCTCGTGTCTGCCTAGCATCGCTCCCTGGATCCCGACGGCTGAGTGGAGAGGATCCGAAGTCGCTGGGTCCATTCTTGGTCGGATTCTTCTGTTATGGTGAGTGAATGAGGACCCAAAAGCGAACTAACTTAAACAGAGCTTCTTTAATAACCAAACATAGGTAGGCTCAGATGGACCGGCAGATTCCGACAGGACAGGACAAGGTTACAGCAAACATGACGATAGTCTGGCTCAGGCATGAAACACAACAAACAAGAATCCGACAAGGACAGGAACAGAAACAGAGAGAGATATAGGGACCTAATCAGAGGGAAAAAGGGAACAGGTGGGAAACGGGGTGAATGGGTAGTTAGAGGAGACAAGGAACAGCTGGGGGAAAGCAGGGGAGAAAAGGTAACCTAACAACGACCAGCAGAGGGAGACAGGGTGAAGGGAAAGGACAGAGACAAGACACAACATGACAGTACATGACAAGTTTACCAAAATTGGATTTGTTTTCAAATTCTTTGAGGGTCTGCGTAATCTGAGGGAAATACATGTCACTAATATGGTCATACATTTGGCAGGAGGATAGGAAGTGCATCTCAGTTTCCACCTCATTTTGTGGGCAATGTGGGCAATGTGCACAGCCTGTCTTTTCTTGAGAGCCAGGTCTGCCTACGCCAGCCTTTCTAAATAGCAAGGCTATGCTCACTGAGTCTGTACATAGTCTTGTCTTGGCTTGGCTCAGTTGGCCATAAGTGTGAAGAGCTGCTGCCGGCATATCAGAGATGCTGACGCATCAGTCTAGTGTTACTGTGGGATGGAGAGGCTGCAAGGGGGCTGGGGCTGTCTGGACTGACACATCACAAATGCTGAGCATATTGAAACAGCCTCCTCCGGACACATCATGCAGTGGCCCATGATAAATGATGTACAGTGGGATGAATATCTCTGCTTTTTCATGGATGATTAGGAGCCAAGAATCCTAATGTTAAATGTTAAATGCCAGAAGGTTTTTGTATTGGGGTTGTGTGGCACACAGAGTGGAAGGCAGGCTGGTGCGTGTTCGAGTGCAGACTCTGAATTATTCATAGCCAAAGTCAGACCTCACAGTGGGGAGTATCTGCCTGGCGACACGGAGGATATGAAAGACATCAAAGCCCCAAAACATCTCATATACAGGACCATCATCCCACAGCATTGTATATCTGTCTAAGAATAGAACCAAACAAAGTTTCCACACTGGTGCACCTCTATCCTCCATATTAATTCCCCTCACTCACTCACACACACGCACACACACATACACACCACAACACACAACTCGTCTCTGTGAGGACTGGAGATGCATGGGCAGCACACCAAGACTGAACAACACACATCAGTGCACACACATACAAACAGATACATACATGTTTTCACAGTAATAAACACATACCTGCACACACTCCACAGGATTCTGCTGAGGGGAGGACGGCTCATAATAATGGCAGGAACGGAGCACATGGAATGGAATCAAACACATGGAAATCATGTGGTATTTAATACCATTGCACTGATTCCGCTCCAGTCATTACCATCAGCCCGTTCTCCCGAATTAAGGTGCCGCCAACCTCCTGTGACACACACACACACACACACAGCAGGGCAGCTGCAAGGGCAGTAGCATAGTAGGAGTGCTCCAGCAATGCTGTGTGTTAGCCCCACCCCAGATGAGCATGTCCCGGGAATGGAGTCTCCGTTTTAATCTGGCTCAGTTCCACTGTGTACCTCACATCCCATCCACAGCAGATGTAGAGTATATGCCTGGCTGCCTGCCTGACTCACAGCCTGAGTCGTGGGCACTGCCTCATGTGCCTGCCAGCACCCAGATACACAGGCCGGCAGGCCAAACTACAGGGGGTAAATCACCACAACACCATCCCAGTAAACCAGTCAGGTTCCAAACACCGTAGTGTGATACTACACCCCTAATAGCCAGTACTTACAACCAACTTCCCTCAATACTGAAGGCATACAGTAGTAACGCAATAGACCACAGAACAAAATGCCAAATACTCTACTGGTGTAAACACATCTAGAAAAACTGACCCGTGTGGTTGCCCCAACACACACATGGATTCTATAAAACCCCCCTAGTTACCCAAAATGGAATCCATGTGAGACCACAACAAAAAATAGACGTCGCACCACATGACCATAACAAGTGTTCACAACGTATTTACACAACCAAATGTACCATACATGGACATACAGTCCAACTCACCACAATATCGCACCCAAATGCCCCAGATATTTAACTCCCACCTTAATCACTCTATCTGATAGTCCAGCAGCGCAGGATAGCCTGCCTGTGTGATCCTCTTACACTAACACCGCCACAGCACCAAGAGGGCACTGGGGCACTAAGTATTCACTAGTAATCCCTAATAGAGCCTAGAGAGAGAAAAACAAACTACCTGCCCTGTTTACTGTACTATATGCAGTAATATGAAGTGAAGTAACAATGTTTTTCAGAAGTTTAGACCTTTACACTTACATCCAAATATCATGGTGTCAGGTGGTCCTAGCCCACCGTGCCCCCTCTCCCTCCACCCACCCTACCTCCCTTTCCATTTCCCTCCCCCTCCACCCCATCTTCTTTTTTTAACTGCTTGGTGAATCACGCTGCAGCCTTTAATTCATTCATGATCAATGCAGTTCAGATCTTCTGAGGTAATTGCTTCGACATTGATGCATGGAAAGAGACACCACCAAGTTTTTTCCCCCACATGCATCTCAAATCCATCTCCCTATGACCTTGCATGTTATACCCTACTGTACCCTGCTGTACCCTGCTGTACAACCACGCCAAAAAAAACGACTATTAAAAAACGATATAGGTCATTGATCACGGAATTCCTATTAGGAATTTTTGCCGCGTCATGCGTGTTCCTACATGAAGGGGACGTTTTGCTCGCGGACAGGTGATGAGCACACACTCTGCGAAAGTACTGCAGTGGGGTGGTCCCGCACACGGCTCTAATTATTCCTTTCGCTTTTACAGATAGTAAACCAAATTTTCAGAGCCATCATTATCACAGTTTGGGATATTCTCTATGTCACGGTGGTAATTTGGCATGACCGTTACAGAGTGCTAGAGAGGTGGGCGGGAAATGAACCATGCGATGCAGAAACTTGCACGCTGGCGCGAGAAAGCACTGCAATGCAGAAAGCCCAGTACGAGACTGTAACCGCCGCGCGCCCTCAGCCCGCAGGAAACATGCCACTTGACTTTCCTCAGAATTCAAAGCAAAAATATATAGAATATGCAACTGTGTAAAACATAACAGCCATCATTAACCCTTATACAATGTTTTGATGATTATTGGTCATTTTATATCAGATGTTCTGCCCTTCAAAGACTAGATGCACCTATTGCCCAGAGGTTTAAGCCACTTCTTTCTTGATTCACATTTTTTTTGACAATGAATCCCTTTTTATGTCAATATTGTTATCGACATGCTGCATATACAGGCTTAGGCTATTTAATTCATCTGAAAGCAATAGGCTAACGAAGGACAAGACACTGACAGAAATGACCATTACTGTTTCACAAGACTTACGTGATGAGCATTCTTGAAAACCCCAAAATAAAAGGCTTATGCTCAATATTTTGCAAAACATCCTTTACAGAGGACACGCGTCTCCGCACATGCTATGTTAATTAGATCGTAGATTGTGTTCTCCTATCCACAGGGCACGGTAGCATCCTTTCACCCCCCTTTTCCCAACTTTAACTCGCGCAGTTCCAACTCCTCTTCCCGGGATCTCGGGTAGCCTCTGCCGGGGCGGGGACGCGCATCAGTTAGTGGTGCTGATGCTGCGTTTCACCGAGAGCGCGCACTGCTAGGCTATATTTTAGGTAAATTGTTTTT
The DNA here is from genome assembly GCF_057628025.1 of Oncorhynchus mykiss. Classification (NCBI taxonomy): domain Eukaryota; kingdom Metazoa; phylum Chordata; class Actinopteri; order Salmoniformes; family Salmonidae; genus Oncorhynchus; species Oncorhynchus mykiss. The sequence goes on from NC_143034.1 coordinate 47,182,346, forward strand.
AATAAAGGTCACATATAGGGGACACATTTCCAAGTGATCATTGTGATCACTTTGTGGATGTGAAATACTGGCAACGCGTGCTTTGTCACTGTGACTTCAGTGGATCCTCCAGAATTCTGCGTAGTTTTGGTCCAGAGGAAGGAAGATAGGAAGGAAGGGGTGGGAGAGAAAAACAACTTTTTTTTTGTCCAGCAAGCTACTTCTGACGCTATACGTTTGACTTTGTTGTCAACAGTTCCGCAAATATACACAGTCAGAAGCTTAGTAAACCAGGATTTATGCGATTCGTTTTACGGTCGTAGAATAAGGTTGTTCCTTTCCCGCATCGTTACACTCGTATACTGCTTTGGTTTGGCATCTCCCATATTCCATCAGTGGGCTTGGCATGCGGTACTTCTCACGGCCTCGCACTGGTCATAGGCGCACTGAGCCTATCAGAGAGCATCGTCAATTTGGTCAAAAGCCTCTTACTCCCCTGGGACCAGAAGTCTGACGACAATTCTGACATTTATAATGTCTGCCGTTGCTCCCTAATTATGTGGCCGAGAATAATACTGTGCTGTACAAGAGAGTAGCCTACAGTGCCCTACACCACGACCAGTTACGTGGAGGACTGACCTTCACCTACAATAGGGCCCTGAATAGGTACCAACAAAATTACAAGAGACTGGTCATGTGTGGCCCAGGTGAGTGACTGCCAGTTTGTGGCTGATGCTGAGACAGGCAAAGGCAGAGAGAATAGGGTGGGGGCAGGTTGGTAAGATTGACTGGGGGATTTATCTATGACATGGGTGGCACACTGGCCATGAACTAAAAAGGCTTTGGGATTAAGAAGTGGGTTTATGGGACAGCGGGCAGCGGCAGTGTCAGTGCCGGGATGGGGTGAGATTGGACGTCGAGGCCAGTCTAGGATTTGCATTTTCAATCAAATCAGATTGGCATTGTGTAATCTCTCTGCCTCCACCTCCCCCAGTAATACCAAAACATACTATATACCTCTGGAAACGGAATATATGTAGCCTGTACTCTCTAAGAAGATGAGGAAGAGGAGGAGTAATAGTCTATAAAGTTGTTTTTCTTCTCACTAATATAAAGCACAATCATCTTGGTTTTAAAATGCATGTCACATTGATTGGATTGGTTCTCTCATCAAAACACTGGTTGGTCAACAACAGTGATAAAAATAGAGTTATGGGCCGTAATGCCAAGGCAGATTAAATCAAACCTAAAAGTCCTAAATTAAAAAAATAGCAGACACACAAACGCACGGTTGGACGTACTGCCAAATTCTATTAAACAACGTTGGAGGTGGCTTATGGTAGAGAAATTAACATTCAATTATCTGGCAACAGCTCTGATGAACATTCCTGCATCCTAAATGTCCCACAGACATCATAACTAAATGTTGCTCCAAGGACGTCATATGAAACCATCAACATTCCAAAATGTGTTTTGAAGGCAATGATTCTGCCTACTGAAATTGACTACTATTTACTTGATCAATGTATTCATTAGTATTCATTTGTATGTATAGCATTAATGAAAATAAAGTCTGTCTAGGATTCGTTGCATTCTTGTGTTATACATCAACTGACCACCAGATGTCCCCTGAGGCTCAATGTTAAAGCTCAGTCCCTGAAGGACGCAGGCTGTGACTGGTGCTGTCCACATCTCACCTTGTCTATTCATCACTGGACTTTAGTCTCCCCCTTGAAAATGTGCCTTTTTACTGACACTAGGAAATGTATGAAAACTGAACACACTGGATGAATAATGTGCAAATAGCTACTGGGTCAATATGCTACTTCAAAATTATTACATATTCCTAAAATTATTATTTTTATAGTTTAGCACTTTTCTCACTCATTCTCTCTCTCTCTCTTACACACACACACACACACACACACACACACACAATGCTTCCTTTCTCACAGGGAATTCTTGATCAGATTGTACTTTGGCCAGTCCCCGATTGGAGAGTGTGTATTTTCCATAGGGTCATTCACTAAGTCCCACCGTGCGGTTCTGGGATTTTTGCTCACCGTTCTTGTGATAATTTTGACCCCACGGGGTGAGATCTTGCGAGGAGCCCCAGATTGAGGGAGATTATCAGTGGTCTTGTATGTCTTCCATTTCCTAATAATTGCTCCCACAGTTGATTTCTTCAAACCAAGCTGCTTACCTATTGCAAATTCAGTCTTCCCAGCCTGGTGCAGGTCTACAATTTTATTTCTGGTGTCCTTTGACAGCTCATTGGTCTTGGCCATAGTGGAGTTTGCAGTGTGTCTGTTTGAGGTTTTATACTGATAACAAGTTTAAACAGGTGCCATTAATACAGGTAACGAGTGGATGACAGAGGAGCCTCTTAAGCCTCTTAAAGAAGGTCTGTGAGAGCCAGAAATCTTGCTTGTTTGTAGGTGACCAAATACTTATTTTCCACCATAATTTGCAAATAAATTCATAAAAAATCCTACAATGTGATTTTCTGGATTTTTTTCCCTCATTTTGTCTGTCATAGTTGAAGTGTACCTATGATGAAAATTACAGGCCTCTCTCATCTTTTTAAGTTGGAGAACTTGCACAATTGGTGGCTGACTAAATACTTTTTTGCCCCACTGTACATGCCAGTCTCTCTCATAAGTATCGCTTCTTGATTTTATGGGAAACAATGTGTTGACACACACACTTACCCCACCATACATTTACTTTCACAGCCCCCAAATCAAGTGAACAGAAAACCTGGCTTTTAAAAACAGATAAAGCAACACCTCACATCACAACGCCTCTTGCCTGTTTTACCTAAATATTTTGTGTGTACAGTGCCTTGCGAAAGTATTCGGCCCCCTTGAAATTTGTGACCTTTTGCCACATTTCAGGCTTCAAACATAAAGATATAAAACTGTATTTTTTTGTGAAGAATCAACAACAAGTGGGACACAATCATGAAGTGGAACGACATTTATTGGATATTTCAAACTTTTTTAACAAATCAAAAACTGAAAAATTGGGCGTGCAAAATTATTCAGCCCCTTTACTTTCAGTGCAGCAAACTCTCTCCAGAAGTTCAGTGAGGATCTCTGAATGATCCAATGTTGACCTAAATGACTAATAATGATAAATACAATCCACCTGTGTGTAATCAAGTCTCCGTATAAATGCACCTGCACTGTGATAGTCTCAGAGGTCCGTTAAAAGCGCAGAGAGCATCATGAAGAACAAGGAACACACCAGGCAGGTCCGAGATACTGTTGTGAAGAAGTTTAAAGCCGGATTTGGATACAAAAAGATTTCCCAAGCTTTAAACATCCCAAGGAGCACTGTGCAAGCGATAATATTGAAATGGAAGGAGTATCAGACCACTGCAAATCTACCAAGACCTGGCCGTCCCTCTAAACTTTCAGCTCATACTGTAACGGTTTTGACTTGAGGTTATTTTTTTATAGGGGTGCCAGGTAGGTTGTGCCTACCAGAGAAAACATTGGTTTCTCCTTTTAGTTTGGGAGGGAATGAGTCCCATCTGGTCCGTCAAGTCTACACCATTACAAAGGACTTATGTAAACGTCAGAAGGGAAATCAACTTTTCATAAACCCTTAAAACATTGAAAGAACTTCAAAAACAACTATTCTTTTGCGTGGGTTGTATTAGCAACATCAATGGATTACACACACATAATAATATAACACAATGAGTTCTGGTTCCTCCAGAAATGTCCTGTACCTCGGGCCTAAAAAGAGTCCAGCCCGGTAAAGGAGTTCAGTGAACTCAAGTGACTTTTGTCACGCAATGTTTGTCCGTTCATTCCGTGTAGCGTAAACCCAGTATTAAATCATACAATCAATATAACAATTTTACCACAGAACTTTAAAGCGTATCTGCTCTTACTAATTCCTCAACTACATCTAACTACATAAATCATCACCGTATACATCATATCAAAACAAATGAAATACCGTATACAAAAAAGGTGGTAGTCAGTCGGTCAGTCAGACAATCCAATCCGCCAACAGATCTCCAGCGGAGAAAGGCCACGAAGAATAGAGAGGAGTAGTCCACGGACGCAAAGAGTGGATCCGATCCTGGGTAAACTCTCAGGCTACAAAACACACGTTTAACAGCAACAAAACAACCGGAATAGAGAAGCTTCGGGAACACATCCTCAGTCACGTCTCCATCACAAACGCGCCACTTTTGCGCAGCTGATGCTGGCTATTTAATTGGGAATTAAAGGGAAAGCACCCTATTGGAAGGAGAAGCACTGAGACGGCTCAAAATAATTCAGGGCCGTCACACACCCCCTCCCCTGGAAAAAGCCGACCATTGCCCTGGAAGGCACATCTTGTTCGGGGAAACCGAGAAAGGTCTCCTCATCACTTTCCTCTACAAACATTTTCATGACTTTTTGGAGCTCACGCTCCTCAGCCGAGGGGTAACAGGCCTTAAGGCGTGAGACATGGACAACGCGCATATCTTCACCGGTGTCCTCTTTCACCACTCGGTAGTTCAAAGGGCCCATCTGCTCCACAATCCTATATGGTCCTTGCCATTTAGGAGCGAGCTTGGCAGAGAAGAATTGTTCAGCTTTCGAGTAAGGATGAGAGCGAAGCCACACCCGATCACGAAGCTGAAACTGCATGTCTCGTCTGTTCTTATCATAATTTCTCTTCTGCTTGAGTCGAGCCTGTGTCATGTTCTTTGAGACAAGAGCTCTCAAGTCATGGAGATGGACTCTGGCACTCTGCCGTCCATAGGAATTTCACTCCTTTTCGCTTCAACGCGTTGAGGGGTTCTGCCACCTGGGAGAAGTTCGACACAAACCGATGGTACCATCCAGCCATCCCAAGGAACCGTCGAAGGGCCTTGAGTGTGGTTGGCACAGGAAAATCTTGTACCGCCTTGGTCTTTTCAGGATCCACATGAATGCCGTCGAAAGACACAATATGGCCAAGGAACTTCAGGGAAGTTTGGCAGAAGTTGCTCTTCTTCATATTCACAGTCAGACCAGCTTCTCTTAGCTTGTCCAACACTGCTTGAAGATCTTGAAAGTGTTGTTCTCTGTTCTGGGAGTAGATAATTATATCGTCCAGGTAGACGAAACAGATCTTCCCTTTGAGCTCACCTAACGCAATCTCCATCAGTCTTTGGAAAGTGGCAGGTGCATTCTTTAATCCAAAAGGCATCACCTTAAAGGAAAACAAGCCCTCAGCACAGACAAAAGCAGTCTTGTCCTTGCTTTCCTGGTCCATCTCAACTTGCCAATAACCACTATTGAGGTCAAGGGTAGTGAACACAACAGCGCCAGACAATGACTCCAGGATCTCGTGGATGGTAGGAAAAGGATAGGCATCAGTCTGGGAAACATTGTTGGTCTTCCTATAGTCCACACAAAATCTAAGACCACCAGTCTTTTTTGGGATGAGGACAACAGGAGCAGCCCAAGGAGAGGAGGAACGTTCTATTATATCTTGTGTTAACATATCATTAATGAGTCCCTTTTGGATGATTAGCTTCGCTGGGGACAAACGATATGGCTTTTGCTTGATCGGCATTTCCTGTGTAAGGAATATTTTGTGCTTCAGGAGCCCGGTGCGTCCTAGCCTTGAAGTACATACATCAGCATTATTCTGCAGCTGTTCCAACAGCCTTAACTCCTCTGGATGTTCCAGCTGAGCTCTTCTTACAGCCTGTAAAAGGAGATCGTCAGAAGGATTATCAAGGGTTAGTGGTAACGGAGCAACGGCAGAGAAGACTGCCACATTTGAACCCCAATCATGTAACTTCGTAGCTTCTGATTGGAAGAAATGCTTCTTGCTCGGATTGTATGGAAACCAGTAGCAATTGTGTGCGATATCAATCTGGACACCACTGAAGTACATGAAATCAATTCCCAACACGACAGGAAAAGCAAGGTTCTTGGTTTGTAGGATAACCGAAGGAATCATATAGGAGCGGTTACACAGGCGGAACTCTACCTCACTCCATCCAAGTGGTCGTTTAGCCTCACCATCAGCCAGATAGAGTGGACCTTCTGTCCACGGCTTCAAGTTGTATTGCGGACCTTTAACCTCCTTCCACAGTTTCTCATTGAGCAGTGTGTAGGATGACCCGGTGTCCAGGATGGCTCTTCCTGTCCATGGGCCTATGGACAGGGGTAACACCAGTTGGTGCGGTATGAACTGAAAGGAAGGGGATGTCGATGGGGGGGCATAGGCAGTGACTCTTGGGATTTCAGCTCTGGTTAAAGCACCCAGAGAAGGATGGTCATTCCTGCGAAGAGAGTTAGGTGTGTTGGCCTGTTGTGATTTGTGGTTTCTGGAAGGGTTTTCGTGATACGGTCTTGGACATGTAGCTGAAGAATGTCCCTTTTGGCTACATCTCCAACAGAACATGAGAGGGGTCATGGCTTGAGACTCTGGCTGTTGTTGATGGTCTGTCTTGGGTAACGGTTTGGGTGTCTGTTTCTTTCTTTGGTCATATTGCTGTTGGCATTCTCTGTCCTTCTCAAACTGCTGTCCCAAGCGAACCAGTCCATCGACAGTGGTGACTCGTTCTCGGAGTTGACTGGCTAGTAGTGGGTTGATGTTCTTCAAAATCAATTTAATGACCTCTTCCTCCTCAATGCCAGGTTTCCACCTTCTGCACAGGGAGTGGTAACCGTATGCAAAGTCACGGATACTCTCTTTCTCTCTTTGTACTCGATTCCTGACTCTGTCTGCCAACTCATCTGTGTAGTCCTCAGACAGAAATGCAGAAGAAAACTTGGCCTCAAAGTCAGCCCAGGAGGTAGTGGTGAGACGTGCCACATCCCACCAGTCTCGAGCTGTCCCATGCAACACATTCCTCAATGTGGCAAGGAGTTCTTCGTCAGCCAAGGGATTGAGGGCAAGAAAGTCACGACATCTTTCTAGGTACATTAGCGGATCAGGACTGTCATCTTTTTTCCCAAAGGTGGGAAATTGCAATTTAATGGGCATCGCCCCCACATGACATCTACTCAAATTACCATGAACAAACGAGCTAGGAGGGATTGAGGAAGTAGAGGGGGAGGGCGTTATCGGACAATGAAAATGAACACCAGGATGCATGGTGGATTGCATCCTGCAAGGGGTGGCTGTAGCATGGCCTTGTCTTGGCTCTTCAGAGGTGCCAGCTTGGCCCTCCGTGGTCTGAACAGAAGTGGACACCAGAGAAACTCTGTGTAAGGAGTTGTGCCTAATGGCGGCCATGTCCACAGACACGTCATCCAACATTTTAACACAATTAGAGAGCTCTGTTTGCAAGTGGTCTACAGTGTTAACCATGGGAGAAAAAACAGAATTAACGTCCTTGAGGACCTCAGTGTGATGATGTTGCAGGCGCCATTGGAGAGTGGCAGTGAGTTGGTTTCGTTGGTAGTCAAACTGCCTGTCCATGGCACCAGTAATTTCCCGTCTTCCACTCTCACTGAGCTCTGTCAGCGTGTGGGTTAGAGTGCTCAGTGAGTTTCTGAATTCCATGGCACTCTGTTGTTGCTCTTCCCTCAGACATTTGAATTTATCGTGGATAAGAGTTTGGAGATGTTGTTGAGTCCGACGAATATCAAGGATGTCACCTTGAAGTTGTAAAACTACAACCTCTGGAGATAAACCAGACAATGGAGGAAGGTTGGGTGTCAGATAGAGGGCTGGCTCAGTACTTTCACACAGATCCATGTCAATAAGTGAGTAACTGGTTAGACCTCCTGTGGCCTGTGGTCCAGACCGAGCATTCAGATTCCCAGGGCTCTGGCCCAAATCAACTCCATTATCTCCATTCCCATTATGATTTGTGTTGTCAGCTTGATGGTCAGAATGGCCCTGTGTATTCCCATTGACAGGTATGAAATGGATGAGCACATTATCTTGGGGTGAATCCATTGTTTTAATTCCACACAAAATATTTGCTTTGGTTAGTTCTCAATGTTGAGCTGTCCCATCTGGGGTGCCATTTTTTATGTAACGGTTTTGACTTGAGGTTATTTTTTTATAGGGGTGCCAGGTAGGTTGTGCCTACCAGAGAAAACATTGGTTTCTCCTTTTAGTTTGGGAGGGAATGAGTCCCATCTGGTCCGTCAAGTCTACACCATTACAAAGGACTTATGTAAACGTCAGAAGGGAAATCAACTTTTCATAAACCCTTAAAACATTGAAAGAACTTCAAAAACAACTATTCTTTTGCGTGGGTTGTATTAGCAACATCAATGGATTACACACACATAATAATATAACACAATGAGTTCTGGTTCCTCCAGAAATGTCCTGTACCTCGGGCCTAAAAAGAGTCCAGCCCGGTAAAGGAGTTCAGTGAACTCAAGTGACTTTTGTCACGCAATGTTTGTCCGTTCATTCCGTGTAGCGTAAACCCAGTATTAAATCATACAATCAATATAACAATTTTACCACAGAACTTTAAAGCGTATCTGCTCTTACTAATTCCTCAACTACATCTAACTACATAAATCATCACCGTATACATCATATCAAAACAAATGAAATACCGTATACAAAAAAGGTGGTAGTCAGTCGGTCAGTCAGACAATCCAATCCGCCAACAGATCTCCAGCGGAGAAAGGCCACGAAGAATAGAGAGGAGTAGTCCACGGACGCAAAGAGTGGATCCGATCCTGGGTAAACTCTCAGGCTACAAAACACACGTTTAACAGCAACAAAACAACCGGAATAGAGAAGCTTCGGGAACACATCCTCAGTCACGTCTCCATCACAAACGCGCCACTTTTGCGCAGCTGATGCTGGCTATTTAATTGGGAATTAAAGGGAAAGCACCCTATTGGAAGGAGAAGCACTGAGACGGCTCAAAATAATTCAGGGCCGTCACAATACAAGGAGAAGACTGATCAGAGATGCAGCCAAGAGGTCCATGATCACTCTGGATGAACTGCAGAGATCTACAGCTGAGGTGGGAGACTCTGTCCATAGGACAACAATCAGTCGTATATTGCACAAATCTGGCCTTTATGGAAGAGTGGCAAGAAGAAAGCCATTTCTTAAAGATATCCATAAAAAGTGTCATTTAAAGTTTGCCACAAGCCACCTGGGAGACACACCAAACATGTGGAAGAAGGTCAGATGAAACCAAAATTGAACTTTTTGGCAACAATGCAAAACGTTATGTTTGGCGTAAAAGCAACACAGCTGAACACACCATCCCCACTGTCAAACATGGTGGTGGCAGCATCATGGTTTGGGCCTGCTTTTCTTCAGCAGGGACAGGGAAGATGGTTAAAATTGATGGGAAGATGGATGGAGCCAAATACAGGACCATTCTGGAAGAAAACCTGATGGAGTCTGCAAAAGACCTGAGACTGGGACGGAGATTTGTCTTCCAACAAGACAATGATCCAAAACATAAAGCAAAATCTACAATGGAATGGTTCAAAAATAAACATATCCAGGTGTTAGAATGGCCAAGTCAAAGTCCAGACCTGAATCCAATCGAGAATCTGTGGAAAGAACTGAAAACTGCTGTTCACAAATGCTCTCCATCCAACCTCACTGAGCTCGAGCTGTTTTGCAAGAAGGAATGGGAAAAAATGTCAGTCTCTCGATGTGCAAAACTGATAGAGACATACCCCAAGCGACTTACAGCTGTAATCGCAGCAAAAGGTGGCGCTACAAAGTATTAACTTAAGGGGGCTGAATAATTTTGCACGCCCAATTTTTCAGTTTTTGATTTGTTAAAAAAGTTTGAAATATCCAATAAATGTCGTTCCACTTCATGATTGTGTCCCACTTGTTGTTGATTCTTCACAAAAAAATACAGTTTTATATCTTTATGTTTGAAGCCTGAAATGTGGCAAAAGGTCGCAAAGTTCAAGGGGGCCGAATACTTTTGCAAGGCACTGTATGTACTGATATCTATGTACCTGTTGAGGGGAGGACAGCTCATAATAGTGGCTGAAACGGAACGAATGGAATGGCATCAAGCACATGGAAACCATGTGTTCAATGTTGTTGATACCTTTCCACTGATTCCACTCCAGCCATTACTCCGTGCCCGTCCTCCCCAATTAAGGTGCCACCAACCTCCTGTGGTATGTACTGATATGTATTGTACTGATATGTACGGTACTGATGTGTACTGTACTGATATGTATTGTACTGATATGTACTGTACTGAAATGTATTGTACTGATATGTATTGTACTGATATGTATTGTACTGATATGTACTGTACTGGTATGTACTGTACTGGTATGTACTGTACTGATATGTACTGTACTGATATGTGCTGCACTGATATGTGCTGCACTGACATGTGCTGTACTGATATGTACTGTACTGGTATGTACTGTACTGATATGTACTGTACTGATATGTACTGTACTGATATGTGTTGTACTGATATGTACTGTACTGATATGTATGTGTAACTGATAGCCTACGGTAGATGCTACTGAATGCAAATGTCATATATCTAAATGTAAATCATAAATGTTTGATTATTAATGTTCTGTATTATGTAAATCATAAATGCAGGCCTCGAATATTAATGTTCTGTATTATGTAAATCATAAATGTAGGCCTCGGGTGGATCCCAGGAATAGTAGCTGCTGCTATCGCAACAGCTAATGGGGATCCTAATAAAATACCAAAAATACCAAATACACACACAAAAACATACACAATACACAACCAGGGATGCAGGCAAGTCCTGACGCCCACCCACATGTTCCCCAGAGATAGTTTCACTGATCATGGATGAGTGCTAGATGTCATGAAGATGGATGGAAGGAAAAACGTGGTATGATGAGCACGTTCTTCATTTACTGTATATGTGTATAATGTGTGACAAGCAAACAATGAAGTTACAGTAAATTGAAGAGGAGGTTTGTGTGTGTGTGTGTGTGTGTGTGTGTGTGTGTGTGTGTGTGTGTGTGTGTGTGTGTGTGTGTGTGTGTGTGTGTGTGTGTGTGTGTGTGTGTGTGTGTGAGCAAGTGTGTTTCCATCAGCGAGAACAGAATGTCTCTCTTTGTGATGTTGAAGTGTACTACACATGATAGCTGGGTGCTTTTTGTAGACAGGCATTTCTCCGGCCCCCACTCATGGGAGCCACGAGGACCCCACACACTGGTGGCCTGGTGTCCATCCACCTGTGTGACCTCAACCAGGATGACTCAGTCCCAGCTGAGAGCATGCCCAGCAGGGGGCATCCAGACTGGGATCCCACCTGGTGTCAGCCCCCCTCCTGGTCCAGCCACACTGTTAGCTCAACTGGTGCCTCCTGGACAGCTGCTACAACGAGCAGAGCCCGCTACAACACTCAGGACTTAGAGTGGACATAGACAAACAAAATAAGCAAGCAAACATGCTAAAAATGGTGATTTCCCAGCCATCCTAAAAAAAGGTAATTGTTTAATTTACAATTGTGTGTATAGTGCAACAGATATCTCACAAGTGCATCTCCAGCAACTTCCTGAAAATGCTTTGTGAAGTTCCTCTTACGTGAAATAACTTCCCCCTAAGTAAAGTTTCCCCGATGGCACTGAGAGGAACCAATCCTTTTTTGTCTTTTCAGCCAGAGCAGTAGAGGTAGGGTTATAATAAGTATTGGCCAGTATTCACTGCTCTATCATCACATTCCACTTTACTATGTTGAAGTGCCATGACAGCAGCATGGTGAGGTTCACTCAGGTCACGTGACTGGGGAGTGTGAACACTGTCTGGGTGTCACTGGGCCTCCACCAACACGCTGCTAATGAAAGACCACTTCATCATCTTTCTCTTACACATTCGCACGTGCGCACACACACACACACACATATACACACACTCGCTCTATTCATTTCCAAATGTTTTTGCAAAGCTGAATGTCTTCTGCATATTCCATTTATTTCTTTAGCTCAATATTAACCGTTCACACACACATCTCCAAAAAACACTCAAACACAAGGAGACGATGGAGACGCACTGGTAGCTTCACAAAGACTGCAGCACCTGCATTGAGTTTAAATACCAACAGCTGTGGCCTACTGGAACAAGAGCTGAGGCTCTTTTGTTCCCACTGTTTGCTGCCAATCCCACACACAGACACACACACACACACACACAGACAGACAGACAGACAGACAGACAGACGCACACACACACACACACACACACACACACACACACACACACACACACACACACACACACACACACACACACACACACACACACACACACACACACACACACACACACACACAGCCTCATGCACACTTCCCCCTGCCTGGTCCTATATTTCCCCACACGCCAGACAAGCCATACGTGTTTAGTCTGTCTGCCAGTTTGTTTGCCCACTGTCTTCTCTTTTTGTTGCCCTGTCTTCTCTTTTTGTTGCCCACTGTCTTCTCTTTTTGTTGCCCACTGTCTTCTCTTTTTGTTGCCCACTGTCTTCTCTTTTTGTTGCCCACTGTCTTCTCTTTTTATTGCCCACTGTCTTCTCTTTTTGTTGCCCACTGTCTTCTCTTTTTGTTGCCCACTGTCTTCTCTTTTTGTTGCCCACTGTCTTCTCTTTTTGTTGCCCACTGTCTTCTCTTTTTGTTGCCCTGTCTTCTCTTTTTTGTTTGATGTTGATTTCTGACTGTAGCACTTGACGATTGCAGCTGCACCTCCATGTGGAGAAAATTTCAGGTTAAGGAAAGGAGAGCATGGGGGTAAATACAGGGTGGTAAATTGTGGATGGACCTGAAACCATGCTTGCACCATTTGAGCATGGTGGAACCTGACATTATCCCACACAATGACATAAGTCATGCCATCAGCTCTACAGACCTGATTTAGCTCATCAAGGAAGGTTACAAGGAGAGCTGCATTTTCTGATCCAATACAAGGTCTGCATCCCACCACACCATCTTCCGAAATACACATGGTGATGTTGGCCCCACGTTGTCCAGGTACTTGGATGGTTGCCCGCTGGCCAACGAAATTCCGACCTCTCCTCCTTGTCTTGGCCAGGTTGAATCCTGCCTCATCCAAAAATAGGAATTTGTGATGGTTTTCGTCAGCATCCAGCTCCATCACCCTCTAAAAATACATTTTGGAAAGAGAATTACTGATTACAATGATGCAGAATTTTTGGGGAATTTTTCACAACAGGCATCTTGAAACTGAACATACCTGAACATGGTCAGTTGCTTCACTCTGTCTGAATTTCTTTCAACATGCACACGGTATAGCTGTTCTAGAGACACCTGGTGCCTTTTCAGCACGCGTGCAATAGTCAGCAAACTTATGGCTTCCACATTGTTGAACATGTCGTCATTGTCCAAGATGTGCAACCGAATTTCTGTATGGTGAATATAATTTCCGTCCCGAGCCAAATTGACCACAGCCCGCTCTTATTGGTCAGTCAGAATTTTTACTCTGCCTCCCCTCTTTGGCCTAGTCTCGATTCTGCAGTTCTAGATTCTGCAGGGAAAACGACAGTAAGAACACATTTAGTCACACCACCTACTCTGTGGTACACATCGGCATGCAGTACACAGTCATTTGACAGTTGAGAGTAGCCTAATGTTTAGTGCATGCTGAAGACTTACCGGTTCTCATTGCGGAAAGTTCTGATGATTGAGGCCACGGTTGATCTTCTGAGGTTTGGTTGAATCATTGTAGCTGACACAGTCATTGTCGTGCCATGATTTAAGACATGGTCTACAACTATTGCTCGGATTTCATTGGACACTCTTTGCTGTTGCTGCCGCTGTCTTGGTCCGTGGCCTTGTCCTCTACCACCACATTCCCCCATACCTCTCAAACGAGGCCCACAACCACCTCTCAGAAGGGGTGCTTGTCCCCTGCCATTCCTTTGACCACCCCGTCTTCCTCGTCTTCCTCGTCTTCCTCCTCCCACTGATTGACCTCTATTGTGACCTGGATCACCATGTTATTGCTACGTTGTTGTACTTGGATACGACTCTATATACGTACCATAATGTGAAATCAATCATCACTAATGAGTTGACAGTGTTGGAAAAGCAATTTCAAGGGCCTCCATACATACACTCATCGGCCACTGTATTAGGTACACCTACGTGTTAATGCAAATAACCTGCTCCTTCGAACAGCAAAACGTGTGGCTGCCGGCAACTCAATATATAGAGTATATAGAGTAGAGAGCTTTAGTTGTTGTTCGACCAAACATTAGAACGGGTAAGATGTGTAATCTAAGCAACTTTGACCGTGGTATGATTGTTGGTGCCACACATGGTGGTTCCAGCATCTCAGAAACAGCTGCCCTCCTGGGATTTTTACGCACTACAGTCTCTAGAGTTTACAGAGAATGGTGCGATAAACAAAACACATTCAGTGAGCGGCAGTTCTGTGGGTAAAACACCTTGTTAAATGAGAGAGTTCAGAGGAGAATGTCCAGAACCATTCAAGCTAACAGAAAGGCCACAAATACTCAAATAACAGTTGGTCAAAACAGTGGTGTGCAGAAGGGCATCTCTTAACGTACAACACCGTGAATAATTCAGGCTGTTGTGGAATCAAAAGGGGGTCCTACCCAGTACTAGATAGGTGTACCTAATAAAGTGGCCGGTGAGTGTGCAGTAATGTCAAATCTGAAAACATGGTCTGGAAAAGTGGTACATGGGACCATAGAAACAGTGTCTGATAAAGAATGATGATTAAACATTACATCCATAGATAGTGTAGTCCAATTGGTTCATGTTCCACGGTAATTGGTGTCAATGGATCTCGTTATCCTGAAACTTTCATGATCTAAACATGGAATATTGTTTGCCAGTTTCCATAAAACTATGCATTAAGAGTAATGCAACAGTGTGAATTGCATTTTGAAATGGTAATACTTTGTTGTTAAGTTTGAACAGTGTCATTTTGAACAGGTGATTTTAGTTCAATGAACAAATGATCTTAGCTTTATGTGTATTGTATCAAAGCAATTGGAAAAACATGTTAGAGCTAATCGGTTGTGATTTTTGTGTCTAGAGTTTAGAAAAATGACATCAAAGTTCTGAAATAAGTGTCAAAGTGATTGTAAAAAACTGTAATGAGACTCAGGCTTGAGGTGAACCATGGGTTCACCAACACGCGCACACGCACACACACACACACACACACACACACACACACACACACACACACACACACACACACACACACACACACACACACACACACAGAGTTGGCCAGACAGTCCTACAGGCCTTTTCTCCTTCACCCTGGGCCAGTGCTGATTCCTTTTCCTTGAAGCAGAGAACTGAGCTCCAGTAAAGTACCTCTGGCAGTACGGCCTGTCCTCTTAGCGCTGCAGATGGCCCCCACTCAGACCAGAGCACACGGTTGGTTGTGTGTGTGTGTGTGTGGGGGGGGGGGGGGGGGGTGGTTCTCTGGATTGGCTGCTTTTCCTCTATCAGGCCTAGCAGGGCAGGCAGACTAGTGGCAGAATAGGATTTTAAATGGAAAGTAATCATGTGATGTTTCTTTAATCCAAGCAGGCTTGTGTTGCACCAGTTGTGTGGAGGTCAAACCCATACTGGGCCTGTGTTAAATGTCTGACACTGCAGTCTGTGTTCCTGCATGATATGATATGATATGATATGATATGAGAGAGAGAGAGAGAGAGAGAGAGAGAGAGAGAGAGAAAAATATATATATATATATATATATATATATATATATATATATATATATATATATATATATATAAGGCCATCAGCATTGATTGGTGGGGACGTTAAGAGATGGATGTTGCTCCTAGCATTTACAGAATTAACCCATGAGCGGTTCTGAAGGAGATGGCAGTGGTGTGTTTGGAGGAGGGTGCAGTAATGAAATACTGCCCCGCACATAGCAGGGTTCACCCTCCGCCCAGGAAACTGTTGCTTTTGGAGGTCATGGCGCCTAGCAACAGTCTGGATCTGGGCCTCAGAAGAACCTGAGACAACACACACACACACACACACACACACTTGCAGTATATACATGGAAGACATGCCGACATGCTTTTCAACCTTACTACCTTACATTGAGCTAAACACTCCCACAGGCAGAGCCAAATCAAAGGAGCAGAAGTTTGCAAAGGTCCTCTGTGAAGGTTCTTTGCTAAGATCGAGGCACAGCAGTGGCCACTTGTTTTCCCATATTCAATAATTATACTGCTTGTATTGCTAATAGCATTTCTCAAGGCTGATATCTAAACACAGGAAACTAGGACAAAACCAACTACAGATACACAGGCATCTTATTAGTCGCGCAGGGCAAAGGGTTTCCACTGAATCTGCCAATGTTTCTGACATGACCATCTTTCAGCAACGCCCTGTTGTGACTACCAGTCAACACATTCCCCCACCATGTATACATGCAGACACAGACACATACACACACACACACAGTCACGCACACACTTACAGTACACACACACATATACACCTGCACACACACACACACACACACACACAGTCACGCACACAGTTACAGTACACACACACATATACATGCTCACACACACCTGCACACACACACACACACACACACACACACACACACACACACACACACACACACACACACACACACACACACACAGTGGTCGGTCCAGAGTTTTAGTTTGGCAAAGTACCACACATTCTGTATTCTGAGTACTGAGCACACAGTTGAAAGAGCTAAGAATAGCTCAAGGACCCTGGCCATCTGCCCAGTCCCTTAACTCTCAATAAGTTATCCTCTCTCCTCTCTCCCAAACACTGAGCCTTTTACCCTCCCTTGATGCTCAACAAACCTCAGTTTTACTGCCTCCTTCTTCCTCTCCAATCTCCACCATGCACGGAAGAGTGGCAATGCACGCACACTAACTCCAGAAAACTATTCGAAATGCTGTTTTGGCTTTTGAGCAGTGAGCCTTGCCCGAGGACAGAATAGACGGAGTGTAACTGTATTGAACTGCGCAGTGTGCATTCCATCAAGCCTTATCTCTGCAGCCTTTTCCCTTTAATGTGAAAATACCAGGCAATATGAGGGCGTCTGGCCTCTGTCTCTCCTCACTGTTTGCTTGGCTTTTTCCTTGTTTTGTCTTCTACCTCTTCATCGCAAGCCCAGCATCTGTCCTATCCCGTTATCCCTCCTTCCCTATCTCCCATCTCCCTGTTTTTTCTCCCTCATTTTGTCTCAAGGCTGTGAAGTTCTTTCCTGTCTGTTTTTTTGGTTTAAAGATTAAAGACGATGATAAGGGAGCTTAAGCTCTTGTTTCTTGTCTTGTTTTACATTTTGTGGTCAGTTGAAGAATTAGTGCCTATGGAATATTCATCTATCTATGAGTAACGGGGAGTAATGGTGTAAAGTCCTGTTATGTAATTCTACTGAGGGCACGCACGTCTTCGGTGTCCTTGGTATAACCTTATACGTAATCCAAAATACTTACAGCACTGTATACATACGCCTACTGTAACTCAGCTCAGAGAAAGATAACATGTTTTGTAAACTCAGATTATCTTCTTTATTTTTCAGGAGAATATCGTTTTAAAGGAGATGAATCAATGTCTCCAGACTCCTAAAAGAGTTCAACAGAACCCAGGGGTAAGTATTAAATGTTCCCTACTCTGACTGAAGGGGCGGAGGGTGGGGCCAGAGATTTCTATTGCATGTTCTAAATTGTCCCTTGTTTTATTGTCCAGAGGTTGAGGTAGCAAAACGCTCGGTTAGTTTGTGTATGCTCAGTCAATACGCACACAGCCAGTCAGTTCAACTCCTGACCTCCCGTGGGCATACACCACAGTGGCCTGCTTAAACAGGCTCTTTAAAACAAAACCTTCCTCACGCAGTAAACTCCCATCGCTCAACACAACACTAGCAGTGGGCCAGTAACACAGTATAACACAAAGTATCTTCCAGTCCAGATTGAGGGGTGTACTAGTGTGACAGGCAGGTGTGCTCAGCGTAACAGGATGGTAGTGCTAGGGCTATTAATACTGTACTGGAGCCAGAGAGGGGTTGTGGGTTAACTTGGGCGATGGGGTCAGAAGTTTAAACGGGGAATGTTTCCCCTTCTCGTCCTGCCCTGGCCCTGACATCAGTCCCTCTGCTCCGCCACAGGCTCCCTCTCTCTCTGGGAACAGATGTGCCCGCGGCGACAGTTCAAAGCCCCATGATCCTCCACTGCTAGTTAACCTGACCCCTCAGGCTGGCCAGGGAGACCTGCTGTACACACACTCACGCACACGCATGCGTTACACATGCACATACACACACAACATACACAAGACAAGAGCTGATTATACTCACAGTCCACATCGTCACTCCTTTAATTCTCTTTTTTTCCATTACATGGCCTTTCTGTCACATAGTATTGGGTGGTGCAGCGGTCTAAGGCACCGCATCTCAGTGCTTGAGGCGTCACTACAGACACCCTGGTTCAAATCCAGGCTGTATATCAACCGGCCGTGATTGGGTGTCCCATATGGCGGTGCACAATTGGCCTAGCGTCTTCCGGGTTTAGCCGGTGTAGGCCGTCATTGTAAATAAGAATTTGTTCTTAACTGACTTGCCTAGTTAAATAAAGGTTAAATAAATTAAAACAAATATATATATATATATATATATATATATATATACAGCAGAATATTCCTCTGAGGAATACTACAGTACCTTCCGGTCAGGTACTGTAGTTAAAGGGCTCCACAATCCACTATCCAGTACATAATGGGCCAATAGCGCAACACCCCTCTATTCGCCAACTAACTGTAGCCTCATAGCGTAAACCTCCACCATACCTAACAGCAGTAGGGTGAGGGGTGGAGAGACGAGATGGGGTTCAACGCTTGACCCAGTGGGGACTCAGGAAATCCTGTAGAAGACTGGGTTGAGAGGTCAATAGGGTAAAGTAGATAGTCTAAATCCCTAATCCAGAGGAATGACATGACCCCTGACCTTTGAACACTGGGACTGCATCTGTAAGATGATGGCTGTAGCTAACTCTTCAAAGACAGATCTCCTTCCAAAGGAACCGCCCTCCCTCCTTTCACAGTGTCGACCAGTCGTAGCTTCAGTTATTGACCATTTATTGTTTGTTGTTGAAAATCTAGATGGATCCACAATTTTGCACCAATAAATAATACCCCTCTCAAATCCCAACCTATCAACTGCTCCAATCTCAACCTATCAACTGCTTCAATCCCAACCTATCAACTGCTCCAATCCCAACCTATCAACTGCACCAATCCCAACCTATCAACTGCTCCAATCCCAACCTATCAACTACTCCAATCCCAACCTGTCAACTGCTTCAATCCCAACCTATCAACTGCTCCAATCCCAACCTATCAACTGCTCCAATCCCAACCTATCAACTGCTCCAATCCCAACCTATCAACTGCTCCAATCCCAACCTATCAACTGCTTCAATCCCAACCTATCAATTGCTCCAATCCCAACCTATCAACTGCTCCAATCCCAACCTATCAACTGCTCCAATCCCAACCTATCAACTGCTCTAATCCCTGACAAGACCGTAGGGTCCACTAATTTACACTGACTGTTTTTTATTTATTTATTTTATTTTTTGAATTTTACCCCTTTTTCTCCCCAATTTCGTGGTATCCAATTGTTGTAGTAGCTACTATCTTGTCTCATCGCTACAACTCCCGTACGGGCTCGGGAGAGACGAAGGTTGAAAGTCATGCGTCCTCCGATACACAACCCAACCAAGCCGCACTGCTTCTTAACACAGCACGCATCCAACCCGGAAGCCAGCCGCACCAATGCGCCGGAGGAAACACCGTGCACCTGGCCACCTTGGTTAGCGCACACTGCGCCCAGCCCGCCACAGGAGTCGCTGGTGCGCGATGAGACAAGGACACCCCTACCGACCAAGCCCTCCCTAACCCGGGCGACGCTAGGCCAATTGTGCGTCGCCCCACGGACCTCCCGGTCGCGGCCAGTTACGACAGAGCCTGGGCGCGAACCCAGGGACTCTGATGGCACAGCTGGCGCTGCAGTACAGCGCCACTGCGCCACCCGAGAGGCCCCTACACTGACTTTTAAAGCTTCACGGAAACGTCGATGTTAATAATCAGTCAAGTACACCCCCATAAGACGTGTGCAGTAATCCTACATGTAACTGGTGGTGCACAGAGAGACTGTGAACAACAGGGCCTGCTCTGCTCTGTCTCCCATCAGCCTGACATGTGTGACTTGGGTCTATTCTACAAAACGTCTCCCTTGGAAACACCAAACCACCAATGTCAACAAACGGGCTGGGGCGGCCGTGGAGAGGAGAAGAGAGGAGCGGAGAGGTAGGAAGACAGGAAGTGGGTGGGATCAGCCAGCAGAAAGGCTTGGGGGAAATATTTGATGAATACCCCACCAGAAGAGAGAGAGTTAGTGAGTGGGTTGGGAGATTGAGTGGAAACAAGAGTAAGAGATATCTTTATGGTTTTACAAGACGACCCCTACCTTGTCTGTCTGCCTGTGTGGACCTCCTCCCCAAGAATGACTACAAATACTAGAGCAATCTCTCCTATACACCCTATGGTCTTTTTCCAGGGATAGCAGAGTCTATCCCAATCTCATACATACCAACCAAGCAGCACCCCCACCCCATAAACACAGAGCCCCCCCTCCTTCTCTCTCTCTGATATCTCACTACAGGGACACACATCAGAAAGGTCAGATAGAGGGTGGTTATATTTGCCCTGTTTCACACATGTACAAGTGTGTGAAAATGCATATCCCAATCCCCCTGAGACACCCTCAGAGAGTGGGGTCAAAGACATGGTTCCCCACTCCCCAGGATAGAGAGGAGAGGAGCAAGGCTGGCCTGTGTTTGCACTAGGGGGCCCACTACCACATTCACCAGCCCCACTACTCCTGATCCGGTGCGTCAGCCTGAAACACTGTATCAGGTTAGCCTGCCTGAGTGAGTGTGTGAGTGCATGTGTTAATGGAGCATCATATCTCAACTGAGGGAAACTGAGAGGCAGGAGAGAGGCGGCCTGAAGGAGGAGAGCAGGGGGAGAAAGAAAGAAAGAAAGAAAGAAAGAAAGAAAGAAAGAAAGAAAGAAAGAAAGAAAGAAAGAAAGAAAGAAAGAAAAAGAAAGAAAGAAAGAGGGGGGCTGGGTGAGAGTAAGACAGTTTGGAAAGAGACTGTAAATGAATGGGATCAGTCGCTTTGTGTTGGCACACAGTGATGCAAAGAGAGAAAAAGGAATATTTAATATTTTGGATGCTCCTTCCTTCAGCAAACAAAGAAAAACAAATCTGACGCACTTTGACTATGAATTCTCTTGATCTATGACGGTAATCGTACAGTTTTTCTCAATTGCTAAAACACTAAAACCCATTGGCTGAACAACATTTTCAGTTGCCTGGACTCATTTAGCTAATTTTGCAGTCTGTTGTCAATACCTTAAACCATTTCACATGGTAAAACACAATTTGCAGATCTCATTTAGACTTTTCAGCAAAACTCTAAACACATTCTCATTCTCAAAACACGTTCTGCACTCTAATGCACATGTCATCCATACTGGTAAACACAAGTGGCAACAATCAAATACAAATAGAGAACAAATGTCATTGATTGAACACAACCACTCAAAATTGATTTAACCTGTTTCAAATGATGCGACAAAACCAATATAAGCCAGTTCAGAGAGCAAACAGGTTGTTGAAGGTGGGAAGGAGAAAGTCTGAGAATGGATACTGTAGTACAGTGCATTGGAGGCTGTATACTGTACAATGGACACATTGTATGGCCCTGAACATTGTGCTTTCCATTTATTAACAGTACTGACTGCTCAATAGATTTTGACTGGTTGCAGGTTCATATCATCAAAGAACAAGAATTACAGTATCACTGAGACAAAGGACAAGTTTGTGAGATGCAGGGTACAGTACTGTAACAATAGGGGTACAAGAAGGAAGAACAGAAATAAAAATTGCAAAGAGCAAAGCAGAGTAGTAATTTCTGATAAATTTTGAACTACTATGATAGAACATGTTTTCGTTCATCAAAAGACAATGACGGAAAAATATGAATATGTTTTTAGATTAAAAATGTACTTCTCCCTGAGAATTGTATGTTTTGAACAATGTGTTTTCTATTTTTCGGTGTATTGTTTACTGACTGCTTGAGAGTGTATATCATTTTGATCACTTTGTTTATGATCTGAGAGAAGTGTTTGATTTTGAACACAGGTAAAACTGTTTTGAGGCGAATGTTTCATTTTGCAAGAGGAGTCAGAGGTTATGTAAATAGTGCTTGAAGATGAGGTTTTGTGTTTAATGTTTTCAGGAAATGGAGCAAGGTTTCAGAAATTGTGTTTTAGCAATTGAGAAAAACTGTTATAACAGCCATTCACTTTCTGTGACACTTCAACTCTCAGAAACCATATGGAGGGAGAGGCCTTTCTTTTTTTCCCATTGGCGTGGGCTGAGTGAGCTCTAAAAATAAAACATATGTTACTGCAGGTCTGTGGGTGCTGGGCCTCTGGGGTATTGTTCTGGGAGATGGGGGAGGATGAGAGAGAGAGAGAGAGAGAGAGAGAGAGAGAGAGAGAGAGAGAGAGAGAGACTCACATACATATAAACAGAACTAAAACTTCACGCCCGCACCTCAGGCCACCCCCCCACTCTCTCGCTCTGCCTGTGTCATGGTACAGTTGTTGTGAAACAGTGAGCAGCTCCTTTCCTCTCCCCCTCATAGTGCTGGGGCTAGGGGTGGCCTGCGGGGATGAGGGAGGGAGGCAGGCAGAGTACTTATGGTACATGACAGCATGGCGCTGTCACTCGGCAGAACAGGGACATCCATAGGCTTCTATTGAGCTGCTGTGCTGCACACAATAATGAGAGTTCATCCCTCACAGTGCTATGGGGTACAGAAGAGGTGGGGGGTTCACAGAGCATGGGGGGAGACAGTGTGTGTGTGTGTGTGTGTGTGTGTGTGTGTGTGTGTGTGTGTGTGTGTGTGTACATGCAGACATGAATGCTTAAGCATGTGCTTTAGAAATGCTAAAGGGATTGAGCCAAGAGCGGCACGTACACAACCAGCAGGGAATGATCCTCAGACAGACTAGTAGTCTGCAGCACACAGCGATCCCTACTGAATGTCCCTTCAGTCAAGAATGAGTTAAGGCCGGCTGAGCAAGAATGCACGGGGGAGTTTACTCCAAGCAGCGCAGGGGAAATGAAGGGATATTAAGGGAGAAATGAGAGTGAGCGCCGAGGGGTTTAGAGAGATATCACATGTCTGGATTTAGTACCAGTCACTCTGCCTTCTACCACGGCACCTTTACAGAGTGCTCAGCAAAGTGGAAGAGGGGACGGTGGGGGGAGGGGGGGTTGGGGACTGTGTGTGTGTGTGTGTGTGTGTGTGTGTGTGTGTGTGTGTGTTTGAGGGCGTCAGAAGGACAGTATAAGAGTTAGAGGTTGGGTTGGACAGAGGTGGAGTGTTGTAGTGTAGAAAGAGTTTTATTGTCACAAATACATTGAAATGCCTTTCTTCCAAACTCTTTCCCAACAACACAGTAATCAATATCCGTAGTACTATCAATTGAAGTAAAGTAGGACAAAAATACATGAGAAATAGAAAGAAGAAGAACACGAAAAAGTAAGTAAGCTATTTACAGAGTCAGTTCCAGGGTCAGTAGCTATATACAGGGTCAGTAGCTATATACAGGGTCAGTTCCAGGGTCAGTAGCTATATACATGGACAGTTCCAGGGTCAGTAGCTATATACAGGGTCAGTTCCAGGGTCAGTAGCTATATACTGGGTCAGTTCCAGGGTCAGTAGCTATATACAGGGTCAGTTCCAGGGTCAGTAGCTATATACTGGGTCAGTTCCAGGGTCAGTAGCTATATACAGGGTCAGTTCCAGGGTCAGTAGCTATATACTGGGTCAGTTCCAGGGTCAGTAGCTATATGCAGGGACAGTTCCAGGGTCAGTAGCTATATGCAGGGACAGTTTCAGGGTCAGTAGCTATATACAGGGTCAGTTCCAGGGTCAGTGCCAATACCATATTTACAGTGTGCATGGATACTGGCGTGGTAGAGGTAGATATTTATCGGGGTAAGGTGACTAGGCATCAGGATATATGATAAACAGAGTAGCAGCAGCAGCGTATTTAATGATTGTATGTGAGTGTGTGTGTGTTTGTGTGTGTGTGTGTGTGTGTCTCAGTATGAGTGGGTGTGTAGAGTCCTGTGAGTGTGCATAGAGTCTGTGCAAAAATAAAAATGAAAGGGTCAATGCCAGGTCTGTGTAGCCATTTTGTTAGCTATTTTGCAGTCTTATAGCTTGGGGATAGAAGCTGTTCAGGAGCCTGTTGCTGTCATAATTGTTTCTCCGGAACCGCTTGCCGCGCGGAAGCAGAGAGAACAGTCTATGGCTTGGGTGGCTGGGGTCTTTCACAATTTTCCTTCCTTTCACACCGCCTGGTATAGAGGTCCTGGATGGCAGGGAGTGATGTACTCGGCTCTCCACACCACCCTCTGTAGCACCATGTGATCAAGGGCGGTGCAGGAGCCATACCAAGTAATTATGCAGCCAGTCAAGATACTCTTTTTGAGGATTTGAGGTCCCAAGCCAAATCCTGAGGGGGGAGAGGCAATGTCACGCCGTCTTCATGACAGTGTGCGAGTGGACCATTTTAAGAGGTTATAAGTCAGGGGAATGTGGATAGAAGTTTTGAGGTGTTGGTTGTTTTCTAGTTCTCCTGAATTGCTCTCAAAGCAAATTTCATACACTAGTCTAGTATATTAGTCTAGTGTCAAAGCTATATATTCTGGTAATTACTGATCAATATTAATTCTCTGGAACAAAACAACAAGTATAATTTGACAAATTTATATTGGCTAAAAACACATCTAGATATGATCTGATCAAGTCTTAAGAAGTTCCAACCACAAAGTAATACACTCATGTGTTCAATCTGATATCACATGTAGAGAAAAGTTATTTCTTGTTGTGCAAACCCGAACAAAGTCACAGACAGGCTTATCTGTTAACAACATTTGGGAAGAAGAGCTCTGTCTATTAGTGATCACCATAACTGCCTGTGAAGTCATTGAAGGGAGTTTACTGGAATAGAGAATAAAGGGAGAATCTATCTGCTTTCTATTGAGGCATTTCTTGTGTTTCCGAGGTCAAATGCCTGTATTAACGGGCACACATTCGCACGCACAACACACACGCTAAATAAACCAGGAAAAACTGCCAGAAAATACACAATTACAAAAGTACTGGCTTAGGCCTACCAACACGGTATTTACAGTAGCCTTCACACAAACATGAAGTAGACGTGGTAAGAAACCATATCTTCTCAAGAATGACGGGCAAGGATGCTAAAGTGGTAGGTCATCAAAGAGGCATATGACGCAATAGTCTGTGGGAAGAGGGGGCGTGTAAGATGGGCGTGCCTTTTCTGGGCGTGTTATAGTCCAGCCAGTTATATTTCGCATTCGACAAGAGGGGCCGGCTCGACCCGCCCATTCAAGGCTGGCTGATCTCTGGCACGCTTTTGTTCAAACTCAAGTCAAGTCAGTCATAATCGCCTGCCTAACCTTAAGTTTAGCTACTACACTGTAGTATGTGAATAGCAGCAGGCCACACGAATTTCGCTCTTCATATTGATTTCTTTAGACGGCTCTTATTTACAATATTCACGGTTTTGTCAGCCAGTAGTGGCATTTAGGCGTGAAAGTAGACATATTGGTATTTTAGTTAGCGTGTGATAACTTGTGCAACGACTTCAGATACGAGCAAGGTCTCGGGACAAGGCATCACCTTTTGGAAGGACAGATTTGACACAACTTTCAGACTAATTTTCACCAGGTTGAACTCTTCGATAGCTTCTATGTTCCTTCTATAGGCTAGTGTTGGACTGTCCTCTTGGCGTTTGTGTCTGTTTGTCACATTCCCTCTGGAAGTCTATGGAGAGAATTCTTTCAACTTGGATGTTATCCTCACGCGACTCTGGATTTAGTTACGTACTGTGAGAGGTACACGCGTAACCCCCAGAGACTAGACGTTGAATGTTGACTTTACGACAAGAGTAGTCGAAAACACCTGATTTTACCCGATTTGAATGCCTGTGCAAGGATTTTGTTGGTTTCTGTGCTGCAGGCAGGGTTTCAATTTGCTCGGACGGGACTATGGGGAGAAAGAGGAGGAAGAATCGTTTGAGTTGCGCAACAAGGAGGATCTGACTCGCAACGGACGTGTAAGGAACCTCATCTGCATGCATTATTAGTATTACCATGTTAATATGATTTGTCTGCCCACTCCTCCCCTATGATGCAGTTATACGTCGTTGTTAAGACCTGTCATACGCATCTATGCACAGCCTATGTATTATTCTCATCGTCCTGACTACTAAAGAACAGCCAATATGTCAGTCAGTTGGGATTTTGCTACATAGGGGGACATAAAAGCTGACGCTACATGTTTAGAAAAAGTAACCAAGCATTTAACCTGTATGGAACACGTTTGAGAGTACACAAAGTAGAAATTGTATTGGAGTCTGATTGCTTGCTATGACACATGTACATGTTATAACATAGTTATAACTAAGAATAGGCTACGTAGCCAGCATAACTCATGGTGCAGCTTGCTTTGAAGGGAAACACACAAGTAAGTGGCAGCTATAAATTGATGAACCAATTTCATTCCTCACCACAGAGAGGTATAGCTGGCTACATTACTCCTTGTCACCCAAGTTACCCACCTTCCTGATTTTGCCCTGAACACCAGCTCATGAATACACTCACTGCTGGCTATGGATTCAGCAGCAGGACAACGAAGTTGGGCCAGGGAAAGGTCTATCCATGCAACAACAAAAAATAACCATATTCCACTTTAGAATCCTATCCCAGATTGATACACATGGTAACATGCAGACATAGGCAGGAAGGAGCAGGTCTATGTGCACAAAGATAGGCCTAGACTAGAGGTTGTGTTAGATCAGCTTTGTCACAGAGCCCATATTTACAGTTTTGAAGTGGTACCACTGCCATCATGCTGACCTGACTGATTCCTTTTCCAGGATACAGGGATCGTGTCAGGTCATTCATGTGACCTGCTCCCTCCACGACGATAAAATACAGTTCCAGGGCACACAGACAGACAGAATGTGTGTTGATCCCTGTGTCTGGCCTGTTCTTTGAGGCCTGGGCCACATTGAGAAATCTCACGCAGTGTGATGTAACCAATAAAGCCCCGTGTTAAATGGAATCGATCCTGTGGCCTCTGTCCACTGTATGGCAAACAAGACTGTGGCCTTGTCTTCTCTGTAATGTCAGTCACATAATCGGGCACAGAGAGTTCAGCTTTGTGTGGGGTCATTGTTGCCCTGTATTGAGGTAACCTCTTTACGTCACTCTAGGACACAATGTACTGCGCCCTCCTCACAAGTCCATTTAAAAAAAGGAGCTTTGCCGAGAAATCATCGTCAAAGTCAATATGACTGACGGCTGCTGAGCAAGCCCTCTAGTTGTAGGCCTAATTCAATATTTCTTCATGTTAAGCTTTCAGTCCTATTTTCTTCATTGCTTGCAGTGCTTAGCTTGACTTGGGCAGCAGGTCTTCTTCCACAACGAGAACATGAAGCGCCCATCCAGCCGAATAGTCCACTCTCCCCTCCTGTTCCCCTCCTGAAGATGTTATGAGTGATAGTCTATATCCATTCCTATCATCCGTTCTGTCTGCCAGCTGTTACACACGTAGGTTTTAGAAACTGGAGGGAGATACTTTTCTTTAATGGAAATGGTCTTGAGTTGCGATGGATAGGCAGGTCTCTTCCCATCAGTCCATCGGCACTAACAGACGGGTCTGGTCCGGAGATAAGAGGAACATCTGGTGCTCAGGGGGATCCAGAGAGGTGTCCGTACTGGAGAGTTGTTCTTGGCAAACATCCCATGTCTTGATCATTATGCACCATCTGTCTGGCAGTGATAGCTAAAAAAAAAACAACCTCCATCCATGGTCCATTTCCTCAATCAATGCAGGGCTATTGTAGTATGTCTCAGTTAATGCAGCTTGATGGGCTTAAAGTAAGACCCTCTCCACAGCAGTGGAGGCTGCTGAGGGGAGGACGGCTCATAATGGCTGGAAGGGAGCTAATGGAATGGCATTCATCACACAGAACCCATGTGTTTGATACCATTCCACCTATTCCGCTCCAGCCATTTCCACAAGCCTGTCCTCCCCAATTAAGGGGACACCAACCTCCTGTGCTCAACCTCCCCATCTAACCTAGCCATGCATATCCAGGCCAAAAACTGTCACCACCCCTTTTAGCCTCGCAATCATGTCTTCTCTCTGTCATTACCTCATTGTGACTTACAGTGGGGTAAATCACTTTTTGTTGATTTGAACGCAACCTTTTTGGAGCTGAATGCCAAAACCTTCAAGAGATAAAGTTGACTTATTTTGCATACCCCTGCATACCATGAGACATGTCTTCAGCACTGGCAAAGATCAATGGTTGAGATATCATTTAAAAGCTTACAAACAGGGTGGTCAAACTGTTTTATAATTAAAAAAAAACATTTTTTAATGACATATTCACCTATGTTGTAGTTTAGACCCTATTTTACATAATCTAAGGTTTTGGTGTTGTGCCCGCCATCGGTTGAGACACAACATGCTCTTGAATACAGGTGGGTGTCATGTTTTGTCTGATAATGTACTAAAATGAGAATTAAATAGATATTTAGACTTTCAGATAATACCATAAAGATGGTTGGAGGTCCACATATCAGAGAATGTTGACTTGAGTGGGAATATGTTGTTTTACATTTTAGGCTACTGTCATTCCTCCATAGGAAATCTATTGAACTCATTGAAGGATAGATAATAATATAGACATGACCAGTTGACATTCGACGGTGGGTGGACCGGCGGCCATCTTTGTGGTAGGAATTAGATCTTAAAATTGCAATTGAATTGACATTTTAATGGTATACCAGCTAGAGCTAGTCTGAAGGGATAGGTCCATTCTATGAATTCTATTTCTAGGATTGAAATGACACCCACCCTGTATTCAACAGCATGTTGTGTCTCAACCGACGGCGGCACAACACAAACACCTCAGAGGATCTGAAGTAGGGTCTAAGCTACAGCGTATGAACAAAATCGGATTTTCCACGTTTTTTTAGATAATTGACGTGTAAAGATTTTTTTGTGAAATATCAATTTCTATTCAAAACATTTTTGCGCAATAAATTCTTAGGGTTTGACAACCCTGTTAGCTTTTGAAATGAATTAATATGGATTTACCCAATAGTGTGCTGCACACTTCCTTTCCCAAAAGAGCACAAAGAGAGTAACCGCTAAAGAACATCCCTTCTACAAACAGTAGGCCTCACCTCCCACTTGAGATTGTATCAGCTTCTTAACTATAACCGGACACAACTCCCGAGAAAATATTGATGATTGATTTCCTGCCTACTGCTAATCCTGTTTCCTCCCGGCCTGACCCCTCTCACTGATGTGTGCTGGATATAGATACGACCAGTCAATACTACCTGCTGAGCCAACCATTAGACCTCAGCTGACCCAGACTAAGAATGCACCATTACAGCACAGACTCCGAAGGCCGTCCATCCCAAGGAAAATCAAAGGATTTTTGAACTGTAATATTTGTCTTTCCATGGTGTCAGTGGTGGTTTTGGGGGTGGGGTCGGAAGGTGAGTGTCGTAGATGAGTCCTGGTCCTGGGAAAGCCCTACAGGGAAGTTCCACTGTTTACATAGTGGCCTCAGTTACGTTCAGCGTTGGACAAGCCACACTTTGAGGCAGTAGGTCAGACCTCCCAGCCCTCCTCCCTCTGTGTGTGTGTGTTGGAACGTTTTCTCTGTAAAAGCTTGTTAGCTAAATGGCCCCTGCTGCTGCCAGGGATGACCACAGCTACCCACAGGCCTGGTGGAGGAGTGAGGAGTCTCCCCTCCGCTCCAGATACATCCCATCCAACATCTTCACCACCAACTTCTACGTCGACCTTTTCCCCTGCGGTGCCAAGAAGGGTTGTGAAGAGTAACAGCCGTAATACTAAAACCCTGGAGTGACGCTCTGTGGCCGGCCTGTGCTCCAGCTGTAGTTGGAGGCAGGAGGCAGTTTTTTGACGCTTGTGCAGGCTTGGCTGGCAGAGCGGTCACTGCCTGGGCCAGTTCAGAACCTTTCCCCTGCATGTTTACAATCCGGATTCAAAGAAATTGCTCTCCCAACAGCTGCCCAAACAGTCAGGCAGGCTGAGCTGAATGCCTTCAGTGTTGAGATAGCCAGGGCACTAATTTTAGGAGAGGACATCCGTCATTCTTTCTCCCTTCCATGTTTCCACTTAAATCTCAGCATTCTGCTAGATGCAATGTGAAGTTAGCCCTAGTTATGTTTGCCACCCGGCAATGTGCCTGTCTACGACAGCTGCCAGCATTACCGGGAAGAAGCAGGTCCAGTCGTGGCTTGCACGAAAGTGGGTCCCGTTAACCGGCTAACGCCGATGCCTCTGGCCTCCCCTCTTTTTTTAAATAAAGAGTCTTCAGAGGTGTTACGGTACACTGGTTTATATTTGGTTTCCGTTGCGTCGCGGCCTCACCTCCTTCAGGCCACACATCTGGTCCTCAGGCTGGCGTTGTCAGAGCCCGAGCATTTCATCCTGGTTACTCAGCCTCCCAGGAGAGCTGCAGGGCCAGGCAGGGGGAGGAGGAGGGAGGAGAGGGTGGTGGTGGTGGAGGGGGGCCAGAGGAGAGCGGAAGTGAGCCGCGGAACGAATACATCACGACATCTCTCCCTCCCTCCTTCCCGGGCCCCCGCTCCAGTCCGTATGATTCATCCCCTGCCTGCCCTCTCTTCCACTCGGTCTACTCTACAGCGAGATCGACTCCTCCGGACTTCTGAATAGCACGGCATTCTCTCCTTCTTTTTTTCCTTCTATCATCTTTGGGACTATGCATTTAAAGAGTTCACAAACCTGGAGGGGGGGGGGGGGGATAGTGGAAAGTTGTGATAGTGGAATGCACAAAATTGGGTAGTACATCATCAGTTTTCCTCTTGTCATTACAGAGATATTTATCACTTGTCCAGATCAACGAGCCCATAGACTTTCTTGTAATGTTTGAGTCACTCAAATGTCACACAAATACACATTAGACAAGGGAACGTATAGAATTACAAGAAAATGAGCTTTAAAATGGCAACATTTTCTCTGCCACCCATGACAAAATGTGTAGAATAGCAGGAAATAAGTGTGAGTGAAAAAGTTTGGGAATCTTGGGCCTAGATACACAGACGGGGGAGATCGTAGAGAGTACCTTTTCGTAGAGAGTACCTACTCACAATAAGACCGGGGAGGATTTATTTATTGGATTTATAAGCAGAATTGCCATATGGCAAACAGTGACATCTATCATTTCCGTCACCAGTTTTCTCTCAGTCAGACATGGCAAACTCAGGCTGTGTCTGGTGTGAGCCAATGTCTAGAGAACGGGACTTGGCCAGACGGTTGAGGGTCGACGAGGGCCAAGCAGAGCCAGGAGCAGGGGAGGGCCACAGCCCGCTCGAGCCTCATTCACAAATTGCTTTACGACACCATTCAGTCATTCCTATCGGGCTCGTCTGACATTTACAATACCTGTTCCTGGGTTAAACTTGAACTCAGTCACATTACTCACACCTTCTTCTTATCCTTTCATTTGACCTCGGGCCCTCCGCCCGGCGTCTACCCTCGTACTGTAAATTAGTAGTTGGATTTTTCTTTTCCCATTTTTGTTTTTAACTTTCTGAAGCACTTTGCGGAGGCAGAGTCCTAAACTTAGCAGACCCAGCAGTAACATGTGGTGTTTGAACAGCGAGGGGCCCAGAGCTGACCTGGATAGTGTTTCAGGTAGGCCAGAACCCCGGGCTGGGCCGCCGCAGGGCCTCCCTTAAGGCTGTGTTTCCTCAGAGACAACAACACAGGCCACAGAAACACACAGCGCATCACAGACACGGGCCAACTGGATCACAGGCTAGCTCTGATGAGGTTTTCCAAGGCCAGGCTAGGATTCCTAAGGGCCCATAGGCAGTAAAAGGAAATCTCCTTTTCAGCCACTGGCTACTTCACAGGGCGTCCCGGAATAAAAAGTTCACTGTTCCACCGTGAAAATTGATTTAACTTGACTGCTAGCAGGGGCTCCGTGTATTCAGTTGACACATCGCTCAGTGTGCGGCAGAGAGAGGGGTGGAGATAGATGGCTGTTTAAGAGGAAAAGTACTGTACACTGAAATGATGTTGGCCCCTCATTGTGATTTTCCAGGAAATGAAAAAAAGCCCTCTGCTTAGTCATCAGTGCAGTTAAAGTAGAAACGGGAGTCTGTCTCTACACCCTCATTTATGGGCCTAGTCTGTTTGTCTCCCTGGTCTGGCCTCTCTCTCTCACTCTCTCTCTCTCTCTCTCTCTCTCTCTCTCTCTCTCTCTCTCTCTCTCTCTCTCTCTCTCTCTGTCTCTCTGTCTCTCTCTGAAAGAGGAGTGCCAGCAGCATGTGAGGGTAGGCTATACGGTGTTACAGCCTTGGTTGGTCTAGTGACCTAAAGGTTCAAGTGCTCTGGCTAGAAGTGTCTGCTAAGAAAAAGAAGGGATTGATTTCTGTTTGTTTATTTTGACACTGTACCAACATTAGTCTTATGGGACTTGAATATATCATTTTGTCATGTGTGTGTGTTTATAGACACAGACAGCTATGTGAGATAGGAGTGCGACTGACCACAAATATTTGATGTTATTTGCCTTTTTCACAGAAACGACTGGATGTGAATAAAAGGGCGTGGGGGTGTGTGTTGAGCTAAAGCACAACATAATCCTCTGTTCCTGGTTCTTATGTTAAATGAGCCTGTTTTGAATGCCATATTTCTCCCAACCATCTCACCCTTGGATGTGAAAGCCAACCATTACAAGAACAGAGCAGCTATGTGCCTGGTGTGGCTGCCAGGAAAGGCAGGCAGAATGCTATACTGTAACACACAGGGTTGGCTGGGGGGCAAACCTTCAGGGGGGAAATCACCCCATCTAGACTGCCCGGGAACCTACCATGCTAACTGTCATAGCACATTAACTAGCCTACATCAAATATCGACAGGGTTGTCTACCTTGAACTGATTGGCCCATAGCTCTCTCAGATCACCCCTCATTACTCATGTATGTTGTAATCAGAATGCAGACTCTTCCCAGCTAGCACATAACGTTATGAGAACCATATGTTTCTTAGATCTTGGTGAGAGGGTGTTGGTCCTATGGTTATTTTACACACTACCTTCCCAAAACCTCCTGGGAATGGTGCAGGATAGTTGCTTGGCTTTGAAACATTCTAAGCTCATTTACACAACTTGAACAGAACGTTTCCTAAAAGTTCAAATATTACATTTTGGTAATATTCTAGGAACGTTCTCCAACTGGTTTAACAATTGGGAATATTCTCAGATAGTTCAGAGAACATTAAGAAACAACGTTCTTCTGTGAGAATTTCAGTACTTCAGCATAATGTTTCCTAAAGGTTTCCATCGTGGTTCCATTTAAAGTCATATGCTTACATTGTTCTGAATATGTTTAGAAACAACATTCTTCTCTGGGATTTTCAGTAGTTTCAGCATAACGTTTCCTACATGAGAAATCATGGTTCTATTTAAAGCCATGTTCTCAAATAGATCAGAGAACATAAAAACAAGATCCATAAAAAACCACAAGAAAACTGTAGTAACGTTCAGAGAACTTTCTAATAATGTTATTGAAGTAAATGATTATGTTCTGAGCATCAACAAAACTATCTCTATCCTCTGTCTTGTTAAGCGTGTTCAGCTGTGTTGGTTGCACCCACTAATTGGCCACACCTGATGTTAATGAGCGCTTGTTTCCTTTGAAATGGAGTCTGTTTGAATAGACTAAACTTAACAGCTTTGTATGAATTCAAAAACATGGCATGCTAGCTCCATCCTGGGGGCCCAGTGGACTAATTCCATGGATTAAGAACAAAAGGTCATAGATTCAAATCTCACTGATGTGCCACGATAAATACAAAAAAGACACGTGTTTACATGATTAATGCCTAAGCAAATTCATTTTGATCTGTGCTTGGAGTTGAAAACAGTTCAACTAAGCTAACAATGTTATTAAAAGTCTTATTGAAACATGTTCTCAGAACCGTACTTTTATTACCTTCAAATAACCTATAATTTCCGTTCTCAGAACATTAATACAACCTCTCAGGGAACCATAGTAAAACCTTCTCAGAACCTCCCTTCAACCTAAATATGAATGTTCCCAGAACAGGCGAAATGTTCACTTCTGTTCTCAGAACGTTTTACCGGTCAGGATATGTATAGCTTCATTCCCAGAACCAATGGGAAACCAAAAACGTACATGTCCACAACATTCAAGGAACCAAATGTGCTAGCTGGGTTAAGTTGTTGCTTTTCTTCACAGGGTCCACTTGAGGTGACTCTCTCTCAGCCGACTCGCACAGCCAATGGGACAAACGGGTAAGTTGTGTGTGTGTGTGTGTGTGTGTGTGTGTGTTTGTTTGTGTACGCCTGAGTGAACACACGTTGTGCTGCTTTCAGGAAGTCAGTGTTCCAGTTTTACAGAACGTTTACACCAGAAGTTCCTCTATAGCTCTTGATGTTCGTGTGTGATTCTGTGTAAATGATGTGTCACCAAGCACGGACATCATTAGTACCCAATCTCTTTATCGTTTGCTTCCCTCTCCAGAGCTTGGTTCATGGGGTTTCTCAAATCAAATCAAATGTTATTGGTCACATACACATGGTTAGCAGATGTTCATGCGAGTGTTGCGAAATGCTTGTGCTTTTAGTTCCGACCGTGCAGTAATATCTAACAAGTAATCTAACAATTTCACAACTACCTTATACACACAAGTGTGGCCTTGAGATAGAATCTGTTTTTCAGTCTCTCGGTCCCAGCTTTGATGCACCTGTACTGACCTCGTCTTCTGGATGATAGCGGGGTGAACAGGCAGTGGCTCGGGTGGTTGTTCTCCTTGATGATCTTTTTGACCTTCCTGTGACATTGTTGTGTAGGTGTCCTGGAGGGCAGGTAGTTTGCCCTCAGTGATGCGTTGTGCGGACTTCACGACCCTCTGGAGAGGCTTACGGTTGTGGGCGGAGTAGTTGCCGTACCAGGCGGTGATAGAGCCCGACAGGATGCTCTCGATTGTGCATCTGTAAAAGTTTGTGAGAGTCATAGTATGCCTGACCACACACGAACACACACACAGAAGTACACGTAGGATCTTACTTTGAGCAAATTTGCTACAACAGAAAAATTATCCTGCAGCAACAAGAAATGTGAATTATTATGTGGATTATAAATAATGGTCATTTTTGTAGAGGTTGATGCATTTTTCATGAGGGAAAATCAAGTGGAAATGACAAACTTCAGAAGCCTTTTAAACCTCAAATACACTACAAGTTCTCATGCAACAGGGTGATCAAATTAAGATTCTATATCTGTAGGACGCGCCAATACCACTACCAGATTCGCAGGCCATCTGTCAGCATGAGACAGGGGGACTCTCACACCCGGGTTCAAGATAAGACAGATACACACACACACACACACACACACACACACACACACACACACACACACAGACCACTTGACCTCCACCAGCAGCAGTGGTCATGGCAGTCTTTATTTTACTTTGTATTTATTTAACCTTTATTTAACAAGGCAAGTCAGCTTGCCAATGACAATGACGGCCAAACCCTAACCCAGATGACGCTGGGCCAATTGTGCTCCGCCTCATGGACTCCCAGTCACGGCCAGTTATGATACAAACCAGGGTTTGTAGTGATGCCTCTAGCACTGTGATGCAGTGCCTTAGACCGCTGCACCACTTGGGAGCCAAGACGTGACGTGAGTGTGGGATGGTGGTGGTGGAGGGGGAGATGAGTGATCTCAGGCCTGCATCACAATATCAGTCAGGCATCATATCCGTATCTACCCCCTCCCCTCTCCCACCTCACTCCCAGGCAATCTCAGTCTCAGTCCTCTCAGAGCACAGACAGCGTGGAGTGAAAATCCCTAGAATTATATAACGCAGCTGATGAACAGTATACATGCCTGATAATGTCACAACTCGCTACCAGAGGACAACTCAAACAGGAAAGGGAGGAGGGCTGAGGGTGGGGGCGCTGAGGGAGCGGTGAGTTGAGGCTCTCTGAAGCCTCAAGTCAGACGGGACATGCAGCCTCCTGAGGGAGCGAGGGAGGGAGGGAGGACAGGGTGAGCGAGGTGACTCAATCTCACTTCAGGAACACACCCTGGAGGGGCGAGGCTGTCACAAGCGTGTGTGTGTGTGTGCTGCCACCTCCACAGAGCAGAGAAGACCGGGAGGCCTCAGAGCTGTCACACAGGTGATTTACTGCTGGCGCTAGAGGGAGTGTGTCAAATAACTTACTGACTATAATCATCACACTAAGAATTAGGTGCTGTGCTACACGACCATTACATGGCCACTGGGCCACACCTATCTAATGGCCCATCACAAGGCAGGGAGGAGACACTCTGACGTATAGTCTCAGGTATATTCGCACAGATTAGACCAGTTTAATTTGTTTTTTAGGGGAATGTAGTCACAAGTGAATGTAGGCTAAGCAGAGTAAGT
Source organism: Oncorhynchus mykiss (assembly GCF_057628025.1). Classification (NCBI taxonomy): domain Eukaryota; kingdom Metazoa; phylum Chordata; class Actinopteri; order Salmoniformes; family Salmonidae; genus Oncorhynchus; species Oncorhynchus mykiss. The sequence goes on from NC_143034.1 coordinate 47,218,970, forward strand.
CTGTATTGAAAAGCACTCTGATATTGAAGGGATGTTGCGAGTTTGTGCCATTCTGAAAGTGAGCTTCATAGATTTCTGTCCATCCGGAATAGGAGAGGATAGGTTCCAGCAGGTCATCCCACACCTCCGTCTGTGTGCACTAACCTTTATAGCACCTTCATTTGAACATGATTAGTCATGTCATGAAGCCGTTATTGCTCATTATGAGCCCTGCAGGCTTCACGTTCTGTTCTGCGGATAGAGAGCTTCTCCTGAGCAGCTCAGTGGGCGTAGTTACATGTGTATTCACGTCCACAGTGTCTAGTGTGAAGTGAACAAAAGCCTCTGGTTAGCTAGGTTGATTGAGATGTGATACTGCAGAGAGAGAGAGAGAGGAGACAGGTGTGGGATCGGATGGGAGGGCTGGCATATGCCCAAATGGGCAACATATGTTCATTTTAGGTTAGGTGTTGTGTGTTAGTGTCCCATTGTGTTGACCTACTAACCCAGAGTGGCAGCTCACCCATGGTGCCTGTCTGGTACACAGTAGACCGACAGTAGACCGGAGGTAGATCGACAGTAGACCGACAGTAGACAGTCAGTAGACAGTCAGTAGACAGTCAGTAGACCGTCAGTAGACCTACAGTAGACCGTCAGTAGACCGTCAGTAGACAGTCAGTAGACCGTCAGTAGACCGTCAGTAGACCGTCAGTAGACCGACAGTAGACAGTCAGTAGACCGACAGTAGACAGTCAGTAGACCGACAGTAGACAGTCAGTAGACCGTCAGTAGACTGTCAGTAGACAGACTTTAGACAGACTGTAGTCGCCCCCTCATCCCAGCATGTGGTGCCAAGCTCAGTGTCAGCAGCAGTCAGGGCCATGATGTCTAACAGAGGCCTGTCATACAACCCCAACCCATACAGTCTGGCTGGTGCCTTTATGAAATGCCTCCATGGCCTACTGCCTGCCCCTCAAACAGGACAGGAGCCTCTCGCTCCCATGCATCCATATCTGTCTCACATCATCTCTATTTTCTCCCAACTCCTTCCCTCTCCCGCCTCAACTGAGCCCCTTGTTGGCAGGCCAGGGACAGACAGAGGAGTGGGAGGCTAGGAGACACACAGGAGGCAGAACACAGTGGGACCACTGAGGGAAGCTCTCGCTAGCTCCCCCCCCCCCCCCCCCCTCTCTCTCTCGGTTTCTTTCTCTCTGTCCCTCTCTTTCTTCTCACTTCTATGAAACACACTCTCTCTGTCAAGAGCATGACTCTTGGTGTGGGATGCCAGACAATGATGGCTGGAAGAGACTGAAAGAGACAATGTTTACAACTGTCTTTGGAAGTGTGTATCTGTGTGTTCCAAGAAGTCCTTGAATGTGATCTGTGTGGTGATCGCCTGTGTGTGTCAGTACTCGGACAGAACTAGGAGCTCTTATGTCAACTCTCCATACTAATCTAACCATGAAAGGTTTATTAAGTTGACCGGCAGCGCAGCTTCAAGTGCCAAGATATCAAGGCTTTGTTAATGTAGCTTACACTCTATTCAAGCTCCTGAAATGCATTGTTTTCCTCCTTTCAAGACATTCCCTTCCTTCACACGCACATTGTCACGTACACGCATGCGTGCCCTCCCCCTCTCTCTCTCTCTCACACACACACACACACACACACACACACACACACATACACACGCACTTCCTGTCCTCTCTCTCTGGTTTCCCCCCAAAACACGTTTATGCACTCCCCTCTGCCTAGTCCAGAATTCCTTGGCCACTGTCTTGAGTAAACAGTGTATTTTTAGAGCTGGGAGGTCATATAGGCCCACTCTTAATCACCACATTCCCATTTTCCCACCAGCCCCCTCCGTCTCAGCTCAGACAGAGGCCCAGCCAGGCACACTGGAGACGGAGAGGGGGATGGGAGGAGGATAGGATGGGGACTTGAGAGTAAGGGCCTCTTCCCTCCCTCCACAGATTCCACAAAGAGACGGTGATCTGTGATTACCTACCTACAGTATGTGTTGTATTGGAAGGTTTCCCCAGAGACCGGTGTTTGTCTAAGAAGCCTCTGTGTTATATGACAGTTGCTTGTGTGTTTGTTCAGATGTCTAATAAAGTCTGGGTAACTTACATAGCTTTCACTTCTGTATATGAGCCACGGTTTAAAGCTGGACGTTGACCTCCTGGTTGAGCTCATCATAGCCGTGTGTGTTGTGCGATGAAGCTGTTTTACACTCCCAGTATTCCGTATCTGGACGTTTGACCCCTCGGATCACAAATCTCAACTCCCATGTCATTTCCTGGGCTGGTTACTCAGCGACTGATGTAACATAACCCTGCATGAGAGGGCTTTGATCGGGCAACCATGGCTATATCCCAAATGGCACGTAATTCCCTATATAGTGCACTACTTTTTGAACAAAGTCCTATGGGCCATGGTCAAAAGCAGTGCACTACATAAGGAATAGAGTGCTATTTGGGATGCAAGCCATGTTCATGTTTGTATTCAGGAGCGGAGCATGTCTGTCTGAACATAACAGCAGTCTGGCTCTGACCACGGTCCTCCAAGCCCCAGAGCAAGGACAATGTGTTTTTGCAACTTTAATTAAAGTCTCGTTGCTTTAATTTGATCTCGACCAAAATCAATTACTCATCAGCTCGGCTACTCTGGCCAGCGTTCGTCTGACTGACCGGTGGACTCAACTCAGACTCTGAAAGCCCAATCCCTCATATATTTAGTCCAGAGAGGACATATGAATGAACAAAAATGATTCCCTCGTTATGTCGAGATCGCAACCTATTTATCTCCTAATCCCGACATAACAAAAGTTTTGTCGAGATCACGAGATAATCAAAAGTACCACTCATTAATTTGTTCACGACACCTGTGACTGCGTTGATCGCAATGTGCTTGTTGATGCCTGACAGGCTGCACTGTCTCCCAGGCTGCGTGCCACCCCCAAGACCACAGCCAATCTCATGCATGGAACAACACTGCTAATTTGTCTTGTCTTGTGAGTTAGTTAGGTAGTCTTGTTAGCTAGCTAGTTAGCTAGGTAGTCTTGTTAGCTGGACTAACTAATCTGACTGGCTGATCAGATTCAATTTCTGCCTCAGAGGCTTAGAAATAAGGTAGGTGCCTTGTAGGCTGTTGTAGGCTGTTTGGTAGATGCATATCTGATCCAAGGGTTGAGCTCTTCCTGTCAGGCTGATCAGATTCAATAGCAGCCTCAGAGGCTGATAAATCAAAATGCTGCTTTGTAAGATGTTTCATATGTAAGGCTCCTTGAAGACAGCCTCTTTTTGTCGTTGTTGTTACCTTTATTTAACTAGGCAAGTCGGTTAAATTCTTATTTTATTTACAATGATGGCCTCCACCGGCTAAATACAGACAATGCCAATTGTGCGCCGCCCTATGGGACTCCCAATCACAGCCAGTTGTGATACAGCCTGGATTCTAACCAGGGTGTCTGTAGTAACACCTCAAGCACTGAGATGCAGTGCCTTAGACCGCTGTGCCACTCGGGAGCCCAGCCTCTGAGGCTGCTATTGAATGTGATCAGCCTGTCAAGAATGGAGCTCACCCACTCTGTAAATGTAAATATTATCTATAAAACATGAAGTGTCCCTTACAATTATACACATCAGTTATGCTAGCTAACAACCAGCATAGATAACAAGTTAGCTAGCTAACAAGACTACCTAGCTAACTAGCTCGCTCGCTCATAAGACTAGCCAAGTTAGCTGCGTTGTTGCTCACATGCAATTGGCTGTGGTCTTGGGGGTAGCACACAGCCCGGGAGACAGGTTTGCCTGTCAGGCATTGTTCAGGGCTTAAATACCCCGTGAGGGCTTAGATGCCCCGTGAGCTCTTAGCTCAAGTTAAGGGACATTTAGCTTGTTACCATTCTAATTTATAAGCTGATAATGAGCTCCAAACAAGAATGACAGCATGAAATATACCATACTTTAGTGTAACAATCAATCAAAACATATGCGCTGATCCACCGTGGGCTCTGCCTCCTCCGCCATACTGTCAATATATCGTCAATACGTCCACTCCTATTTATAGAGTTTATCTCGCGATCTCAACATTTTATTTGTTATGCCATGATCGTGAGAGAATGATCTTCTGATCTCTGGAAAAACAACTTATGTCGTAATCATCAGATAAGTAACGATCTCAACATAACGAGATGATACTCTTTTTCTATTCTTTCTTTTTTTCTATTCATATGGCCTCTCTGCACTTCCATGTGTGTTCATGTGTCTTCCATCAGTATGAAGCATAACAGAGATGTATAGTGTCCACTCTGGTCAGAAATGAGGATGCCTTGTCAGCTGGATCTGATCAGATGCTTAATTTCCTTCCCTGTTGAGGGATTGTGAAAGTGAGCGGGAGCGTGAGATTGAAACTAGGCCACACAGAGAGGAGGCGAGAGAGAGAGAGCCCAGTGGTGGTGATAACCACGGATAAAATAGAATATTGAGCAGTCAGACTGTTTCATTTGTCAGCCTTCTCTTCCTCAGCCACACGAGACAACAAACACACACACAAACGCAAACACGCATGACCGCCTCCCCTTTATTTGTATAGTGCTGTTACTCGCTGTTTATTGTCAATGCATAGTCACTTTCCCCATACCTACATGTATGAATTACCTTAACTAGCATTGACTCGGTACTGGTACCCCCTGTATACAGCCTCTGTATTGTTGTTTTATCGTTACTTTTTTGTTGTTGTTTTACTTAGTAAATATTTTCTTAACTCTATTTCTTTAACTGCATTGTTGGTTAAGGGCTTGTAAGTAAGCGTTTCACTGTAAGGTTTACACCTGTTGTATTCGGCGCATGTGACAAATACAATTGTGTTTTATTTTTGATTTGATAAGAATTGTGTAAAGTTAAATTGTCTATCAGACGTACAGTATATGGGGGCATGTGTATATTTGTATTCACCAAAAAGAGAATGATTAATCTCCATCTCCCTCAGTCCCCCTCTCTCTCTCTCTCTCTCTCTCTCTCTCTCTCTCTGGCACTCACTCCCTCTCTCCTACTCTTTCTACTTCCGCCTCTCTCTCTTTCTTTGTTAGCTAGCTTCCCGTTTATGTGGGGCAAACAGATGGTTTTGCTTAGCGTGCTGGTGTTAGGCCTACAGGGGAAAGACCGGGGTGGGAGAGGGGGAGAAAAAGAAAGAGAGAGGGAGAGATTTAGGGAGAGAGAGATATATGCCATCGGAGCTGCAGGACTTTTCCATGTGTTCCCTTCCACTTCCGTAAACAAAGCACCACATGGGTATTGTTCCTTCTCTCACCAAATTCCTGACATCTCAAACACAAAAACCTCCTCAGGACAACGCTGGCTTACACGTCAGACCATAGATTGCATATTCACATCAACAGATCAATGGAAACGTTTGAATATTAAACAAAAATATGTGAGTGTCTTGTCTCCTAGTCCCTGACTGTGTCATGGTCTCTCCAGGGGGGTGTAGTTTAGTGTTGGGGGGGGGGGGGGGGGGGGGGGGGGGGGTTCTGTTGGTCTGCTCTCCCTCCTAGCCGTCTAATCCCTGTGTAAAATTGTTTCCTGGCCCCCACAGGAAGTCAGCACTCAAGGCCCCTCCGTCATGGCCTCAGCCGGGGCTTCTGGGAATACGGGGGCGGGGGGCAAAGGAGGAGGGGGGCTACTGGACAGCTGTGGCACTCTGCCTCATCTGTCAGAGTGCCAACATGTGTCCCCAGCTGCACTACAGCTACACCCCCAACCCCCTCTACCCTCCACCCACCCACCAACCCACCCAACTAGCACCCACACACCACCAGGGCTCTCTCCCATGAAATGAAACCAGCAACCAACCTGGTCCACCAACCCCCGCCTCCCCGTCACCCCCCATCCATCCGGCTATGGAAGCTTGTTTTGGATAGTTTGTTTACACCACTCATTCACAAGCCCCTCTTTACTCAATTAGTAGAATGTAAGCATTACTTTGGGCCTGTGTGGGCAGCTGGGCGCAGATTTGCCTGTTAAAACCTCTAAAGGGAGGGGGTTCTACTAAGCTAACATATGGAATTGTTTTAAGATGGTCATACCATGGATCATTTAGCTATTTGATTTAGAATTTAAGGAGCCCTGTAGATACTGTATAATAAAAAATTAAAACATATTTTGGAATTTGGCTACCACTAAAGAAGTGCATTGAATAGCACATTCATAAATGGCAAAACAGACAGTCAAGGTTTTGAGATCTAAGAGATAAAAGCTCAGAAAATATATACAGTAGCACTCAAAAGTTTGGGCACACCTACTCATTCAATGGTTTTTATTAGTTTTTATTATTTTCTACATTGTAGAATAGTAAAGACATCAAAACTATGAAATAACACATATGGAATCATGTAGTAACCAAAAAAGTGTTAAACAAATCAAAAGATATTTTATATTTGAGATTCTTCAAAGTAGCCACCCTTTTCCTTGATGACAGCTTTGCACACTCTTGGCATTTTCTCAACCAGCTTAACCTAGAATGCTTTTCCAACAGTAGGAGTTCCCACATATGCTGAGCACTTGTTGGCTGCTTTTCCTTCACTCTGCGGTCCAACTCATCCCAAACCATCTCAATTGGGTTGAGGTCGGGTGATTGTGGAGGCCTGGTCATCTGATGCAGCACTCCTTCACTTTCCTTATTGGTCAAATAGCCCTTACACAGCCTGGAGGTGTGTTGGGTCATTGTCCTGTTGAAAAACAAATGATAGTCCCACTAAGAGCAAACCAGATGTGATGGCATATTGCTGCAGAATGCTGTGGTAGCCATGCTGGTTAAGTTTGCCTTGAATTTTAAATAAATCACAGACAGTATCACCAACAAAGCACCCCCACACCATCACACCTCCTCCATGCTTCACGGTGGGAACCACACATGTGACGATCACCCGTTCACCTAATCTGCGTTTCAAAAAGACACCATTTGGAACCAAAAATCACAAATTTGGACTCATCAGACCAAAGGACAGATTTCCACCAGTCTAATGTCCATTGCTCGTGTTTCTTGGCCCATGCATGTCTCTCTTCCTATTGGTGTCCTTTAGTAGTGGTTTCTTTGTTGCAATTCAACCATGAAGACCTGATTCACACAGTCTCCTCTGAACAGTCGATGTTAAGATGTGTCTGTTACTTAAACTCGGTGAGGCATTTATTTGGGCTGCAATTTCTGAGGCTGGTAACTCTAATTAACTTATCCTCTGCAGCAGAGGTAACTCTGGGTCCTTTTGCAGTCCTCATGAGATCCAGTTTCATAATAGTGCTTGGTGGTTTTTGCGACTGCAACTGAAGAAACGTTCAAAGTACATACATTTTTCCAGATTGACTGACCTTCATGTCTTAAAGTAATGATGGACTGTCATTTCTCCTTGCTTATTTGAGCTGTTCTTGCCATAATATAGATTTGGTATTTTACCACCCCTACCTTGTCACAACACAACTGATTGTCTCAAACGCATCAAGAAGGAAAGAAATTCCACAAATAAACTTTTAACAAGGCACACTTGTTAATTGAAATGCATTCCAGGTGACTACCCCATGAAGCTGGTTGAGAGAATGCCAAGATTTTGCAACGCTGTCATTAAGGTCAAGGGTGGCTACTTTGAAGAATCTCAAATATATGTTGATTTGTTTAACACTTTTTTGGTTACTACATGATTCTATATGTGTTATTTCATAGTGTTGATGTCTTCACTATTATTCTACAAGGTCAAAATAAAGAAAAACCCTTGAATGAGTAGGTGTGTCCAAACTTTAGACTGCTACTGTATATCTTTTTTTTACATTTAAGGTTTACATTTAACCCCTTTTTTTTGTTGGCACAAAACTACCTCCATACTTCCATTCATTAAAAAAAAACGGTAACAGGTTACCTTCAGACAAGTCCCGTGACATTTGTGGGGGTCGTCGAGCTAAAACATTGTGCTAGTGAGAGTCTCGTCTTTCCATATAGTGGTTATATTAGTTAGTTGGACGCTACAGACGTTTTTGTGACAGGACCGATTTTCGGGATGTCTCCTGGTCTGACAAACACCGCTGTAGCTCTGCTACTTTTCACCGCAGACGCAGAAGGGCGACATAGGCGAATGTGGTATCTCTAGCTTCAACTGACAGCTGTAGTATGTTAATTAGATTGATGCATGGGTGCGTCAATAGACTCTTAAGGAATAATTATTAAAGGTAGCATGACGCAAAGCCTAGGCCCGTTGTCTCTCTGTCGTCTGAACAGTTTCTCTGCTGGTCTGGTTCTCGACATGCTCAGTGCTTCATCCTCTTGTTTGAACTTCTAACAGAAGTGTGTTGGACAGCCCGCTCTGGATCAGCTTACCAAAGTGTCATAGACTCACACCCACCCACCCGACTTCTTTTCCTCGACAAAAACCTATAGCATATGGGCTTCAAAGTTAGAACAAGCCCCTGTGTCTTCCCATATGGTTTTGTCTTTGATATGACTTTTGGTGATGCCTGTGTCTACAGTAAGTCACAAAGGCAGATTGTGTGTTAGACGTTAGCTGAAGTCCTGTGGACCCAGATGGGCCCTCTGATTCGCTGAGGGCCCATTGAAGCTGAAGGTCAGGCTTGTTTGAACAGAGACAGAGTAAAAGGTCAACTGGAGGGTTTTAGCCTCTCCTTACTTTTTCCTGTTTCCCTCCAAATGAGAACTTGTTCTCAACTAGCCTACCTGGTTAAATAAAGGTGAAATAAAATAAATAAATTACAAACTTTTCCCTCATTTCACTCCACTCAAATCTTTCAAATGATCTCTCTTGAATCCTGTCTCGTGCTAGTTCTGAAACCTGTCATTTTTCACATGTGGTTAGGGTTATCCTCCCCAACAGTATTGCTCCTCAGGGTTGTCATGTGCATACCTGGGTTTCCGTTAGCCGGCAATTGCCGGCTTTTGGCTGTATGACTTTTTTTTTTAGGCAGATAAATAACATTTTGGCTGGCGAAATGAACCGGGAGAAAAAACAACGGTAGGAAGGCTATCAGCGAGTCACCCACCACTTTACAATGTGAGCTGGATGCAGTATGCATTTTGAAAACATACTTAATTGTTTGAAACCTGAGTGTTTTACTTCATATTATGAGGCATGTCTTACCTTGCTTGAAAATCAGACCATAGAAAGGTGGAGGCAATTATTTTCTAAAGTTTGGGGAAGCATAAGCCTTTCATTTATTTCTACCAATCTGCTGGTCAGTTATGATTTTCATATGATTTTCATGAAATGTGCATTTTGATGGAACTGTTTCTTATCAATAATAATGTTTTCGATTCTCAAAATCGTTGCCCCGTGGATAATCATAAAAATCTTAATTAAAATGAAAGACGTATAAAATGTAAGATTCAACTATTGCGAGAGGACCAGCCTCTGCTATATGACACATTGATACACGCGGATCATTGGCGGCTAAGTAGCCTAATTGAGCGCATGGAACTCCGAGATGGCTAATGCAGCTGTTGGCCTATAACTTACTTACATTGTCAACAAAGTAAAAATACATAAAAACAGTAGAAAATATACTGCTGAAAATTCTGGTTCTTTCAATAACTTTAATTTCCCTACTCGGCCTGTCTGCCTCACTTTACATCTGTCTTGACTTGCGCGCTGTCGCTTGTGAAGTGCAACATTGTATCAAATCAATCAACTGGATCTGGGCCCTAACTTGCAACATTGTATCTACTAGCCTATTCGGAACTGAGACTCTAGGCACCAGTGAGCTCGGGACAGACAGCTGTTTTTGCGCAAGGGAAAGGATAAGTATTTTATGACGTTTCCACTGGATATATGGGATCATCAGATCATTATATTTTGCTCTTTCACACCGAGGCTTGGTGATTATCGAGGGGGAGATTTTTGTGAGGAACTATTAGGCTGTCATTTGCAACGGGTGTTAAAACAACGGACTTCGTTGACGTACTGTGTGAGGCGAAGAAAAGATTACTGAGAAGATGAGTTTATTGGTGGTGAAGGTGATGACTAAGACAGGCAAAAATCATACATCCCCAAATGGGCATTTGTGCGCAGCAGGCCAGGGAGGCTAATTCTCTGCGTGCTCAGACGTGCGAGCTTCCTCAACATTAACAAGACCCATGCTCACATGGAGCACTCCAAACAAAAGACAATGAAAAAAAGGGGCAACTCGTAAATGATGGCTATGAAATAGAACCAAAACGTGTTTCTCAAAAGCATTTACACACCAAGAATGAGGACGGTAAATGACTGTAGGCCTAATTAGTAATACAATGCATTAACATAAATTAATGTAACAAAATGACGGGGATTAACGGTTCATTTACTATTGGTGACATATGTAATGGGGAATTGATAACGATGAACATTTTTAGGGCAAACAATTCACAAGAAACAATGAATGCGCGAGAATTGGTGGGGGACAGCCGAGTTGATACTGGAGAGCTGAGAGCATGCATTCTGGAGAGAGACTGACTATAGGCTGTCTTCGCCACACACCCCTCCCCCTGTTCTTGTCTCAACATTTGAAATCATACTCAAGACACATTATGTTCACACGTATATTAGATGCTTTTCGCTGACAGCCGCAACACAATCAGCTAGGCCTTTTGCCACGCTCGCTGCCATTTCTCTCCCGTTCTCTTGGTTTTCATATCAACTTTCTCTCCTTGTCCAGAAGTCAAATGCACAATCCTAGTCATACAGTATTAGCAACCCCATCCTAGCTGTTGTATCTTTAGATTCACGCTCTTTGAATCTCTGTCATATAAATGCTTGTGTCAAGTGCGCTATTTAGAATGGCGTGTTCCCTTTTTTTCTCGCAAATTGCATTTTGGCAAATGTTTGAAAATGACGTTGTATCGGCTACTCCATTACAGGAGTTACATGTTCTGTGAAGAGGAATTACCATAAACTAAATGTGATGTCTTTTTTGAGCACCGTGGGTGGACGCCCCTAGTGGGTTTACACACCCAATGTATATGTGTCTGGGAGATTTCTCAAATGGCTGGTAAATTAAAACGTCAAAACCCTGGTGCATACATAAAGTAAGTAGTCTGTAGCTTTAAGTAGGAACTTGACCCATTTCACGGCTAGAAGATATCTGGTTGAAGTTCTGCGAGGAGCATCGCTAACATTGCTTTTGTACCCTTGAGCAAGGCCCAAACTATAGAGGTACCAGCCCAGGACAGGTTTGTACTGGTGCTCTCCAGAGTTTGTACATGCAGACGATAGCACAAAATGATCCTAGGCTTTGATATCAAGTCCTCCACATACCAACACGCTATCCCCTAGCTGCCTGCGTTGGCGTTTTCTATAGATCCAAATCCCCATCAGTGCATTGAGTTCTCCATTTAAATGACTGTTTGAAGGTCTGTCTGCATCTGTTTCTGCAGCAAGGGTTTATTCGCGGACTCCAAAAAAGAGCCGCCTTTCGATTTCCGGATGTATTTTTCTGTATTTAGGAGAAGAGGGACATGCGACGATACACTGGAAAGGTTCCCTTTTGACGCTACTGTTAGAATGCTGCCGTCGCTGTTGGGCTTCGCTGCAGAGGTAGACTGGCTGTAGTAGGACAGGGCTCGGACCCTCTTTTTCTCGCCCTCTGGTGTGTCTCTGACGTTTCCCCGGGCGATTGTATTGTAGATGAACAGTCAGCTAAGTTGAGCAGGATAGGGTATATTCAGACTCATCGATTAGGTCTGACTTCCGTACGGAATAACCTTCCACAGTCATCTGATCAATAATCACAGCCCAGAGAAACGCTATCTGAGACTGTACATGATGGAGGGCCGCCTGCCAAAACTCATTTCCTGCCTGGTGTTTTCAGGGGAAGGAAGGAGGGTTTGTCCCTTCATACCTCACACGCTAGTTTGACGCAGGAAATAGAGAAAATAAACTAGAAATTAGATAAATATAATGAGCATAGATAAACCTTATAAACAACTTTAATGGTCTGGAAATGGGCCTTGGCCAGCGATAACAAGCTTGAGCTCTCAGTCGTCCACAACATTGCCTGGCCAAATGTCTGAAACGAATGTCACTTTGCAGTCCAAAGTCCTCGCTACCACCATGACTGGTGGCTTTTCTTTTTCAAGGCTTCTTTGACCGTGGCAGTTGAGAAAGAGAGAGAGGAGAGAGAGCATTTCACAACAGTTTCCCCATAATTCCCAGATGTTTTTGATGTTTGTTATGGGTTTCGATTAGCTGACAACAGTGTAACCCTTTGAACTCTCGCTCTCTCTGGCCTGCGACTGCCTGGCTGGCTGGCTTTGAGTCAGTCCTCTCTTTCTCTCTGGCCTGCGACTGCCTGGCTGGCTGGCTTTGAGTCAGTCCTCTCTCTCTCTCTGGCCTGCGACTGCCTGGCTGGCTGGCTGGCTGGCTTTGAGTCAGTCCTCTCTCTCTCTCTGGCCTGCGACTGCCTGGCTGGCTGGCTTTGAGTCAGTCCTCTCTCTCTCTCTCTCTCTCTGGCCTGCGACTGCCTGGCTGGCTGGCTGGCTTTGAGTCAGTCCTCTCTCTCTCTCTGGCCTGCGACTGCCTGGCTGGCTGGCTTTGAGTCAGTCCTCTCTCTCTCTCTCTCTCTGGCCTGCGACTGCCTGGCTGGCTGGCTGGCTTTGAGTCAGTCCTCTCTCTCTCTCTCTGGCCTGCGACTGCCTGGCTGGCTGGCTTTGAGTCAGTCCTCTCTCTCTCTCTGGCCTGCGACTGCCTGGCTGGCTTTGAGTCAGTCCTCTCTCTCTCTCTCTGGCCTGCGACTGCCTGGCTGGCTGGCTGGCTTTGAGTCAGTCCTCTCTCTCTCTCTGGCCTGCGACTGCCTGGCTGGCTGGCTTTGAGTCAGTCCTCTCTCTCTCTCTGGCCTGCGACTGCCTGGCTGGCTGGCTTTGAGTCAGTCCTCTCTCTCTCTGGCCTGCGACTGCCTGGCTGGCTGGCTTTGAGTCAGTCCTCTCTTTCTCTCTGGCCTGCGACTGCCTGGCTGGCTGGCTTTGAGTCAGTCCTCTCTCTCTCTCTGGCTTGCGACTGCCTGGCTGGCTGGCTTTGAGTCTGTCCTCTCTCTCTCTCTCTCTGGCCTGCGACTGCCTGGCTGGCTGGCTGGCTTTGAGTCAGTCCTCTCTCTCTCTCTGGCTTGCGACTGCCTGGCTGGCTGGCTTTGAGTCAGTCCTCTCTCTCTCTCTCTGGCCTGCGACTGCCTGGCTGGCTTTGAGTCAGTCCTCTCTCTCTCTCTCTCTCTCTGGCCTGCGACTGCCTGGCTGGCTGGCTGGCTGGCTTTGAGTCAGTCCTCTCTCTCTCTCTGGCTTGCGACTGCCTGGCTGGCTGGCTTTGAGTCAGTCCTCTCTCTCTCTCTCTGGCCTGCGACTGCCTGGCTGGCTTTGAGTCAGTCCTCTCTCTCTCTCTCTGGCCTGCGACTGCCTGGCTGGCTGGCTTTGAGTCAGTCCTCTCTCTCTCTGGCCTGCGACTGCCTGGCTGGCTGGCTTTGAGTCAGTCCTCTCTCTCTCTCTGTCCTGCGACTGCCTGGCTGGCTGGCTTTGAGTCAGTCCTCTCTCTCTCTCTGGCTTGCGACTGCCTGGCTGGCTGGCTTTGAGTCAGTCCTCTCTCTCTCTCTCTGGCTTGCGACTGCCTGGCTGGCTGGCTTTGAGTCAGTCCTCTCTCTCTCTGGCCTGCGACTGCCTGGCTGGCTTTGAGTCAGTCCTCTCTCTCTCTCTCTGGCCTGCGACTGCCTGGCTGGCTGGCTTTGAGTCAGTCCTCTCTCTCTCTCTGGCTTGCGACTGCCTGGCTGTCTGGCTGGCTTTGAGTCAGTCCTCTCTCTCTCTCTGGCCTGCGACTGCCTGGCTGGCTGGCTTTGAGTCAGTCCTCTCTCTCTCTCTGGCCTGCGACTGCCTGGCTTTGAGTCAGTCCTCTCTCTCTCTCTGGCCTGCGACTGCCTGGCTGGCTGGCTTTGAGTCAGTTCTCTCTCTCTCTCTGGCCTGCGACTGCCTGGCTGGCTGGCTTTGAGTCAGTCCTCTCTCTCTCTCTCTGGCCTGCGACTGCCTGGCTGGCTGGCTTTGAGTCAGTCCTCTCTCTCTCTCTGGCCTGCGACTGCCTGGCTGGCTGGCTTTGAGTCAGTCCTCTCTCTCTCTCTCTGGCCTGCGACTGCCTGGCTGGCTGGCTTTGAGTCAGTCCTCTCTCTCTCTCTCTGGCCTGCGACTGCCTGGCTGGCTGGCTTTGAGTCAGTCCTCTCTCTCTCTCTGGCCTGCGACTGCCTGGCTGGCTGGCTTTGAGTCAGTCCTCTCTCTCTCTCTGGCCTGCGACTGCCTGGCTGGCTGGCTTTGAGTCAGTCCTCTCTCTCTCTCTGGCCTGCGACTGCCTGGCTGGCTGGCTTTGAGTCAGTCCTCTCTCTCTCTCTCTGGCCTGCGACTGCCTGGCTGGCTTTGAGTCAGTCCTCTCTCTCTCTCTCTGGACTGCAACTGCCTGGCTGGCTGGCTTTGAGTCAGTCCTCTCTCTCTCTCTGTCCTGCGACTGCCTGGCTGGCTTTGAGTCAGTCCTCTCTCTCTCTCTCTGGCCTGCGACTGCCTGGCTGGCTGGCTTTGAGTCAGTCCTCTCTCTCTCTCTCTGGCCTGCGACTGCCTGGCTGGCTGGCTTTGAGTCAGTCCTCTCTCTCTCTCTCTCTGGCCTGCGACTGCCTGGCTGGCTGGCTTTGAGTCAGTCCTCTCTCTCTCTCTTTCTGGCCTGCGACTGCCTGGCTGGCTTTGAGTCAGTCCTCTCTCTCTCTCTCTGGCCTGCGACTGCCTGGCTGGCTGGCTTTGAGTCAGTCCTCTCTCTCTCTCTGGCCTACGACTGCCTGGCTGGCTGGCTTTGAGTCAGTCCTCTCTCTCTCTCTCTGGCCTGCGACTGCCTGGCTGGCTTTGAGTCAGTCCGGCGTCGCTCTGTCACGTTTTATTTTCAGTCCTCCGCTTCCCTCCACTCCGCTGTGCCCGCCAGCCAAACCAATTAAAGAGAGACGAGCTGTCCACAGTGGCGTGGAATGCATGCAGCTGGGGAGGGGAGGGGAGGGGTGGAGGGAACGATATTCACAGCACTTCAACTTGTCCCCCTCTCCGCTCTCACTTAGGGTGTCAGAGAGGCTTAGGGTGGGCACAGGTTGTGTGGGGTTACCCTCCTCCCCTCGACTCAGAGCCAATAGGGTGTGTGTGGGGGGGGGGGGGGGGGGCCTTGACTGTGGGAGTGTATGATGCTGTTATTTACCACCTCTCTCTGTCTCACCCAGACACAGTCTGTCAGAGGTTCCTGATGAGATGAAGAGTCTGATCATAGAGAAGAGCAAGATGGGCCTTGAAGACGACCCCGAGCTGCTGGTCAAAGGTGAGCCTGCTTGGCTGACATACCCCTACACCATCCCTCTATTCTCTCGCTCTCTCTCTGCTTTCTCTCTGTGTGGCTGTTGTGTCCCAGCTCCAGTGATTTGCATGTACAGTAATAACAGTCTGTGGGATGATGACGTTCACTCGTCCGAGAGCGTTAGCCGAGCTTGAGCTCCGTGCATGTTTGCGGTGTTATCACTGAATAAGTAGGCCATACTGTACTACTGTACTGTACACTTCACGGTCCACGGCTAAACCCTCACACACACACACACACACACACACACACACACACACAACACCCTTCCCCCAGTAATCATGTAATGATGGCCATCAGCGGCATTAAGAGCCTTGCGAGCCTGACGCTTTTTGAGGAGTGATCTCACAGGCTATTCATGTGTGCTTTTCCTGCTACCGAAACGGTTGCAGTAAAATGCCAGTGCTTGGATAAGTTACGTCCTCTTTGGGATGGCGGCAGCCTGATCGGCTAATTCGGACAGCAGTTACCATGCAGCACCCCTGGCCGACGGGCTGGCTGCACCCCTCCTCCCTCTGTTCCGATGTCTGAGACCGGGCAGAGGGGCAGGCGATGGGATTAGGGGGGTGCATTCCTTCCCAATCGGAGGATGGATACTTCCCCTGGGCCCCTGGGGTGGCTGTGTGCCTTGTCTTCCCCACCAACCACCACCATCTCCAGCACCACTGACGCTCCAGGACATGTGAAGGCCTTGCTCTGTTCATGCCCTTGTTGTGTGCAGGGATATATTTTCAAATGTCCCTAGCTGTTTGGCGTGGTGTTCAATGGGACATCCTCAGGCAACTGGGGCCAAGGGTCGCCTCGCTGTCTAAAATAGGCCATCAACCGTGCCGAGACAGACAGAGAGGAAAAGAGATATAGAGAGAGAGATTGACGTAGCGAAGGAGTGAGAAACTCCTAGACAGAATGCAGTAACGAGCATAAATTACATTCCTCTGTTTGTTCATGCGCGGGAAAACTGAACAATTTTAGCTACATACCACTTAAGAGTGGCCAGTACTCCAGTCATTTGGAAAGGGATTCAGTCTACTCAATTGCAATCGTTTCCCTTTCTGTTTGGATCTCTGTCTAATTCAGTTCAGCCCATAATCCTAATGGTGAAGCTCATTAACGCTCTGCGCCATTATGGATGACGGTTTGTTATCAGATGCTTTTTAATCTCCCCCAAATCTCCAGAACAAACAGAAGGTACACACAGAGATAGAAGGACAGAGCAGAACCAGAGGGAGACAGACTCCAGTGTTTGCTCAATTTGTGTTTCAGGGGGCAGGGCCAGCATTAGGGGTCTGGGGTCACAAATGAAACAAATTAAGGGCGAGCCGTGTTCCCCGGGGGACGCATTAGCAGGCCAGGGAGATGGGATCCAGATGGAGGACCGCGGGGGGAGGGGAAGGGTAGGCAGGGGGTCCTGACCGGGACTCTTGTTTCTCCCTTTCTCTCTCAATGTCTCTCTCTCTCCCCCTCACTGCCTTTCCTTCTCTTTCTCTACTTTTCTCTCTCCCTCTCTTCCGCTCACTCTCTCTCTCTCTCTCTTTCTTTCTTTCTCTCTCTCCTTCTTCTCTCCCTCCGAAGTCGGCCGTCTCTCTATCTCACTGTCTCAAAAAGAGCAGCTGCAGGACATCCTGTGTGACTGACAGAGGACATGCCTCCCAGGTCTCCGCTAACCAGTCCACCCACACCCCTCCATCCCTCTACCCCCTACCCAATCATCCACCCCACCCAATCCCGTCCTGTCTTACCTCGTAGTTTTTTATTTACCCATTTCATGTTGTTTTTTATGCTCCTGTTGATTTTTATGCTCCTGCTCCTTTACTCCACATGAAGTACCCGGGGACTGTATTGGGTGGGTTTATAGTGTGTTCCAAGCTGCCACTAGGGAAGGGGAAACAGAATGAGATGTGTGTAGACTCCCACTTCGACTTCCCCCCTCCAGGTCTATGGGTTGTAACATGGGGAATGGTAGCAATGGGGGCTCTGCATGTAGGGAAAAGCACTTTACGGCAGGATAAAGGGGAGCTGGTGCGGGGGGGGCGATGAAAGAGGGAGAGCCTGAGCGAAGAGAAAGGAACTGTAGGGAAAGCGAGGGAGAGCTGACAGGTGGCATGCAGCTTGCTAACCACAGAGGAAGCTGCTCGGTCGTCAGAGCTGTTCTAAGAAGTTAGCCCAATGAACATGGCACTGCTGTTCCCATAAACACACGCACACACACACTCAACAGATGGCACAGCCACATAACCCTGCCCTCACCATAGCGCCCTGCTCCAGCTTTGGGCCAGGTGACCAGCCAGGGCCCGCTGCCAGCCTATCCATCAGCCCTCACTTTGAACTGACTGCTCTCTCTCGTTTTACCCCTCCCTCTCACCGCCACCCCTATCCATCCCTTGCACCCTCTTCCTCTCTCTCTCCGGGCATCCCCTGGCCAGAGCTTGGCCAACCCCGGTTTATTTACCCTCAGCTCTATGAGATTAAATATTTAGAAGGAACAGTTTGCACACTCAGGTTGTGTCCCAAATGGCACCCTATTTGCTATATAGTGCACTACTTTTGACCGGAGCCCAATGGTCCCTGGTCAAAGTTAGTGTACTACACAGGGGACAGTGTGCCATTTGGGGGACACTCTATGGGGTGCTGCATGCCTGGTGTTTGGTAACACTACAACCACTTTCCCCTCTGGACACGGGTAGTACACTATATATACATAAGTATGTGGACACCCCGTCAAATTAGTGTATTCGGCTATTTGAGCCACACCCGTTGCTGACAGGTGTATCAAATTGAGCACACAGCCATACAATCTCCATAGACAACCATTGGCAGTAGAATGGCCTCACTGAAGAGCTCAGTGACTTTCAACATGGAACCGTCATAGGATGCCACTTTTCCAACAAGTCAGGTCATCAAATTTCTGTCCTGCTAGAGCTTCCCCGGTCAACTGTAAGTGCTGTTATTGTGAAGTGGAAACGTCTAGATGCAACAACGGCTCTGCCGCAAAGTGGTACAGAGCCCTGACCTTTGGGATGAATTGGAACACCGGCTGTGAGCCAGGCCTAATTGCCCAACATCAGTACCTGACCTCACTAATGCTTTTGTGGCTGAATGGAAGCAATTCCCAGTAGCAATGTTGCAACATCTAGTGGAAAGTCTTCCCAGGAGAGTGTAGGCTGTTATAGCAGCAAAGGGGGGAGCAACTCCATATGAATGCCCATGGTTTTGGTACAAGATGTTCGACGAGCAGGTGTCCACATACTTTTGGCCATGTAGTGTACATCCCCTTCATGTAAAGCTGGACACTGTAGCCCAGGATCCTGTTCAGTAGAGACCAAACACAAACCGTTATGAAATGGAAAATTACCATTTTTATTGGACAAATTCAGGTCAGTTACAAAACATTTTGTCTCGTTCTGTGCCTACTGAACACCACCCAGTTCTGAGGGCCATGGTTATGTGACGGGTGTGGAATGGTGAATGGAGCCAGGAGAATGTATCAGCCTCCCTCCCTCCCTCCCTCCCTCCCTCCCTCCCTCCTTCGTTAATGACAGATCAGTCCACCAGTTCTCTTCCTGCTACTCAACCACCAGCGACTGTTCTCCAACCTCCCGTTTTCTTCTTTGTGTGTTTTTTACAGCTGTAATTATCCTGGTGGCAGGCACACAGGCCTTAATGTCTGACTATACCATTAGCTGCCGTTATTTTTAACCTGTTCTGCATGTTACAGACATATTTTATGTCCGATGGGTTCAACCTCTTAGTGATTATGTTCAGCCCAAACTAATTAACCCTTCCATTCAACCAAATAAGGCGCACACACACAGATGCACACACTCGCAAACACACACACACACACACAGAGGCACATGCGCAAAAACATACACACACACACACACACTATCATGTCCAGATATTTTTGGATGAGGCTGCCTTTTTGATAACATGAACTGCTTTGCTTCATCTTGGCCAGGTCGCAGTTGTAAATGAGAACTTGTTCTCAGCTGGCCTACCTGGTTAAATAAAGGTGAAATCACACACATTCATTGTGCGTGTGTTGTAGGCTGGCTGTTCCGGGAGGTGTGTGGAAGCTGGATCAAGCAGCGGTGCTACTGGTTTGTACTGAGCCTGGACTCCTTAGACTACTACAGCAGCTCAGAGAGAGGAGCCCGCAGACTGGGAACACTGGTACTCACCAACCTCTGCTCTGTCATCTGGCCAGACAAACAGACCTTCAAGGAGACGGGTGAGTGCTGGCATGTATAGACACACACACTCTCTCTCTGTCTCCCACTGTCTCTCTCTCTTATTTATATTTATATTTATATATATATATATATACACACGCCATCCCAAATTCCCTGTTAGGATAACTAAGCCCCACATAGTAAGTTCCGTATCGGCTCAATGATCAAATATTGGTAAAGATCTCAAAGCAGTCATAATGTGAGGATTTCCGGTCTCCTCTCAGTTCCTGTAAGCCCAGTACACCCAGAGGAAGTCTGGAAAACCCAGTCCACTTTTCTCTCCACAACTTGGGTTTCTCTGGAACCTTCTGAGTCATCAGCACCAGAATGACCCTTTACCATTTAACACCCTGAATGACAGGAATCGGAAAGGAAATACAGGTGAAATACTATTGTTGTGTGAAGAGAGAGGGAGGGGGGGGGTGTATGTGACTCGGACTAGGAGTTCTTCTATTACTCGCCCACGACACACACAAGCACACAAGGCCCTCTGTGTCTGTATGGAGGGGATTGTACCATCGCCTGCTGACTTTAGACAACCACTTAAAACCTCCAGGAGAAATAATACCTAACCCAAACATTCCCCTAAATCTGCTCTGGGACTTTCCTGCAGAGAAGTGTGTACCTTGTTTTGCTTTTTCGTCTGTTTTGTCCTGCCCTTAGTCTAAGTACAGCTCACTGGTGGCTGTGTGTTCTGTCTGTGTTCCTCTATGAGCCTCTGAGTATGTCTGTCCCAGCAGAGGAGTCCCTCCATATCTCCTTACCACACAATACTAGACCCCTTTTAGGGCCAGTATCTCCTTACCGTACAATACAATACTAGACCCCTTTTAGGGCCAGTATCTCCTTACCATACAATACAAGAATAGACGCCTTTTAGGGCCAGTATCTCCTTACCATACAATATAATACTAGACCCATTTAAGGGCCAGTATCTCCTTACCATACAATACAATACTAGACCCCTTTTAGGGCCAGTATCTCCTTACCATACAATACAATACTAGACCCCTTTTAGGCCCAGTATCTCCTTACCATACAATACAATACTAGACCCCTTTTAGGGCCAGTATCTCCTTACCATACAATACAATACTAGACCCCTTTTAGGCCCAGTATCTCCTTACCATACAATACAATACTAGACTCCTTTTAGGCCCAGTATCTCCTTACCATACAATACAATACTAGACCCCTTTTAGGCCCAGTATCTCCTTACCATACAATACAATACTAGACTCATTTTAGGCCCAGTATCTCCTTACCATACAATACAATACTAGACCCCTTTTAGGCCCAGTATCTCCTTACCATACAATACAATACTAGACTCCTTTTAGGCCCAGTATCTCCTTACCATACAATACAATACTAGACCCCTTTTAGGCCCAGTATCTCCTTACCATACAATACAATACTAGACTCCTTTTAGGCCCAGTATCTCCTTACCATACAATACAATACTAGACCCCTTTTAGGCCCAGTATCTCCTTACCATACAATACAATACTAGACCCCTTTTAGGCCCAGTATCTAGTACATTACATTTGAATGGTTTATTGCGTTCTCTGGCATTGTGTTGCCCCTTTCTACATTGAAATGTTCCGTTTGTTTTTGTTTCTTCCACCTCTCTATCTCTCACTTGTGAAATAGCAGCCTCACTTGGCTTTTGAAGTTGACCAATCTAAACAAATAAAAATCAGTATGCCAAGTCACGTAGCTAGCAGGAGATCACATGGTAACAAACGCTACTGCCTGTAGCGTGTCCAGTACAGTTACTACTTCCTGTGCACATGGAGGAGAGAAGGCTTTCTCAGTTCTTACAGGACGTTAGGCCAGGTGTTGTGCCAGGAGAGGACACCTCTGTCCTGACTTGGTTGTAGTCGTTGTGTTTCGGTTGGGCTTAGTGGCTAATAAAGTTGGGAGCCCCTCTTGGGGTGACCGCTGACCTCTGTGAAACCCAGAGAGGAAGTGAGGAAGCAGGAGTCACACCAGATATGTGGAGTGTCCCATGTTCAGACCATATGAGAGGGAGAGTGGAGCAGGCTTCCTTATTTTCTGAAACCAAAGTTACTACATAAGTATAGGCCTTGGATTCTGCTCTCTATATCTATATTGTTCTTTGAAAGTTCCGTTTCTGTTTACTCATGCTTTAATTGCACGATACACTGATGACACATTTCTGTGTGTGTGTGTGTGTGTGTGTGTTTCAGGGTACTGGAGCATCACAGTGTATGGGCGTAAGCACTGCTACAGGCTGTACACCAAGCACTTCAACGAGGCTGTGCACTGGGCCTGCGCTGTCCAGAAGGTCATCGACACAAAAGCCCCCGTGGAGACGCCCACTCAGCTCCTGATCCGAGACATTGAGGTGAGACACATGCGCACACACACACTGCTTCACAGCATCTCGCTGCCCGCCCCAGACCAGACCACTGCCAAGCTGCCGATGACACGGGTCACCAAACACGGACCGCAACAACACAACGGACATTATACCTCCGCTCTGTCACCGCGGCAACCGCGCGACCAGACTGGGCCGCGAGTCCAAAGTGTCCTCCAACTGTCGTTGCTGCTGCCTTCAGGGAATTAACTTATTACCGCCAAGCTGTGAGAGGAGAGGAGGCACCCCGTAAAAGTTCCACCGGAATGTTCTGCCCTATTTTAAGGAACGTGTCATTTTTAGAGGCAAAAGGGTGGATGAAGAGGGTGTGCAAGGCAAAGCGTCATATTAGGACCCGGCCCTGGGGTGTGTAAGTGTGTTTGCCCACAGAAACATGCCTCACTTAACAGTTGAATGAGGCTCAGCGAGTTCTTCTATTTTTAAAGTATGATTTCATTCATCACTAAGACAAAGTCTAAGAGAAAAAGCCAGACCACGCTCTGCCATCACTTTGGAATTCACCCAGTGGTGTTTAGTCTCTGCTTGTTTGCTATTCTGAGTTTGTGTGTTGTTGTGTGTGTATTCTTGTAAATGTGCCCATCGATCACTTGACTTCGGCGGGAGGAGGAAGAGAGGGGCCCGCTTTTTAAAGAGTTGCCCCTGTCTTCTCTTCCTCCCCCTTTCCAATCCCCCTCCACTCCTTCCAACACTCTTTTTCACACTTAACACAAAGCCTAGCCGAATCCCACTGAAGGAGGGAGAACTCTACTGAACGCAACTGACACTACAGGAGAGGGAGGGAGGGAGAACACTACTGAACGCAACTGACACTACAGGAGAGGGAGGGAGGGAGAACACTACTGAACGCAACTGACACTACAGGAGAGGGAGGGAGGGAGGGAGGGAGAACACTACTGAACGCAACTGACACTACAGGAGAGGGAGGGAGGGAGAACACTACTGACACTACAGGAGAGGGAGGGAGGGAGGGAGGGAGAACACTACTGAACGCAACTGACACTACAGGAGAGGGAGGGAGGGAGGGAGAACACTACTGACACTACAGGAGAGGGAGGGAGGGAGAACACTACTGACACTACAGGAGAGGGAGGGAGGGAGAACACTACTGACACTACAGGAGAGGGAGGGAGGGAGAACACTACTGACACTACAGGAGAGGGAGGGAGGGAGAACACTACTGACACTACAGGAGAGGGAGGGAGGGAGGGAGGGAGGGAGGGAGGGAGGGAGGGAGAATGAATAGAGGAGTTATTTGTGTGAGAGAAGTGCTTATCTCTGAGTGTAGATGTGTGTCCCACCAGACATGCAGGTGAAGAGAGATGACTGTTTCAGCCTTGGACCTCCAGTCTGTGTCGCGAGGGAGGGAGGGAGAGGGAGAGGGAGTGAGAAGGACAAGGGAACATGTCCATTTTTAGGACATAATGAGGATGGATGTTCTGTCGGAATCCTGTAGATTATAAATGAATCCCGTTGTGTCCTCTCGCGACCTCTACATAGACCGCAATGTGTCCCCCAGTGTTGAGCACTGTACAGCTACTGTATGTTCGCCTATGGTAATGTGTTCTATATGTGTCTGTCCAATAGACAGTCTGCCAGTGTTCCACATGCTCCCAGTTCAGATTGACCAAAACATTTCAGAGGAATGTGTCAACTTTGCCCCACAAAGGAGGGTGAATTGGGTGAAGGAGGGAGAGCAGTGGCACCATTACTAATGGTCAACAGGTGCAGGCAAGGATTGCAGTAGTGGATGCCGTCTGTGTAGGGCGTCAAAAAGCCTAGCGGTTAAGAGGTTGGGCCAGTTGCTGGTCGAAAGGTCGCTGGTTTGAATCCTCAAGCTGACTAGGTGAAAAATCTGTCTGTGCCCTTGAGCAAAGCACTGAACCCTAATTGCTCCTGTAACTCGCTCTGGAGCGAGAGAGGGGCGTCTGCTAAATGATGAACACGGCATGTAAAATGTGTTTCTGTCAATCAGAGTAGCATCTGTAGCGAGATACCACATAGACATGGAAATAGTGTCAGTGATGGCGGTGTGTTTTGTTGGGTCCCCAGGTGTTTAAAAAGCGGGCATAGCTGTCCTCCTGCTCCATGGCCTGACTCCCACTGACTCTAGTCGCCCCCGTTACCCAACACACTCTCTCTCATAGCAGCCCTGCTTGGTGCTGCTCCCAGGTCAGCTGGAAGGTCAAGGAAGCTCATCTGTCACTCTCTCTCTCTTTAACTCTCTGTCTGTGTCTCTGTCTTTCTTCTCCAGGAGAACAAGTTTAACCCTGAGGTGGTAGATAATATGTACCAGCACAACCCCATCCTGAAGCACACCCAGAGCCCCCTGTATGCCCCCCTGCTGCCCTTCCCTTACGGCAGCCTGGAACACACCTGTAAGTACTACTCCCATGCTACCACCAGTCCCTGCGGTCAGTGCCATGCCTGTAAACTCTGCAGTAAAACACGAGCAGTTACACACACACACACACACCCACTCACATATGAGTAATGCTGTCACATGCTCGTTGACATGCCCAGTAATGATACACTGTAACAGACTCACATATGGACTTACCATTGAGTTAGTCACCTGTAATGCCTAACCGCCTGCGTGCCAAGTCGAGGCCAGTGAGTGAGACATCTTAGATAAGGCATGATGAGAGACGGCTACTAAAGCCTAGTAAAGCCTAGACTTCACAGAGACAGGATCATCTATTCTCAACCATGCTGACTGGTCTAGTCTGGTCTAATTCCTAATACTATGCGTCTGGTACTGACCCCCCCCCCCCCCCCCAACAGACCACAGCGGTAAGGGCTACGCCACGGTGCGGGAGGAAGCAGTGAAGCTCTTCAACTGTCTGCAGCAGCTGGAGTGTGCGCGGGACCCGGTGCCTCTGATCCAAGGCGTGCTGCAGACCTGTCTGGACCTGCGGCCGCTCCGGGACGAGGTCTACTGCCAGCTGGTGAAGCAGACCAGCTGCACGCCGCAGCCCCACACCGCCGCACACCTCCGCTACTGGCAGCTCCTCACCTGCATGAGCTGCACCTTCCTGCCCGGCCCCGCCGTGCTGAAATACCTGCGCTTCCACCTCAAGAGGTGACACACACAACATATAACACAACGCCCTCGACAGGAGGTGTAATTCTTCCCCTAGCCATCCACCTAACTCTGTCGTAGCCTGCGGAAAACTTTAAGGCGTCAGCTGGTTTCACCGACAATGGAAAGTGTTTGGTGTTGACAGGTGTCTCTGTCAGAAATTATTTGAGAGGTGAGTGGGGGAATAGAGCTGCGGTACGAGGGAGAAATGGGGGTCAGGCTGTGGGCCAGAAGGGTGCCAGTAGCATGGGAACCCACCGTGGGAGCAGACAGGAGACAGGCGCCAAGCCTGCTAACCACCAGTTAGATATAGTAGTGTGAAATGCCCTCACATTGTTACTGCACGACCCCTAGACATATCCAGTGTTTTAGGAGTGGATTTGCAGCTCTGAATTAGCCACATGCTAAGCTATATTAACAGTGTTAATCTTTGGCCTGAAGCCTCTGTTGGACTGCAAGTCATAAAGCACTATATATGATGCCCATGTTTACACTGCGACTCAGTATCAGGCCAAAGCTAATGGAACAGTTGCAATATACAGCACACTGAGGCATCCACCTCTCAGAGCTAGAACACACTGTCTCTCGTGCTAGGGGTTGTATGTCCAGAGCCTTCGGAAAGTATTCAGACCCCTTGAGAAAATCCTCAGCAATCGACACACAATACCCCGTAATGACAAAGCGAAAACAGGTTTTTAGACATTTTTGCAAATGTATTAAAAACAGAAATAGCTTGATTTACATAAGTATTCAGACCCTTTGCTATGAGAGTCGAAATTTGAGCTCAGGTGCATCCTGTTTCCATTGATCATCCTTGAGATATTTCTACAACTTGATTGAGCTCCAAGACTGGATTGTGTCGAGGCACAGATCTGGGGTACCAAAACATTTCAGCAACATTGAAGGTCCCAAAGAACACAGTGGCCTCCATCATTCTTAAGTGGAAGAAGTTTGGAACCACCAAGACTCTTCCTAGAGCTGGGTACCCGGCCAAACTGAGCAATCGGGGGAGAAGGGCCTTGGTCAGGGAGGTGACCAAGAACCCGATGGTCACTCTTACAGAGCTCTAGAGTTCCTCTGTGGAGATGGTTGTCCTTCTGGAAGGTTCTCCCATCAAATCAAATGTATTTATATAGCCCTTCGTACATCAGCTGATATATAAAGTGCTGTACAGAAACCCTGTACAAAAACCCCAAACGGCAAGCAATGCAGGTGTAGAAGCACGGTGGCTAGGAAAAACTCCCTAGAAAGGCCAGAACCTAGGAGGAAACCTAGAGAGGAACCAGGCTATGAGGGGTGGCCAGTCCTCTTCTGGCTGTGCCGGGTAGAGATTATAACAGAACATGGCCAAGATGGAGTCATCATGGCAGGTAGTCCTGAGGTATGGTCCTAGGGCTCAGGTCCTCCGAGAGAGAGAAAGAAAGAGAGAGAATTAGAGACTTAAATTCACACAGGACACCGGATAATACAGGATAAATACTCCAGATATAACAGACTGACCCTAGCCCTCCGACACATAAAATACTGGAGGCTGAGACAGGAGGGGTCAGGAGACACTGTGGCCCCATCCGATGATACCCCCGGACAGGGCCAAACAGGCAGGATACATCTCTGCAGAACTCCAGTAATTAGGCTTTTATGGTAGAGTGGCCAGACAGAAGCCACTCCTCAGTAAAAGGTACATGACAGCCCGCTAGGAGTTTGCCAAAAGGCACATTAAGACTCTCAGATCATGAGAAACAAGTTTCTCTGGTCTGATGAAACCAAGATTGAACTCTTTGGCCTTAATGCTAAGTGTTGCGTCTGGAGGAAATCTGCCACCATCCCTACGGTGAAGCATGGTGGTGGCAGCATCATGCAGTGGGTATGTTTTTCAGTGGCAGGGACTGGGAGACTAGTCAGGATCGCGGAAAAAAGGAATGGAGAAAAGTACAGAGATCCTTGATGAACACCCCAGTCTGAGGTCCTCGAGCAGGTTAAGGTTCACCTTCCAACAGGACAACGACCCTAAGCACACAGCCAAGACAATGCAGGAGTGGCTTCGGGGCAAGTCTCTGAATGTCCTTGAGTGGCCCAGCCAGAGCCCGGACTTGAACCCAATCGAACATCTCTGAAGAGACGGCCTGACAAAGCTTGAGAGGATCTGCAGAGAAGAATGAGAAACTCCCCAAATACAGGTGTGCCAAGCTTGTAGCGTCATACACAAGAAGACTCGAGGCTGTAATCACTGCCAAAGGTGCTTCAACAAAGTACTGATAAAGCGATTGAATACTTATGTAAATGTAATAATTCCGTTTTTTATTTTTAATAAATATGCAAGCATTTCTAAAAACCTGTTTTTGCTTTGCCATGTTGTGGCATTGTGTGTAGATTGACGAGGAAAAAATACTATTTAATACATTTTAGAAGAAGATGTAACATAACAAAATGTGGAAAAAGTCAAGGGGTCTGAATACTTTCTGAACTTTTCACAGTATAGCTAGCTATTAGCTTCCGGGGTCAGCCTAAATGCAAGGTGGCAGGTTATGCAGCAGCGCTGCTATAAAGAGAGAGGGTCAGTGTTTCCCTGAGACCTCTGTGATAGAGTGTTGAGGCTGACCCCACAGCTGGACAGAACTGGAGCTGCACACTGGGCAGAGGGCCCAGAGACTGAGCCCCCCTCCCCCTCTACCCCCATGGTTCACTGAGAACCCCCCAGGGAATGTCCCCAGTCGGAGAAGGGTCGACATGAGCCCTGCGTGCGTGGAAGAGAGAAGGTTGGGCCAGGCGGGGTGGGGAGGGGGGCAGACGGAAAGGGATCACACAGCACAGCCTCTCTCAGTGGAGCATTCCTAATTATGTTTGAGCAGCAAGACAAAACCCACCTTGTGCCCCGTAATGAGACGGAGAGGGCCTCCTCTGTCTGTCTCTCTCTCTCTCTGTCTGTCTCTCTCTCTCTGTCTGTCTCTCTCTCTATGTCTGTCTCTCTATGTCTCTGTCTGTCTGTCTGTCTCTCTCTCTCTCTCTCTCTCCATTTGGCTGTCTGGAGTGTCTGAGTCTTCTCTCATTCACCCCCTTTCTCTCTCCAGCTCTCCTCTGTTCTCTGTGCTGTATATTTTGGGATGGACACTGTAGTATAATTGCTTCCTTCCACAACTTTTACCCTTCCTTGTTTGACCTTGGGTGAGCTCATGGCTCTGTCAGGTCACCTTTCACACCTCTGACATTCTTGCGTGTTTTTGAGTTTTTGGCCCATCGAGGGTGCCCCCCCCCCCCCCCGCTTTCCCTGGCCCCTCCGCTGGGAGGAAGCGGCAGGTCACTCTGGTTCACGTGAGCGGAAACACCTTTTTCTGTAAAGAGCGCTGCTGAAAGTCAAACATGTTTTCTTTCCCTTTTTACATTCTCTTTGAAGGGCGGAGGGAGGAGAGCCTTTTAAGTCTCTGAGAGCCAAAGTGAGAACACTGGTCGTTCCTCGCCTCATTGACTTCTCAGCATTGGCAACGCGAAAGAAAATAAAGATGGCTTGTGTGGAACCGAAAGGATGACGCAAATCCAGTTAAAATAACATAACAGTTGTCACGGTTAATATTAGAATCACTGACGTGCTTCAGTTTGCCCTTTTTGAAATGTAGCGGAGCTTCCTTTAGTCATGCACACACACTCACCCGGCTCACTCCCGTGTCTCCTCTCTCCCCTCCCGTGGTCCAGGATCCAGAGCCAATTTCCGGAGTCTGAGATGGATAACTATGCGTCGTTCATCGGGGAGGCTCTGGAGAAGACACGGTGTCGGGAATGTGTTCCCTCCTGGGAGGAGATCCAGGTGCTGATGGGGAGACAGGAGATGCTGTGTACAGTTCACTACCCGGGACCAGGCTCCTGTCAGCTCCACATCAGCTCACACACCACCGCCAACGAGGTGAGGGGGGGTGGTGGGCTCTCTATCATCTCTGTCTCTCTCTATCATCTCTGTCTCTCTCGCTCTACTCTCACTACCAAGATCTACAAACACCCTCTCAAATCCTTTCCTCTCGAGTTGGCCTTTGTGGAGACTTGCACTCCCTACCAAACCCAGCAAGTTGGGAACTGCTTGTCACTGTACTCCTTACGACTCTCTCTCTCCTCTGCTAGGTGGTAAGGAGGATGTTGGAGAAGCTGGGTCTGAAGGAGAGCAGAAACACTTTTTCCCTGTTTGAGCAGAACGCCCACTGGGAGAGAGCTGTAGGGGGCAGCACCATCATCGCTGACATCCTCACCAGGTTTGAAAAGTAAATATCGCACAGACACAGACAGGCACAGACAGACATCATTACGAGGGTCGAAAAGTTAGCCTACTCCGGAATTGAATGAGAACTCATCTGTTGTATGTATGTGCCAAGAATCCAAGCTATGTTCCGTAGAACAACAGACAGAGGAATCTGAAGTCTTTGAGAGAGAGAGAGTCGTTTTTATTTTATTTATTTTTTAGCGGGTGGATCAGCTTTAATATTGCAGATAGATTGTGGCTTCTATCAATGTAATTGTCTGCATCATTTCTATCCCCCATATATATTTGTATCATTATTTTCCCCTAACCCTACCACCCCTCCCCTAATTGGAGTAAACTAATGGACAACAACACTTAGGCTTCTACTTCCAGCTTATACGTTCTGTATGCATTTTACGTACTCTGTATATTTAACTTTTTACTTCTTTTTTTTTTTCACCCTTCAGCTACCCACCTATCAGCTACCCACCTATCAGCTACCCACCTATCAGCTACCCACCTATCAGCTACCCACCTATCAGCTACCCACCTATCAGCTACCCATATAATTATATAATTCTAATTACCATATATTTCTCAACTGTTCTGTAATGTTTCACGAAAGTTCTGAACCTTTCTATCCTCCTAGTTTCTGCAGATAGATAGTGTCGTTTGTGTTGTTCTTCTCCTGTGGTCCAGCTCTCATGCTGTAAATGAACCAAGTCCCTGGTAACTGCTGACCTTGCCATCTCATTTTGTCAATCACAAACCGACACCATGCTGGGAAAGTAGTGGGCTTGTGTCACCATGTCTGTCTCTCTGCAGTCAGGGCACCCACTGTACTCTCAATGTGACACAGATGTCATGTGCTTGTGTAAGGATACGTCTCAGTGTGGCAGATAAGGAGTGAATTCAGCTGGAATAGGGCTCAGTGTTGTTCTAAGAGGTGCGCGTGTGTCTACAGTCTACAGAGCTAGAGTGACAGGGTAAACATACCAAATGTAGCTGGTCACTGTTAGTCATCATCCGCTTCAGCACACGGTGATGTCACAGGCAGGAAGGGATGGGGTGGTGGGATATTGACCTGGCCCGCCAGTTGGGGAGTTCTCATGCATGTGTGTGTGCTTATGTGTGTGCATACATGCTCGTCTGTGTGTACTTGTGTATAAATTCTGACATGTTTTTTCTCCCACCCGTCAACCCTGCTAACCCCTTGTGTTCTTCCTTCTCTCTCCCTCTCTCTCTCTCTCCTCTCTCCCTCTCTCTCTCCTCTCTCTCCCCTCTCCCTCTCCTCTCTCTCCCTCTCTCTCCTCTCTCTCTCTCCCCTCTCCCTCACTCTCTCTCTCTCCCTCTCTCTCTCTCTCTCCCTCTCTCTCCTCTCCCTCTCTCTCCTCTCCCTCTCTCTCCTCTCCCTCTCTCTCCTCTCCCTCTCTCTCTCTCTCTCCCCCTCTCTCTCCCTCTCTCCCTCTCTCTCCCTCCTCTCTCTCCTCTCTCTCTCTCTCCTCTCTCTCTCTCTCTCTCTCAGCCTGTCTGCCAAAGAGCCAGACTCAGACTCCCAGTGGAGGCTCTGCTTCAAACTCTACTGCCTTCTGGATGCTGACGCCATATCTGTCGACAGCATCGAGTACCTCTTCCTCTTTGAACAGGTAAAAAAAACCTCACACAGAGAGAGAGAGGGATTGGCACCTCTATTTCCTGTGTTATTGTCAATGTTAAATTAGACATTAGTGGCTGTTCCAATAATGATAACTAGACATTTTAATAGTTTTGGCCAGTGACTCATTCCTTGTATTTCACTGCTTTATTACGATTCACTTAACAGTCGTTAGAGTCTTACAATCCACAATAGTAATTTAACACAATGCTTTAAAAACATGAGTAAGGCCATTGGCTGCACAGTCCATTAGTGCATTCTTCCTGAAGACAGTTATTAAAGAGTTATGGGCCTGAGTAAAACAGGGTGGAGTACAACACTATGATGGATGGAGGGAGAGCTTTTACCACCGTCCCCATCTCTTTACCCCTTTCTATTTTTCTCTCTCTTTTAACCCCCCCCCCCTCTTGTTCCATCTTCATTTTCTTCAATCTCACTCATGCTCTCTTTCTTTATCCTCCTCTACGTCTCTCTTCTTCCCTCCCCCTCTGTCTCTCTCTCCCTGCAGTGCCATGAGATGGTGGTGCGAGGTCAGCTCCCAGCCTGTGAGGAGGACCTCCAGACCCTGGCTGCCCTGCGGCTTCAGTCTGTGATCGGGGACTTCAGCACCCACTCCCCCTGCCCCCCTCTGGACGAGCTCTTCCCCGGCCACATGGTGGAGGCCCGGCTCCTCATGCCCCCCTGTGCCCCCCCTGCCCTCCTCCCCGCCACCCAGCCCCCGGTCCAGGGCTGCCCCCAGCGCTTCCCCGGGGGTCTCCTGGGAGGGACGTTGTGGAACCATACGGCCACTGCAGCCCACAAGCAGAAGGTGGAGCAGGACCTGCGGCTACGCAGCCGTCTGAAGGAGGAGGCTGCGGCCATCATGAGCACCATTGTGGAGTGCTGGAAGGGCTTGGCCGGGTACAGCAGGAGGGACAGTATGACTGCCTACCTCACCATCGCACGCCAGTGGTCTGGCTTTGGCTGCACACTCTATGAGGTGGACTTCTATATTGTGAGTACATCTCCTTTCCCCGTCTGCACAGATAAGTGAGTTGAATGTAAAGAGAGATCTTAGTACTGACCTCTTCCGCCCTCTCTCTCTCTCTCTCTCCCTCTCACTTTTACTCTCCCTCTCTCTTTGTCTCTCTCCCTCCTCCTCGCTCTCTCTTTCTCTCTCCCTCTCTCTTTGTCTCTCTCCCTCCTCCTCGCTGTCTCTTTCTCTCTCCCTCTCCCTCTCTCTTTGTCTCTCTCCCTCTCCCTCTCTCTTTGTCTCTCTCCCTCCTCCTCGCTCTCTCTTTCTCTCTCCCTCTCTCTCTCTCCCTCTCCAGAGTTCGACAGGTACTTTCTCTCAGAAGCTGTGGCTGGGTGTGGCAGCGACGTGTGTGTCTCTGTACAGGCAGGGCGAGGCAGAGGCTCTGGAGTCCTTCCCCTACGGACAGATCTGCTCCTACGGCGTCTCCGACAGCAACACCTTCAAGATCACCGCCGGCGACCGAGACCTGCTGTTTGAAACTACCAAGGTGGGCGAACAAAAGCTCATAGCAGGAGGCATTGTGTGTACTAATGATACATCTGTCACTCACAGACACGTAGCGGAGTCTGTGGGTGGAATTAAGCCTGAGACGGTCTTTGATTGACTCCAGTTGTTCACCTCATTCGGGCTGCACACAGCAGTGAGGTGCTTTACTGTGCCTGGTGAATGGCCTCTATTCCTGATCAGTGACGCGTTGTGCACAGTCACTGAAACAGCCACGCTGCCTGCTCATGATGTTATTCCACCCACAGCGCCCTGACCCACGTGCAAAAACGGTAATTAATCGCGATTTAAACGAGAGTACACAGCCTGCCTCTCTCTCTGCCACCAGAATCAACCACCAAGAGTCTTACTTCCTGTTATTAAATACTAACCGGGGTGAGTGTTTTTTTTCTTTGCAGTGGTTAGACTAAAAAATTAGCCCATAACATTTCCCAGAAACCTGGATATTTCCCCAAACCGCTAATTATTTTTTTCTTTGTGAGAACAAATCGTCCGTTCATCCTGCAGATTTGCTTGCATCTTCCCACGCGGAACAAAGCCCTCTCTGTGATCTCTCTCTCACGGGGCACAAGAGTGGCTTTTATTTATTTATTGGTGCAGCAGAACAGGCAAATTGGAGGCCAGCTAAAGGAGGGTGATACTTTTCTGAACTATGGTGCTCACATTGCTCAGTCATAAACATAGAGGATTTAAGTGGATTGGGCAGAGTTCAACAGGAGCTGGTTTGAAGGGGGATATGGTTAAGCTAGGAGTCAACGGTTAAGGCAAGGTTAGCAGCTGAAGTAAGGGTTCAAATTGGTGCCGGCAACTGGACTGGGGTCGTGTTGAAGTTAGGGCAAAGGTTATGGCCAGAGGTCACATAGTGTTAGGGGGAAGGCCAGATGTGGATTGATGATAGTTGGATAAATTGGGGTTAGGACTTGGTGGCCAACACAACAACATACGATCATGAGCTAATGCAATATTTTGCTGTGACCTTAAGGACAGATATAAAACCCAGCTGAAACACAGACATAATATGTTGAAATGCAATACCCATCTGCCTTTGTTGTTGTTAGGGTTGTGTCTTACTGAAGTTCAGTCCAGTGGTGTGAGTGCTGGTGCTGCTGCAGAATGTGCCAAGGCACATCACGCTCTGACCATCCCTGGAGGATTGTGTCTGTTCCAGCAGCAGCTGGATGACATCATCTCTCCCCTCCCTCCTGTGTTGGTGCCAGACACAGACATTGAGAAAGCCACTCCTCACACTGTCACCAGGCTGAGACTCTGTTCTCTCTCTCTCTCTCTCTGTTTCTCTCCCTTGTTCTGTTCTCTCACTACTTCTGTCTCTCTCTCTCTCTGCACCTTTCTCTGTCCTCTCTCTCTTCCCCCCTCCCTCTGTTCTCTCTCTCTCTCTGTCACAGCTGACTGAGATCATGCAGCTGATGAATGCCTATTTCAGTGCCATCCGTCGCCAGCGTGGGAGGGGCGACGACGTGGTGAGCATCACAGAGGGCACTGCCATCGAGGTGGGCTTCCACCACCTCCCCCCGACACCCACCCCCACCCTGCTGGAGCTGCCCTCGCACCCTGTGTGATGGGTGCCCCTTCCCCCTGTCCTCAGCTCACACACAGCCTCCTCGGAGCCCCAGCCTAGCGGACCCTGCGCCTGCTTCCTCCACCTCCTCCACTGGGAACAGCACCACAGCCAAAACAAAGAGAGGGCTGTTTTTACTCCTCATCCGTGACAATAAACCTCGCTGGGCTTTCTAACTGAAGGAGCGAGAAGGGGAGGAGCCTGTTTTGTAAGTGAGGCTAGAAACCCACAGAAACCAATGTGGGTGCTGATGAGGTGTCGCCACCTCCCCCCTTCCTGCCACTCAACCTCTGTTCTAACATGGGAGAACCAGCACCCCGACAACGTGAGGCACGGGACCCGAAGCTGTGGCTCCTTATCTCCTAGAACTCACAGAGCCATACTTCAGGGAGACACACTGTTGCCTAGACACGAGTTCATCTACACTTCCCCAACCAGTTACACCGCTCACCTAGAGACACTCTGCAGAGCAGAGGACAAACTGTGAACGTGCCTCTGCTATGTTGTTCTACATGTGGTGCTCTGCCTTTCCTAGAATATCCCTCATGCAATAGAAAGGGTGACTGACTCACACCCACACTTTCATATCCTCTCTCTCTCACACACACACACTCTGAAAGGGTCTGTTTTCATAAAGACCCCAGCCAGGCTTCCGTTACCTAGAACTGTCGATGTAGCAAGCCGTGTGAACTTGAACCAGATGATGGAGC
This sequence comes from Oncorhynchus mykiss, assembly GCF_057628025.1. Lineage (NCBI taxonomy): Eukaryota > Metazoa > Chordata > Actinopteri > Salmoniformes > Salmonidae > Oncorhynchus > Oncorhynchus mykiss. Next base: position 47,253,724 of record NC_143034.1, read on the forward strand.
TCAGTAAGTCACTCTGGCTGTCATGGACAGAACTGCTCCTGCTGGTACTGTCAGCTGGGTGGGAGAGACTACTGGATGGGACAATTTGATTGGACAAGATGTTATAAAGGATCCAGCCTAATGCTGTGTAACAGAAACTAAAGGATCTTGGGATATGACTGGTCTGTTGTTTCTACCAAACACTGATTTCTCCCCCTTTGTCAACTTGCTGCTTGCCCGAGCTATCACCCCAACATGAAACTATGGCTAACACTTGATAGGAGCCTTTTAAATGTCTTGTCTGTTCATTTTTAATAGTTAAGTGATCCAATATTGATCTTATATCTAGGCCTAAACTTCCAATTTAAGGGTGGAACTGTTATTTCCCAGTCTCTGTTTCAGTGGGGAACATATTCGGTGTGGATGGAAATTAGCTAGCTGTCCGCACTCTGAAAAATTGACGTACTCACCTAACCCCCAGCCAGTAACATGGACCATCACAACCACAATGCAGACCCCTGTCTTTTCTCTGCTGTGCCGACACACAGAACCAATGCTGTCCTGACTATTGATGCGTTCTTAGTATTATTTATGTACACATTGTTTGGTGTTGTCTTTTTATTTCATCCATTTTGTATGTCTTAAGAACCTTTTTGTGTTTTATTTTATTTTAAGTATGGCTTTGAAATGATCCCATTAACGTCTCATCTAGATCCATTAGGTCACTGTACTGATCAGCCATGTGATCCTATATAGCTTAAGGGCTCTATTCAATCCGTATCGTGGATGTTCAGCGTTAAGAGCGTGATTGAAGTTTAAAGGCAATGTTCCCGCATTGGCAGAGACTGCATTCACGGTAAACGCTGCATGAGTCTACTCAATTGGAAATGACTTTTCCATCGCGCAATCAGCAACACAGATTGAATAAAGTCCTAGATTACTTTTTTTGCCACAAAACCACAGCACATTTCCTATCTGTGTTCACTACTTGGCTGGTAGACTTTGTCCAAGTTCATTTAAAGTAACTAAAAAGTGGTGTTTGAGCATGGACCAAAGAGAAGTTCTGCTGTAAGCTTTTTTTTCAGAGAATATACCCAGACGTTAGAAAGTTACACCCCAACGTCATTTAGACCAATAGAAGTTTTAGTCATGTTGTAATACAGTAGTCGATTAGGAACCCAGGCTGTGGTGGGATATTATTGCCCCTAAAGTGGCAGCCAGACTTGGAGGTCTTCCTCAGGAGGAAGGACCCACCATGGCACAGCCAGCCCTGCCTCCTGCCCATATGATATGCAAGCAGTCACTGTCCAGTCAGGCCCTCGCTTTTTATACTGCAGCTGCAGGCAGCTACGCTCACGGTCTCGGAGATCCCTCCCTCCGTGTAACTATGAAAAGGACGACGACAGTCTAACCTGAAGCTCGCTTTGTTTAAAGCTCGTTTGTACACCGCATGGTACCTTCTGTATGTAATGTGTGTCTAGTTAATTGCACTATTGTTTTTTAACTAACTTGGATGTGCAATAAGTCAACTATAAAGACTATGTAATTAATTAAAAAGCAGCACCATTGTACCATACTGTTTTGTTATTGTGTTAAGGCTCAGTATCACTGAAAAACAAAGCCACTCATTGATGCCCTAGTTACAGTCCGTGGTTAAGTTCTCAACCTGAGCTGCCTGGCAGAGGGGATGGATTTTGGTGCCAGCAACCAGACAGATTTCTAAAATCTCTCCTTCTGAACAGTCAGCGTCTTAGGTTGACACAATGGACTTGACCTGCTTGACCGAGCGGGCATCGCTGAGTGAGCCTGCATTTCTTTCAGGTAATGAGGCCTGAAGTAGCGTAGTAGAATTTGATGGCGGGGGGGGGGGGGTGTATTAGCACACAGACACTCCAGGTGAGTTGTAAAGCTTTATCTAGCATTCTTTTGTGGACCCTTGAAAAGCTTTGAAGCGGGCATTTTCAGAATACAAAGACTAACTGCTAAGGACTGCATATGATGCAGTAATGAACAAGTACCACTTTATCCTAATAGTTTTACAATTATTTATATGAACAGCAGCATACAGCTCACACTTAAGTCCACCAATGGCAATGAAGAATATTCTCATAAAAAAAATAAAAGAAATTCACAACACAAAGCTCAACATGAAAAGTATATACATCTGGATGGCTACAAAAAAAGGAAAACTGTAGATGCGATTTAACTTGATGCACGTAGAGAAAGTATGGATTTACACTCCGGCACCAGAGTAGAGAAGTAGGCTGTCCTCTGCAATAACAATGACCATTGCCATACTTTGGAAACAGACGTTTTGGTTTAAGTGTGTGTTGGGAAGTACATACGGGACAGCAGCAACTGATCCGAGGCCTATTGACTACCCTGTCAGAGCTTGATCATCATGGGCTCTGGTATCATAAACCTTTCAGAAATGTACAAAGACAATAGTCACACCAGGCATTTTATTCCATTCCCCCGTCAAGGACACTCGCGTGTTTCTCCGGCTGGTATGTTAGTCGGTGTGACTGCAAAAGGAACAGCACAAAAGCAGAGTAGTACTACACAGTATAAAAATAGTGCCAAACGAGGATACGAGTTCTGATGTAGAATTCCAAATCAACCCTTAACCACCGGGCACAATATTATACATTCCACCTGTCAAGAGAACAAGATGGAGCTGATACCCATTTGATCCTTTCAGATCTACTATCCATGAAGTGTCTCGTGGCAGGGGTCGTTTTGGAATCCTGCATGAGAGAGAGAAAGACTATTCATAACCATCAGTGGGGATTGGATACAGGCACACAGATTGAAGCGTTGTTTTAACTCCCAAACAGAGCTTAAGGACAGAAGAGGGAAGAAAAGCAGCAGGGATGAACTTGAACACTTTTCTCCATAGGGATGGGGCAGGTGTCACAGGAGGCAACTAGCTCAGCCCCATCTTTCCCTGGTTGGGCTGTAGAGGGGGACCAGACCCATGTCATGTGACAGGGGTGTCTGAGGGAGGGACCCATGTCATGTGACGGGTGTATATCTCATCTGTCCTCACTGCTCCTGAGTTCCCCAGGAGATGTAGTCAGGCCGCGTGGCAGCACTGTACTCGTCGATGAGCTGCTGCACCACCTCGCGGGAGTTGTCCAGCTCGTCAAAGTTTTCCTTGAAGATGTCTTCCTTGCGGAACTGCTCCAGGAAGGCCTCGCGCTTTCGCAGTTTGTCGTACTGCTTGCAAGTCCGCTCGAACAGCTGCAACGGAGGAAGAGAAGAGAAAGGGTATCCAGTGAACTTGTAGCAGTGAATACATTACATAATACATATACCTCATATTAGTCACTTTCTGCCCACTCCCTCAGTTGCTGACTGTGTGTTAGGAGGATACAGAAAACTCTTATCACCAACCCATGAAGTGTTTTGCCATTGAAATGTTAGCTAAGGATTATAGTTTTGTCACCTTTTAAAATATTTTTGCACAAGGTAACCTACTCCAAGTAGCCACCCTACTCCAAGTAGGCACCCTACTCCAAGTAGCCACCCTACTCCAAGTAGCCACCCTACTCCAAGTAGCCACCCTACTCCAAGTAGCCAACCTTTAGAACCTGTAATGAGAATGAGGGTCGGAGCTTACACAGGAGATGCTGGTGTGATTGGCCATCATCAGGCCGCTGACGCGGTGGGCGGAAGGTAGGTACGGGGACTTCCTGGACAAAGCCACCTGGATGCTGGCTGGACCCCAGGGGATGAAACTGGCCAGCTTACGCTCTCGGATCCTCTGCAGGCTCTTGTGGACCTGCACTCACACAAAGAGGAATTGTATCAACTTATGGAAAGTATTGATATTGCAAAAACTATTTGGACCAATATGTTTAACACACAGCACCACAAGGACATTACAATATCCACTTGGCCTTCAGCCATCTCCTTTATAACATCCAAATTAAGCAGAGTCAGCAGCTCATGAACTAATACTGAACTTTTTTTAAATGTCATCCGTAGTTAAAGACAACGGTTTTTATTTTATTTTAAAACATTGAGCACTGAGCTAGCACACATTCTCATGCTAAATATACACACGCACACACCTGGGTGGGGTCCACCTCTCCCTGGATGATGTTGAGGATGGCAATGTAGCAGTGGTTGGTCTGTCTGTCCCTGCCCGTGGACACCATGACATTCTTGGGCTGCAGCAGCCTCCGCATCACATCCAGCACGGTGGTCTTCCTCACACTGGCCACCTGGGAGAGAAACAAAGGAGAGGGCATGTATAAGCACGCATATTCATAAGTGACAGGAATGCTTTGTTCACTAAAATGTTTTTAAAAGAAGATGATAGTTGGATAACTCAGTCAAGATCTGTGTTTTCAAGAACAGAGATTAAACTAAACTTGCTTTAACTCTTTAAAAAGTGTTTTTGTCTTCGTGGTAGTAGTTTAAAAAAAGGTTTACTTTACTATTTAAAGCAGAGCAGTTACATATAGTCAAAGTGTAATGCAATAAAATTATTGTTCTGATCACTTGGATGGAGTTGACATGGTAGTCTGTTACTTTGGATTGTGGGGCAGTTCGATCACAAAAATGTCTAAACTACAGTTGTTGGTTGTGAAAACTAAAAAGACAGACAAGCCAAAATGGTCTTCTGTCAGAATATGGGGGGAAAAAACAGCATGTGGACAACACTCTTAGGAAAGCAACTGGGTTTCAGATAAATACATGTACAATTTACTTTTGTAAAACATTCCGTGTAAATTAAGTTGGATTTTAGTTGAATGATGTAATGATTAGAAACTTCTAGGGGAGAGAAGTAAGATGGTGCATCTAGTGACGACAGCTCTTTAAACGTAGTTTGATGGTAGTTGAGCTACGTAGAACAGGTTTGTATCTAGACCTACTAATAGCTAGCTGTAGTTCTAATAAACCAACTCTTCAGGCTGACAGTGAAGTCGGAAAAGTGCATTTCTTGAAGAAAATGTGGTGCACTTCCTAGCTTGTTTTGGAGTATGTATGGTTTTGAAATACGTTATAGCAGTGCTGGTGTCCGCAGTAGTAATGTTGGGGACTGGTTGTAGTTGAACAAGTAGCTAAATGAAAGGTTAGGATACCCTGAACATGTCAAAGTCGGTTTGGTGTCTCTAGCTTGAATGGTTCAATAGTTACTGTTCAAATCACATCCAATTGCATTTGTCACATGCGCCGAATACAACAGGTGTAGTAGACCTTTCAGTGAAATGCTTACTTACAAGCCCTTAGCCAACAATGCAGTTTTAGGAAAAGGACCCCAAAAAAAGTAAGAAATAAAACAAATAATTAAAGAGCAGCAGAAAAATAACAATAGCGAGGCTATATACAGAGGGGGCTCGGTCATAGTGTGGTTAGTCGAGGTAATTGAGGTAATATGTACATGTAGGTAGAGTTATTAAAGTGACTATACATAGATAATAACAGAGTAGCAGCAGCGTAAAAGAGGGGGTGGCAATGCAAATAGTCTGGGTGACCATTTGATTAGATGTTCGGGAGTCTTATGGCTTGGGGATAGAATCTGTTTAGAAGCCTCTTGGACCTGGACCTGGTGCTCCGGTACCGCTTGCCGTGCGGTAGCAGAGAGAACAGTCTATAACTAGGGTGGCTGGAATCTGACAATTTTTAGGGCGTCCTCTGACACCGCCTTGTATAGAGGTCCTGGATGGCAGGAAGCATGGCCTCGGTGATGTACTGGGCCGTACGCACTACCCTCTATAGTGCCTTGCGGTCGGAGACCAAGCAGTTGCCATACCCGGCAATTATGCAACCCGTCAGGATGCTCTTGATGGTGCAGCTGTAGAAACTTTTGAGGATCTGAGGACCCATGCCAAGTCTTTTCAGTCCCCTAAGGGGGAATGGGTTTTATCATGCACTCTTCACGACTGTCTTGGTGTGCTTGGACCATGTTAGTTTGTTGGTGATGTGGACACCAAGGAACTTGAAGCTCTCAACCTGCTCCACTACAGCCCTGTTGATGAGAATGGGGGTGTGCTCGGTCCTCCTTTTCCTGTAGTCCACAAATCATCTCCTTTGTCTTGATCACATTGAGGGAGAGGTTGCTGTTCTTGCCCCACACGGTCAGGTCTCTGATCTCCTCCCTATAGGCTGTCTCGTCATTGTCGGTGATATGGCCTACCACTGTTGTGTCATCGGCAAACTTAATGATGGTGTTGGAGTCGTGCCTGGTCGTGCAGTCATGAGTGAACAGGGAGTACAGGAGGGGACTGAGCACACACACCTGAGGGGCCCCTGTGTTGAGCATCAGTTTGACGGATGTGTTGTTACCTACCCTTACCACCTGGAGTAAGGGTCAGGAAGTCCAGAAGTCCAGTTGCAGAGGGAGGTGCTTAGTCCCAGGGTCCTTAGCTTAGTGATGAGCTTTGAGGGCACTATGGTGTTGAACGCTGAGCTGCAGTCAATGAATAGCATTCTCACATAGGTGTTCCTTTTGTCCAGGTGTGAAAGGGCAGTGTGGAGTGCAATAGAGATTGCATCATCTGTGGATCTGTTGGGGCGGTATCCAAATTGGAGTGGGTCTAGGGTTTCTGGGATAATGGTGTTGATGTCAGCTATGACCAGCCTTTCAAAGCATTTCATGGCTACAGACGTGAGCGCTACGTGTTGGTAGTCATTTAGGCAAGTTACCTTAGTGTTCTTGGGCACAGGGACTATGGTGGTCTGCTTGAAACATGTTGGTATTACGGACTGGGACAGGGAGAGGTTGAACATGTCAGTGAAGACACTTGCCAGTTGGACAGCGCATGCTCGGAGTACACATCCTGAATGTCTTACCTCACATTGCGGAGAGCGTGATCACACAGTCGTCCAGAACAGCTGATGCTCTCATGCATGTTTCAGTGTTACTTGCCTCGAAGCGAGCATGGAGTAATTTAGCTCGTCTGGTATGCTCGTGTCACTGGGCAGCTCTCGCCTGTGATTCCCTTTGTAGTCTGTAATAGTTTGCAAGCCCTGCCACATCCGACGAGCTTCGAAGCCGGTGTAGTACGATTTTATCGTAGTCCTGTATTGACGCTTTGCCTGTTTGGTGGTTTGTCAGAGGGCATAGCATCTCATAAGCTTCCGGGTTAGAGCCCCACTCCTTGAAAGCGGCAGCTCTACCCTTTAGCTCAGTGCGGATGTTGCCTGTAATCAATGGGGACGACATCATCGATGCACTTATTGATGAAGCCAGTTGGATAGTTATTTTATGCAAATGTATATGACTATAGTTGATAAATCTTTGAAAGAATAGGATAGTTAGGATAGCCAGAATTGTGTAAGTTGGTGTTGTTGATTAATTGGCCAAGCAGCAGGACCACTGAATGGCTACCTCTGTATTCTTATGGCTCTCGTTCAAACCCATGTTCTTTTATGCACATTTTAAAATGGTTATAGTTTAAAAAGTATATATAGTATTTGGAGTTAATAGCTTAAGCGGTGAAAGAGATTGGTAAAACAAAATCACAAATTCGAGACCTTTCTAGACTACGCTCTAACTTTTTGTCTAAGTTGTTGGCAAAGTGGTCAAAATAGCAGATTTTTGTCAAAAGATGCATTGTATTACAGTGAATGTTGGAAGTGACGTTACAATAAGGAGCTCTAGAATCTTGAAAAAAGTCCCATTAAAGTGAATGAAAAAATGTTGTTTCAAAAGTATAATTTGTTTTTAAAAAGTTGGATGCAAGCACACCATTCCAGACCAGTCTTCACATTTTAAAGTTTGAATGGCGTTTCTAGCCTAAATGGTGTAAGAGTAGCAATGCAGAAGAATAATAATAAAAATCAAGTTTGATGAAGACATCAGTGTTTTGGAAAAAACAAGCGCCGACTGGGTTGTATTTTTTTGAACGGTCATCCAATCGCAATTCCAAGTCAGAAACTCTGCCATCTTTATAGAGGTCCAACTTTCAGACCTGAAGATCACGGACGTCATGATTTTTTCAGAGTTTTTAGGTGTCTTGAAAGCACCAAGACGTACTACGCGGTCACTGTGAACTACTTACCGATTGGTCAGTGGTGAGCGGTGTGTAGCCAGTCATGAGGAAGTGAAGGCGGGGCGTGGGGATGAGAGAGGCGATCAGACCAATCAGGTCGTTGTTCATGTATCCAGGGTAACGCAGGGTGGTTGTGCTGGCTGACATGATGGTGGAAACCTGTGGAGAGAAAAAAAAACTTTAGTTGACATAATTACTTGTGGCTGTTTTTATTTCCGTAATCTTGTCAATTTCTGTCGGGCAATCACCAGGAGTGTACAGTGGTCATAAGAAATGAAGCCTATATGACAGGGATCATCACCTAGATTCAGCCGCGGGACAATCTTTTCATGAGTGGGTGGTCAGGGAGCCGGAAAATATTTACAAATCATTTGTAGACTGCAAATTGACTGCAAGAAGCCCAAACAGATAAAATATTTCAAACCTTGCTTACATTTGTATACGATCACATATACAGTATGGTCTCTATGGCAGTCAGCGTCAGAGAACACTTTGGAACAGATTTCCAAAATTAAAATCACTTGGGGCTGATTTGCTGGTGTTTTTACAGTATTTAATGTTTTAAAAAAAGACATGCTATATGAGATTGTATGGTTAGAAGGTTAGCCTAGAGAGGGGTATAAAGGGCTGCCACAATTACTGTATGAACAACGGTTATGGATGAAGACTGTCATGAAAATAAATAACCGGCATAACCGTTTAAATATTATTGGGGGGTGGAATGAACAGCTGACTGAAGACGGAATGGCCGGGCATTCGTGAGGCCGAGTCCGTTTCTACAGTAACATGGACTCTTAACAACGTGATGAAACTGCTGTTCCTTGCTGAAACAAGCAAGGAGTTGCCTAGACAGTGTCCCCCTCCCTGCAGCGGCACATATAGAAATATAATGAATAGAACAGACTAGGCACCTCTCACCCTGGAAATTTGACTGGTAAACTCATGGGTACACTCGCAACGGCTGCCTGGTATTGTGATACAATACTTTTCATGGTAATGTAGAATGTTCATTCAAATGATTTTAACTGATGTGGCTCATGCAATGGAATGTAGTTTTTGTAATGTCAGTTGAGTTGAATCAACAAATCACAGCACATTTTGACAGGTACACTTCCTGCTTTTACTTCCTCCTTTGTTCCTACGGGGACACTCGCAATAGCCGCCAGTCCACCCATTATGCCACCATTGAATGGGGACGCCCGTTCTATTCATTCTATTTCTATGGCAGCACATGCAGTCAGGAGCAGAGGAAAGGGGAATTTTAAAAAAAATATATAAATTATAATAATAATATAACATTTGACCAGTTATTACGGTGTCCGAGTTCATTTGTGTGGCCAACTAGTCATCCAAATCCCATGACCGCCACAGCCCTAGGGATATAGACATATTTGACCACAATTTTGTTTTTTAAACAATCACTGGGTGTTCATTCAACAATAATTGCTAGGGAGTGTGAGATCCTGTTTGACAGCTAAAGTGTGAGGAGTAACTAGTCTAACTAGTTAGTCAGACTGTCCTGAGGTTTGAACAAACAGTGTGAGGTTTACCTCACGCATACACGCTCTCTGTGTTCGCCTAATCACATCTGGGTCACAACTAGTAGGCTATAAACAGTAGCCTGGTCACAGTTCAGTTTGTGTCGTATTACCGACTTGGCAAGACAGCACAAACAGATCTGGGACCAGGCTATCAAAAGGCCTCTGTACAGAAACACTTTCTCCTCTCGGGGGTCTGGTGATCTAGAACCTGGATATTGAGAACACCACTAGGGAAGGAGGTGGAGCTTGCACCTGAGTGGCAGGTGTCAATCACTCACCAGCTGGTTGATCTGGGAGAAGGAGGGGTTCTGGATGTGCAGCCTGTCGGTGGCGATGCGGTTCAGAGCAGTGTTGTCCAGTACCACCTGACACACACAAGTCAAAAAGAGAAACAGAATGAGAGGGATGTGTAGACATGAGGTCAGAAGATTGACATTTCCACAGAAAGACAGCAATAGGGAGGTTTGACTTTAGAATTAGGGGAAACAGAGGCAAGAGAGAGATGCTGTGTGGTAGAGACTAGTTAACAGTGGGCTGTGATCCAATCCTCCAGTCTGTCTTGATGGGTAAAGCAGAGTAGACAGTGTGCTGCTGTGTGAAGACTGAAGCATTGAGGCACACACTGTGCGTCACTAACAGGGGAACCAATTCTTCTCCACATAGATTCTATTAGCTGTGGGGCTAACCCAATAAGCCTGTGTAGAGGCCCTTGCGTAAACTCCTGCAGGAGGAAGTAGATATTGGAGAGGAGAAACATTAGGCCATCAGAGCATCTCGGGAACTAATACAATCATCAATCCCAGGCAGCAAAGATGTAATCATCCAGAGATGTAAATGTCCACCAACATCGCCTCATTACCAGTCATACACACCAGCAGCCAGGGAAGAATCAACAACAAGACAGCGTGGAACTGGCACGTCTTGTCTTCATTATTTATTTTTCTAAATCACATTTTAACGGCACAAGGGGACATTCTCGAAAAAATGACCATGCAACATCAGAGTTTATGTGCATGGATTTGATTCCAGGAAAGAACATTTTGTCTATTCCCCACACAACGCTAGCCAGACGAAGGCAAAAAGCACAGATGAGAGAGGATGAGTGTGTGTGTGTGTGTCTACAGATGTGTGTGTATTTCTTGCTCACCACACAGTCTGCGTTCTGGGTGAGCCTCTTGAGTGTGAGCAGTGAGTTGTAGGGCTGCACCACCACATCGCTCATCTCATCCTGGTTAGGAAACACAGAGTAGGTCTGCACCAGCTTCTTAGGGTACCTGGCCAACACACACAGGAAGAAAATAGAAAAGTAGCACACACCAGATCACAGAAAAACATCCAACAGTGGAAAACTAAAAGGTGCCCCCAGGGAGAGAATATTATCTCTCCAATGGAGGCTGGGACAATTATGGTTACAATTAGGAGAGAGTTTCTACTTCATCAATTATAAAAGTCTACTAACTTTACAGCAGTCAAACAGAAAGAGTAGAAATTCAGCCTCCCTGTGTGTGTGTGTGTGTGTGTGTTGAGACCTGTCATTGAGCCTCTCCAGCAGGTAGGATCCCAGTCCGGATCCGGTTCCCCCAGCGATGGAGTGACAAAGGACAAAACCCTGCAACAGAGAAACAGAACCATCGTAATTCCTTAATTCCACTGCTCTGGGTGAAAAGATTAAAACGTCTCCAATTTTTGGGCCATCCAGACAAACGAGCAATTTCCTCTGGCTCAGTGCGTCACTACCCCTCGCATATTTCCTGACAGCTGACACCCCTACGATTCTATTGATGCGTGTCTCATCTCGATATGATATTCACACAGGGATTTAAAACTCCCAACACGAAAATACAATACAAAAGCATTTCGTAGAATTGAAACCACTTTCTCTTGGTAGAAACACACCACTTTCTCTTGGTAGAAACAAACCACTTTCTCCTGGTAGAAACACCCACTTTCTCTTGGTCACAGCTGGACTAAATCAGTTTGTGCTCACAGCTTAAAGATGGTGTGACGTAGTCGGTGGGCATTTGAGTGGCGTCTGTGCGTTGCTCAGAGGACACAGGGCAGAATATTATCTGTCTAGTTCTATGAAATTCCTATTTTTTATTTAACCAGTTCAATTTTGTACTGTTACTAAATATTATATCTATTTTACAGTTATAAGGAAAGTAAAATCCTATAGTTAGTCATTTTATAATTTGATTGTTACTATATTTAGAAAGCACATCAGTCATTTCAAGCCCTATTCATCAACTTTTGTTGAATAGGAACTACATCACATACACTGAGTGTCCAAAACATTAAGAACACCTGCTCTTTCCATGACATAGACTGACCAGGTGAATCCAGGTGAAAGCTATGATCCCTTATTGATGCCACGTGCTAAATCCACTTCAATCACTGTAGAGGAAGGGGAGGAGACAGGTTAAAGAAGGCTTTTTAAGCCTTGAGACACGGATTGTATGTGTGCCAGTCAGAGGGTGAATTTGCAAGACAAAAAAATGTAAGTGCTTTTGAATGGGGTATGGTAGTAGGTGCCAGGGACACCGGTTTGTGTCTAGAACACTGCTGGGTTTTTCACGCTCAACAGTTTCCTGTGTAGATCAAGAATGGTCTACCACCCAAAGGACATCCAGCATCCCTGTGGAACGCTTCCAACATCTTGTAGAGTCCATGCCCCAACGAATCGAGGCTGTTCTGAGGGCAACTCAATAATAGGAAGGTGTTCCTAATATTTAGTATACTCAGTGTATATTTAATATTTTCATCATATTTTGAATATGTACTTGTTACCGCAAAAGTGACTACACCTGAGAAATGTATAACTATTTATACCAGAAAGGTGAGATTTTAATCTTTACTAGCATTACTAGTTGTTTATGGCCCTCTCATGATAAATTATTACTTTTGAGTATGTCTATTTAGGCAGAAATCTACATTTTAGATTACATCCATCAGGTTAAGTAGTAGTATTTATTGTACTGTGCCAGTATATACGACATGTGTTCACGCCTCCCACTCTCCACCCAGCCTGGAGGTGGGAGGGCAGGCCAACCCCACAAGTAGGCTCTCTCCTTCGCCTAGGCAGCCATGTAATACCTGCCTTCTACTCCAGTCCAGCTATTACCACCCAACACGGCATGCCACACACTCTCTCACACACACCCTCTCAAATGCATGTCCACACACTCTAAATAATAATGTGGGGTCATAAAGAGTAGGGGCAACAGAAATTACACAGACTTCTATGGGGAAAGTCATGTTGTTTTAAGGGAGGCAACCTTACAGTGGCAGTTGAGGAACTTTTTTTTTTTTTTTTGCAAAAGGCTTGAAATAACAGCATTTACTAGTTTTTAGATGACATGTGTGGGCTCCCATTTTATGTGTACTCTCTATTAAGGTTAGCCATTATAAGTCGCCAAAGAAAGCATGCTTTCCACCACAGCACAACTGAAGGGAAAGAGGGAAAAAAAGAACCGAAAAACATATATTCCTTTCACACGTCAGTCAGTTACATATGGAGACAATCAGGAAGTGTTTCACTCTGGATAGTCCCCTCCAATTTTCAGTTTCTCCCTCCAATGTTCTCCTCACGTGAGGCAGGATATGCAGTCAGTGCAGTGTGTGTATGAGACGGGAGAATTGTTGGAATGCTTCCAAACTCAGGCCTGCTGACTCCTTAGCTTTCACCCCATACGCTCTGTGGACCAATCAGAGACTGAGAAAGAGTGGGCTTGCCTCCAAGCTGTCGCTGCCGTCCGCCTCTCTGTCGATGATATCGAAGATCTCCTCGTGGATTTTCTCACCCTGCAAACGACAAGACATGCATTATTCCAGATAGTTATATGGGTGAATGTAGTTACTAAAGAATTATAACAACAACATAGCCAAACTTCTACTAGATATGCATTATTCGCCTCAAGGCTAAAGCTTTTATTCTCTACATGGACCCTGTCCTTTAGCCTCTGGCCCAGCTACAACCAACAACATGGTCCACATAGTCACCTGCGAGAAGCCGCTGGCCCAGTTGTTCCCTGCACCTCCTCCGTGCTCCGACAGGTAGATGTTCTCTGGGTTGTACAGGTTGGCGTAGGGGGAGTTGAGGATAGAGTGGATCACCCTGGGCTCCAGATCCAACAAAACAGCACGGGGGATGTAATGTTCATCGTCTGCCTGCGGACCATATAGAGAGAGAGGTAAGGCTTACTCCTACTTGATGCACAGAAAGCAAAGCATACACAATAATAATAGTAGTTTGGTGACTACCTACGGCACCCGATGTCACAGGAAGGCCAAAAAGAGCATCAAGGACATCAAACACCCCGAGCCACGGCCTGTTCACCCCGCTATCGTCCAGAAGGCGAGGTCAGTACAGGTGTATCAAACCTGGGACCGAGAGACTGACAAACAGCTTCGATCTTAAGGCCATCAGACTGTTAAATAGCCATCACTAGCCGGCATCCACCTGATTACACAACCCTGCACCTTGGAGGCTGCTGCCCTATATACAGACTTGGAATCACTTGCCACTTTAATAACGTTTACTCATCTCATATGTATATACTGTATTCTATTCTACTGTATTTCAGTCAATGCCACTCCGACATTGCTCAATCTAATATTCATATAATTCTCAATTCCATTCTTTCACTTTTAGATGTGTGTTGGAGCTAGGAACACAAACATGTCTACAACTGCAATAACATCCGCTAAACGTGTGTATGTGACCAATAATATTTGATCGCAGTAACATGGTGAACGCTGACTGCCATAAATTATTAGACTGCTCCATCTAGTGGGGAATAAATGGTACAGTCCGTGATGCACGCTGTCCATTTCGTTTGCTGTCAATACAGCAGCTGCTGCACCGCATCATTAGTTTTTATTTCTAACTAGGCAAGTCAGTTAAGATCAAATTGTTATTTACAATGAGGACCTACCAAAAGGCATCCTGCGGGGACGGGGGCTGGGATTTAAAAAAAGATCTAAAATAAAAATATAGGACAAAACACACATCACGACAAGACACACCACATAAAGACATAAGACAACAACACAGCATGGCAGCAACACATGACAACAAAGCATGGTAGTAACACAACATAACAACATGGTAGCAACACAACATGGCAGCAGCCAAACATGGTAGCAGCACAAAACATGATACAGACATTATTGGGCACAGACAACAGCACAAAGTGCAAAAAGGTAGAGACAACAATACATCATGCGAAGCAGCCACAACTGTCAGGAAGAGTGTCAATTATTGAGTCTTAGAATTAAGAGATACAACTGTCCAGTTTGAGTGTTTGTTACAGCTCGTTCCAGTCGCTAGCTGTAGCGAACTGAAAAGAAGAGCGACCCAGGAATGTGTGTGCTTTGGGGACCTTTAACAGAAAGTGACTGGCAGAACGGGTGTTGTATGTGAAGGATGACGGCTGCAGTAGATATCTCAGATAGGGGGGAGTGAGGCCTAAGAGGGTTTTATAAATAAGCATCAACCAGTGGGTTTTGCGATGGGTATACAGAGATGCCCAGTTTACAGAGGAGTATAGACTGCAGTGATGTGTCCTATAAGGAGCATTGGTGGCAAATCTGATGGCCGAATGGTAAAGAACATCTAGCCGCTCGAGAGCACCCGTACCTGCCGATCTATAAATTACGTCTCTGTAATCTAGCATGGGTAAGATGGTCATCTGAATCAGGGTTAGTTTGGCACCTGGGGTGAAAGAGGAGCGATTACGATAGAGGAAACCAAGTCTAGATTTATCAGAGCTGCAGGCTAAGGTTAAGTGCTGAGAGAAGGACAGTGTACCGTCTAGCCTTACTCCCAAGTAATTGTATGAGGTGACTACCTCAAGCTCTAAACCCTCAGAGGAAGTAATCACACCTGTGGGGAGAGGGGCATTCTTCTTACCAAACCACATGACCTTTGTTTTGGAGGTGTTCATAAGTTTAAGAGCAGAGAAAGCTTTGTTGTAGAGCATTTAACACAAAATCTGGGGAGGGGCCAGCTGACTATAAGACTATCATCTGCGTATAAATGGATGAGAGAGCTTCCTACTGCCTGAACTATGTTGTTGATGTACATTGAAAAGAGCGTGTGGCCTACAATAGAGCCTTGGGGCACTGCCATGGTGACAGGCAGTGGCTAAGACAACAGATGTTCTGACTTTATACACTGCACTCTTTGAGAGAGGTAGTTAGCAAACCAGGCCAAAGACCCCTCGGAGATACCAATACTCCATGGCCGGCCCACAAGAATGGAATGGTCTACCGTATCAAAAGCTTTGGCCAAGTCAATAAAAATAGCAGCACAACATTGCTTAGAATCAAGGGCAATGGTGACATCATTGAGGACCTTTAAGGTTGCAGTGACACATCCACAACCTGAGCGGAAACAAGATTGCATACCATAGAGAATACTATAGACATCAAGAAAGCCAGTCAGTTGATTATTGACAAGTTTTTCCAACACTTTTGATATACAGGGCAAAATAGAAATAGGCCTATAACATTTAGGATCAGCTTGATCTCCCCTTTAAATAAAGGACACGCCGTGGCTGCCTTCCAAGCAATGGGAACATCCTCAGAGAGGAGAGACAGGTTAAAAAGGTTGGAGGCAACGATAGGGACAGCAACCTTAAAGATGAAAGGGTCTAAACCATTTGACCCAGATGTTTTTTGGGGGTCAAGTTTTATGAGCTCCTTTAGCAACTCAGACTCAGTGACCACCAGCAGGGGAAAAAAAGAGGGCGGCGCATCGGGGCTAGTAGCATTAGAAGGGGTGGGAGATGAGGAAATGTTGGACGGGCAAGGAGGCATGGCTGAGTCAAATAGGAATCCTGACTTAAGGAAGTGATTAAAGAGCTTAGCCATGTGCTCCTTGTCAGTAACAACCACATCAACATTAAGGGACATGGGCAGCTGTGAGGAGGAGGGTTTATTCTCCTGGTCTTTAACCGTTTTCCAGAAGTTCTTGGGGTTAGACCCAGAGAGAACTTCTCCTTAAACTTAAACTTTGGCCTTCCAGATAGCCTGAGTGCACATATTTCTCATTTGCCTGGACGAGAGCCCGTCAGTCCGAGCATTTCACCAAATGGAATTCTTGAGGTGGAGTAAGTCTACAAGATCACAGTCAAACCAGGGGCTGAACCGGTTTTAATTCTCATTTTCTTTATGGGTGAGCATTTGTTAACAATACCACTGAAAATATCAAAAAAGAAGGTCCAAGCATCTTCGACAGAGGGTATCAAGCGGATTCTACACCAATTTACAGAGGCCAGGTCGTGAAGGAAGGCTTGCTCATTAAAGTTTTTTAGCAAGCGTCAGGTTGTTTCACTGAGCAACCATTACAAACACAGGCTGTAAAACAGTGATCACTAAGGTCATTACAGAAAACACCAGATACCTATTGGGATGATTTGTGAAGATAACATCAAGGAGAGTAGCCTTTTCTGTGTGTTTGGAGTCATACCTTGTGAGATTGGTAATAATCTGAGAAAGATTTCAGGTGTCACATTGCTTTAGGACTTGGTCAGGTGGTTTAAGCATATCCCAGTTTAGGTCACCTAGCAGGACAAATTCAGACTTAGTGTAAGGGGTCATGAGAGAGCAGGTAGGGTACAGGCCAGTGTTGATGGTGGCCCATAACACCCAGTAACAGTCAACAAAGAGTTATTTCAAAGTTCAATGCTAAAAACCAGCAAATCCAATTGTTTGGGGACAGACTTGGTGGAGACAGCCGAGCACTGAAGGTGTTCGTTGGTAAAGAATGCCACTCCACCACCTTTGGAAGATCTGTCTTTTAAATTATTTTCTTCTTTTTTTTACCTATATTTAACTTTCCCTGTCTGTGTTGTCAGTGGATAACTGTCATGTCCTGTACTTTAGTTTGAAGCCAAATCTAGCAACCTGCCAAACCCACATCAGGACCAATAGACAGAGAGGCAAGGATTCCCTCTAGTCTATCGCCCTTTCTCAATTAATATTTTCTTGACTCTTCACATCCTTGCTCCTCGTTTCCTTCTCAAAACACATTGGAGAAGACGGTTTGAGGGGACCTTGAAACTTCTCCAATACGGTTGAGAAGGATACAACAAGGTGATAAGATGCGATGCCTACACGCACTCTCTCCCCATGGCTCCATATCCGGGATAGGAACCTGACCCACTTATCTAGCTAGCTAATGATGTTCTGTACCTGATAGAAGAAGACATCCTTCCTGTCAGTGCCCTCTGTGGCGAACTCCTCCACAATCCCCTCCGGACTGATGCCATGCTCTGCACAGAGTTGTTTCCAAAACTCAAAACCAACTGCAATGGAGTGGAAATAAGATGCATTTAATTACAACACCAAACCCATGCATGATACGTACATGTCTAGTAGTTGTTATTTTACTACTAGCCTAGCTGTTTGGCTAGCATTGCCATGCCCACAGTTGTTAACGTTAGGTATATGTACTAACGTTAGCTAGCTAATAATTTGTAGCAGGGGAAAGACTTCACCGTACTTTGGTTTCCACATTGGCCAAGTTGAAGTGTTATGATTTCTCGGGGCATATTCCTTTTTTAGTAGATCCCCTACCAGCGAAGTCTATAATCGGAGAGACTGCTGTCTAACCGACCACTGTATTAATCTTGCTGACCTGGCTGCTGCTTCCCGCTTGGAAATACCGCATAAATGGAGTCACAACGCCAAACTGCATTTGCGACAATGCGCATGCTCACATTCTTCTTCTTCTACAATATTACGGCGTTCCGCAAACACAGTTCATTGGGGCATGCCGCCACCTACTGTACTGGATTGTGTAGTCATTCACAGTTTACAGAATAATGAATAAAGAACCAAACATGAAGAGAAACTAAACCATCCTATCTAATCCTGTACTACTAAGAAAAGAAAAAAAGAGCCCTACTAACTTCTATCAAATCCTGCATGCTCACATATTAGGGCTGCATTCATCAAATAGTAGGAGTTGAGTAAAATAGTTTGGCAGAATTGCTGTGAATAGAAGTACATTATACTTTACTACAATAAAATAAATAATTTACTTTTTCGAAATTGTCTGGATATAATTAAATATCTCTAAAATCGTATTTAAATGTGGCTATTTCATTATGTGTGACCAGAATGAAACATCAATGTTACGCATACATTGTGCAGGACGCATATGCTGAGGCAGTGAAGAAAGTAGAGGAAGATAGGGTCAACGGGGATGGATCCTGAGAGGAGTAGTGTTACTAGTAGATCTGTACCAGTACAGAGGGATAGACCAATACGTGATATATGCTTCAGTAAGATATTATTTTTAGCTTTTATTGTAATGGTTATCAACTGTACTGGAGGGATGGAACGTAAATCGCAGAAAAGTGAGGTTGTGGTGTCACCGGCAGAGAGGTATTTGGGTGTGCCAGACTTGACGTCAGAAGAGTGGTGTGATGAGTGGTGTCCAGTCCTTTCAGGCTGTTGGCCTGAGGTATGACTAGATCTATTTAAATAGTGGAGTAGGTGGTGGATCTTTTTTGAGTGTTTGGTTAGATGGTAACGGTATTTGTTTGTTTATTTTTATACTCCATTCTAGTAGGTGGCGGTAATGCATTTATTGGATGCCCACCTCCGCTAAACCTCATTAAAGAATACGTATTTACAATTAGCAGTACCCCACATTTGGGGGAATTATGCATTTTAAACAGGGGATCAAGGGTGTAATCATTAGTCCAAACAGTTGCCTAACGAAATGAGAGTTTATTGGACAAATTCAGGTAGGTCCCTCCCATCTTCGTTCTGTTTGCTTCCCTTACAAAAAATAAAACTGCACTGACATTATCCTTATAACGTTACTAATCCAGTTTCTTTATTTACGTGGCATCTGATTTGTTGCAGAATACAAACCGCTCCATTTGGGTTGTCTATACATCTTCTAAATTGTATCGAAATCATTTTAGCTATTTTCCAATGTATTTAAAAAGCAACTTCAGTTATAACTCATTCATACATGAAGATCTAGCTGTAATTATAGAACATGGTTTCACTGCAACTGCTGTATAGTGTGATGTCTGATGGTGATAGTAAAGTGTAAATACAGGATATTTTACACAATTGACTGAGTATAGATTTCCTCAATATAGGTTATTGAAATGTCTTTCACATACTTTGGTCCGCAACCTGTCTGTCCACAGCTAAATCCACAATAAACGACTAAGTAGTGCTGTTGCTTCTGATTGGTGAGCCAGTTGACTACGATTTTGTTTTGTCAAAAAGAAAAGCGTTTCAATTAGCTAGGCTTAGGGCAACGCCATATTGACAATACCACTTGATACATTTCTGCAATAATGTCGAAGTAGGTGTCCGTTTTTTTGTGTGCTATTTTACAAATAATTGATATATGTTCTTGTCATAGTTGGTAAAGATATCGATAGCATCGTGCAGTTTCTTTGCTAGCTAACGTTAGCTACAGTGCACTATTATTAGTATTCAGTTAGCACATATAGCTAGCTAGCCAAATACAGCTAGCTTTTTGGCTAGTTAGCTAACAAAAATACTTAGCTAGGTGAAATGACACTGCGTGGTAAATTTGACTAGATACAGGTATGTTAGCGTATTTTTGTTAACTGACAACCTCGTTCGGGCAGGGACTTTTGACAGTTTACTTAACTTTGAGAGTGACCAGGTAACAAGTCTGCTATCGTCTTCTAGTCGACTAAAAGCGGTTTCGGTTGTTCTGACGTGGGAGACACGATCTGGGACACGACACTTTCTTTAGTTGGCCCCATATTTATACCGAGGTGTTATTTTACAGGGTTATTTATTAATCAACATTTGACGCGAGAGATGGCGCACACGGAAGGACTGGAAAATGCCATGGGAGAGTGTTCAGGAAAACCAGGGTCGACTCTTGGCCTGAGAAGTCGACCATGCTCCAGCGAAAGAGATGGCCAGGTCCGCGTTGTTAAAGCCTCGCTTCAGGAGAGACTCGGACCTTACGAGCCGGTGTTGACCTACCTACAGTCCGTTCTGGTGTGGGAAAGGCCGTTTCAGAGTGTGCTACTGTACACAGTGGTCAACGTTGTGTTCTGGTAAGTTTTTGAGAAATTATAAATGGTATAGCAGTGATGACAAGCATATTTGTATAATTCATGACTTACATAAATCATATCCAAGTACAGTAATCATATCTACTGTACCATCAGAAGCTTTTGCACAACGAAAACGTCTCCCATCAATTTAAGATAAGACAGATGGCTCACCAGAGCTGCTATTAATAGACCACCAAAGCACCACTGTGCTTCTGTAGGCAGCATTAGAAACAGCATCTACTCTGGGGGTTGACATTATCTTTCAATAGAAATAGGCCTAGTATGTTGAATCTGCAACTACTCTAGTTAAGCCTAAATGTTAAATGTCTACAAGGAGTGTAAAACAGAATCTGTGAAAGGTATTAGTGATGTGACAATAGTAAACGTCCTATAAGGCAATGTCCCCCTACAGAGTCGATGCACTTTGTATTACAGAGTCAATATCCTACATGTGCCATTGCAAACAGCCACCATGTCCCCAATCAATCGATGTCAAGAAGTCAGCCTGCTTAGTGTGGTGAACTAATAGTCTATATTATTGCCCAGAGTGATACAGCGTAATGCATGAAACGACACAAGTCACATGTATTTTGGGGGAGAAGCATACAGGAAGTAAGCCCATGCTAACAGTACCAGTACTGGTGTGTGGTATAGGAATTGGAAAATTCTGTTGTGTGTGTTTTAGTTTGCACACAATCAATAGACATGATTACTAATGGGTATGTGTGTACTTTTGACTTTAAACAGAGGTCCCTAAGAAATGGGGGCCAGGATTTCGTTAACTTCTGAATGTGTTCTCTATCTCAGTACTACTAATAAGAAGCTGTATGCCATGCATTATCAGCCAATAGTTCTCTCATATTTAATGATGTAGGTTATCAGCAACATTTCACTCAGCTGTTATTGTGGCCACTAACTGTCTTTTAGATGTGTTAAACCAAGTGGTAATGGAGCCACATGTAATAGCTGCCATCTAGCTATCCATTTTTAGGCCAGTTGTTTGCATAGATAGATTACATAATCCTGAATTCCAACACTGCTTTTGAAACCAATACCAGGCAGCTCAATTAAGGACAAATACAATTTTATTTGTTACATGCTTTGTAAACAACATGTGTGGACTAACAGTGAAATGCTTACTTATGGGCCCTTCCCAACAATGCAGAGACAAAAAAATAGATAAATAATTGAAAAGTACAACACGTAAAATTAATAATAGATACGCAATGAGTAACGATAACTTGGCACAAGGTGTACCAGTGCAGGGGTACAAGGTAATTGAGGTAGATATGTAAATGTAATTAGGAATAAAGTGTCAGATAGTAAACAGTAGCAGCAGCGTATGTGTTGAGTCAAAAAGTTAGTGCAAAAAGGGTCCGTGCAGATAGTCCGGATAGCTGTTTGGTTAACCATTTAGCAGTCTTATGGCTTGGGACTGGAAGCTGTTCAGGGTCCTGTTGGTTCCAGACTTGGTGCATCCGTACCGCTTGCCATGCGATAGCAGTCTATCACTTGGGTGGCTGGAGTCTTTGACAATTTTTAAGGCCTTCCTCTGACACCGCCTGGTATAGAGGTCCTGGATGGTAGGGAGCTCGGCCCCAGTGATGTACTGGGCCGTATGCACTACACTCTGTAGCACCTTGCGGTCGGATGCCAAGCAATTGCCATACCAACCGGTGATGCAGCCAGTCAAGATGCTTTCAATGGTGCAACTGTAGAACATTTTGAGGATCTGAGGGCCCATGCCAAATCTTTTCAGCTTCCCGAGGGGTAAGAGCTTTGTTGTGCCCTCTTCGCGACTGTGTTGGTCTGTTTGGACCATGATAGATCCTTTGTGATGTGGACGCTAAAGAACTTGAAGCTCTCGACCCGGTACACTACAGCCCCTTCGATGTGAATGGGGGTGTACTCGGTCCTCCGTTTCTTGTTGTCCACGATCAGCTCCTTTTGACTTGCTGACGTTGAGAGGTTGTTGTCCTGACGCCACACTGCCAGTTCTCTGACCTGCTCCCTATAGGCGGTCTCATCGTCGTCGGTGATCAGGCCTACCACCGTCGTGTCGTCAGCAAATGTAATGATGGTGTTGGAGTCGTGTGTGGCCACACAGTAATGGGTGAACAGGGGGTGACTAAGCACGCACCCCTGAGGGGCCCCCGTGTTGAGGTGCAGAGTGGCGGATGTGTTGTTGCCTACCACCTGGGGGCGTCCCGTCAGGAGGGAGGTGTTCTGTCCCAGGGTCCAGACTTAATGATGCGCTTGGAGGTCACTGGCATTGACGTTGGGCACTGGCGTTGAACACGGAACTATAGTCAATGAGTAGCATGTTCACATAGGTGTTCCTTTTGTCCAAGTGGGAAAGGGCAGTGTGGAGTGCAATATAGATTGTGTAGTCTGTGGATTTGTTTGGGTGATATGCGAATTGGAGTGGGTCAAGGGTGTCTGAGATGATGGTTTTGTGAGCCATGACCAGCCTTTTAAAATAATTTCATGGCTACAGATTGTGAGCGCTATGGAGCGATAGACATTTAGACAGGTTACCTAGGTTACCTTGGCGTTCTTGGGCACAGGGACTATGGTGGTCTGCATGTAGATATGACAAAATCTTATTTACAATGCTGGCCTGGCAATGGGAAAGAGTATGTTTGCCTCTTGGTGAGCTCGAAGTGAATGCAGTTCTCAACCTTTGTTGTCTTCATTTGAACTAATGTCTAGATTGCCTGCTGTCAGAGTCTGACAACATTTTACTCAGGAGGTGACAAACACAGGAAACGCCTGTATTCAAAGTTGAGTTCAAAGTCACATGTACACACAAACTATCACCACAACATTTGTGGTGACGGTCTTTTCCGTTACATTCAGTCAGTAACCAAGGCACCACACACAAACATCTGAGTCTACATAACTGCCACTTGCACGGGAGTCCACAGTGTATGTTTGTGACATCTCAAACAAAAGGAAACGTCAGCTGTTGTGAATCTGACCTTCTGTTCCAGGTTCTTTGCCCTGACCTCGCTGCGCCTGCTCTTCCTGCTGTCCTCTGGCCTGCTTGTATTCATCTGCGTTGATAGCTGGAGAAACAAGATCTGGCCTGAGATCAGAGGTGAGGAGGATATAGTACATTATTTCTGGGTAGTCTGCTTTATTCTGCACCCAACGCCACATGCCCCACTGTGTCTTGGTCTGTCCCTTCTGAGTACCTCTGCCCAACTGTGTTAATTACACCTGACTTGGTTCTTAGATCCAGTCCCTTATTCCCCAGTGTCATACTACCCTTGGTGTGAATACCCTACTGGTCCTGGTCTGTACTATTCATTAGACCCTGTATAATGAATGATATCCTTTGTCATGCCTGTCCTCATTTAAACTCATGTGGTGTAGAGTGTCCAAGTGTAGTGCATGTAGGGATGTGGATTGTTGCTAAATGCGGGTGTTAAGTGCATTTTCTGTCTCTTCCCACAGTTAAAAAACCTGATGAGTCTGAAAATGAAAGGTAGGCCTACGTCTTAAAAACATATCATTTGTATCCTATCGTCACACTCGGGTTGGGCAGTGGTCACAGAGAGATGATGTCACTGTTGTTGTACTCCTATCTTGCAGCTGGGGCCTGGTGCAGCCAGGGTTGCTCAGTGTTCCAGAGCTGTGTCACTACATTGCTGAGGTCTGGGTCTCTGTGCTGGCCTTCACATCCAGCCGGGTGCAGTTCAAACGCCAGAACCCTGGCAAGGTGAGGCCTTGGCACTCCCCTTGTACTAGTATGAAGGGTCTCCTATATAAACCCTAATACAATATCTTGTCTACTCTCAGCCTACTGTGAACATACAACTAATCAGTAACTTGACCAGTTGAACCCTGTTTGTTGTCTCTAGTTCTGCCTCCTGACCTGTGCCCTCTTGTCCTGTCTGGTCATGGTTGGACGGTACATTCCTGGACTGGTGCTCTCTTACGCTGCGGGTGAGTACAGTGAGAGACGACCCGCCTACCCCACCCTTCTGTTTCCCAAACACCATCCCCATTCAGAGCTCCCTAATGGTGGAAAGCTGGCTGCCCTTGTTAAAAATGCATGGCTGGTGAAACCAGATCTGTGTCCCCGGCACCAGGGTTCTATCTGTGAGGTGATTACTGCCTGACTGGGCTGAGGCAGGCAGGAAGGGAATCAGGAAGAGGGGGAAGCAGGAATGGAGGGACTCAAGGGGAGGCGGGAAGGCAGGCAGGCAGGGAGGGAGGTCAGGCTGAGATGCTAATCCCCACACCTCTAACCAATGTAGAGCGACCGATCTACTGGAGAGCCAAGATCAGGGAGGCCTTGCCAGGGCCCTCTGACATACTTAACAATCTCGTGGCTGCTAGAGCTCCCACCCTTTGTTTCGTTCTCTGTTGAATGGCGAGATTAGTTGGGCTCAAGCCCATGGGTGTATCTGAGTTGAGGAGAGCAGCTCGGAGGCTGGGGATTGGGTGAGCCAGAGCCTAATTGCACAGATGAATGCGGCCATGGCTTTTTATTGTTTGTTTATGCCCAGTGATGTTTCCACTAACATTAAGCCATTCTCTTTTGTCCCAGTGCTGGTTGTTCTGCTGTGCCCCCTGGCAGCGTACCACCGAGTGTGGCAGCGTGTGTGCGTGAAGCTGGAGCCAGCCCTGCAGTGGCTGGACTTCAGCGTTCGCGGGTATATGATGTCAAAGCCCATCGACAACCAGTGTGAGTACAGCGTGTGTGTTACCTGTTCGTTTGTGTCTGATAGTTGCATTGGCATTGCTACAGTTTGCATGGACAAACCTAAAAAAGTGTATCTCCTTCTACCTTGACTGGATCAAGGGAGTAGCTCAGTCATTGTAACCTGTGGTCTGCGTTTGTGTGTTTTGCTCTGCAGTCCTCCGCCAGCCAATTCGGGGTGCAGCATCTGGTGATGACAGTGAGGAGGAGCTTGCTGCATTCTGCCCGACGGTAATTCACCTGATGTATTTCACGTGCAGTCCAAAAGCATAGTCCGGTTGTCATCTATCTGACTGTTATGGTTATAGAAATGGGCCTACTTGTTTCCTGTGTTGGTTATTACTCAGTAAGATGGCCAGGAGTGGCATATGTAGCGTAAGCCTGCAGCTGGTCTCAGATTTACAATAACCTGACCCCTTTAGAGATAAAACAAAAAAATAGCAGGCCCTCTCATGTCATATAAGGTCACATCATCTGTGACATATGGACTACATTCAAGAGGAAACATAGTATATTATGAATGACTAACACAGTTCAATGTCTTTCCTTTCTTTCAGTTTGACGATGCTATAGTGGCCAAAGAACTTGCGATGACGGACTCTGAGCACTCTGACGCTGAGGTCTCGTACACAGACAATGGGACCTTTAACCTGTCCCGTGGCCAGACTCCTCTCACAGAGGGCTCAGAAGGTACAGTACGCACCCACCCGCTGAGCCTGCACCTCCAGGCACACATGCTCTGGAGTCACAAGAATTAGAGCCAGATCCAATGTAGGTAGTAGGGATGTGCATCGTTCCATTTCAAGACGATTGGATACGTATCTAGATACATGGTCTACCATACAGGAATGATACGTTTTTAGTTTGACACTTCGTTTTTGATTAGATTGATGCAAACACATACATTTTCCATTTTAATTTAATATCAGCTGCTGATGGAGATCATGAGCTGGGCCTCTCTGGGCTGGATCTGTCTGAGCTGGTGTGTGTGTACAGTGCATTCGGAAAGTATTCAGACCCCTTGATTTTGTTATGTTACTGCCTTATTCTAAAATGTATTAAATCGTTTTCCCCCCTCAATCTATATACAATACCTCATAATGACAAAGCAAAAACAGGGTTTAGCTTCTTTTTTTATACAAATTTATGAAAAATAAACTTATCACAGTTACATAAGTATTCAGACCCTTTACTCAGTACTTTGTTGAAGTATCTTTGGCAGTGATTACAGCCTCAAGTCTTCCTGGGTATGATGCTACAACATTAGCACACCTGTATGTGGGGAGTTTCTCCCATTCTCTGCAGATCCTCTCAAGCACTGTCAGGTTGGATGTGGAGCGTCGCTGTACAGCTATTTTCAGGTTACTCTAGAGATATTTTTTGATCGGGTTCAAGTCCGGGCTCTGGCTGGAGCACTCAATGACATTCAGAGACTTGTCGCGAAGCCACTCCTGCGTTGTCTTGTTGCTTAGAGTCGTTGTCCTGTTCGAAGGTGAACATTCGCCCCCAGTCTGAGGTTCTGAGCGCTCTGGTGCAGGTTTTTATCAAGGTTCTCTCTGT
This sequence comes from Oncorhynchus mykiss, assembly GCF_057628025.1. NCBI lineage: Eukaryota > Metazoa > Chordata > Actinopteri > Salmoniformes > Salmonidae > Oncorhynchus > Oncorhynchus mykiss. Next base: position 47,280,593 of record NC_143034.1, read on the forward strand.
ACTTTGCTCCGTTCATCTTTCCCTCAATCTGACTAGTCTCCCAGTCCCTGCCGCTGAAGAACATCCCCACAGCATGATGCTGCCACCACCATGCTTCACCGTAGGGATGGCAAACTCCAAGCGGGCTGTCATGTGTTTTTTACTAAGGGGTGGCTTCCATAAAGGCCTGATTGGTCACCTCCCTGACCAAGGCCCTTCTCCCTCGATTGCTCAGTTTGACAGGGCGGCCAACTCTAGGAAGAGTCTTGATGGTTCCAAACTTCTGCCATTTAAGAACGATAGAGGCCACTGTTCTTGGGGACCTTCAATGCTGCAGAAATAGTTTGGTCCCCAGATCTATGCCTCAATACAATCCTGTCTCGGAGCTCTACGGACAGTTCCTTTGACCACGTGGCTTGGTTTTTGCTCTGATATGCACTGTCAACTGTGAGACCTTGTATAGATAGGCGTGTGTCTTTCCAAATCATGAGCCCCACCAGCTTTTTTTGTGTCCCTGTTTTGCATGTTATTTTGGCATTAATAGGTGTCACATATCAGTTTGCAAACAATTGTTGAGTTAATAAAGCCGCATACAAACATGGTATTTTTTTGGCTTCTTGAGTAAGGCAGCTCCAAAATGCAGGTGTTTCAGGCTAGCTCAGTGCTTTCTGTGGTGGTGGGGCAGCCAGCGGAAAATACGGAGTGTAGGGGTTGGTAATGTGATTGGCTCAGTGTTCCATCACTCATAGGGACACTATGTCACTGCAAAATCTACGAGTAGAGCTCGAACATTCAAGACCCTTGGGTGCTGCCACAGAGTTACTTTAGAAATGCCCATCCAAGAAGGCTCAAGGTCATTGGCCACAGATAAAATTATGTTATATCTACAGTAGCTTTGATTGGACTGATCATGTCGACATCATACTTTAAAAAACTTAGCTAGCAAGCTAGCAGTCATCAGCATGTGTCAAGTCGACCATCTACTGGCAAATCCTTTTCAATCCTTGTCATATGAAGAGAAATTATAGATAAAACGTATCGGTGCTCCTCGGCTATTGGACATAAACTTTACACAACAAATCGCAAATTCAACAATGAGTGGTTTGGAAGGAATCAGTGGCTAACTTCAAGAATTGCAAAGCAACCACTAGCCTGGTCGTCAGTGGAGCGGGTATTTGTCCAGTCGGTAAATAAGGTATTTCTGTAAAAAAAAAAAATGTTTCATACATTTCAAAAGAAATTCTAAACATGTTTTTGTTTTGTCATTATGGGGTATTGTGTGTAGATTGAGGACAAATATTTATTTAATCAATTTTAGAATAAGGCTGTTAAGTAACAATGTGGAAAAAGTCAAGGGGTCTGAATACTTTCCGAATGCACTGTATGTCTATGGTGTACTATGTAGGCACCTGATCTGGGCCATAAGGGAGACTAGTCATCAACTACCCCACTATCAGATTAGGGAGGGTGGGGGGGGGGGCAATATAGTTTTATCTCCCACTTAGCTCCTGAAATCACTGTCATCCACTAATTAACTTGTCATTTTTACAGATTAAATGTTTGGTTTAGGAATGTGTCCATATTTATCGTTTACAAATTGGCTATGACATAGCCAATGAACACAGCTTTTGGATTTCACCCCCCCATCTCCAAATTAAATGGTTTTGACCATTTGGAAGTTTAGTGAGCTTTATTCCGGTAAAACAATTTGACAGTGCACATAAAACACAATTTTCCACAGTGCACAGATAATAATAACATAACAAATTACATAGGTTGTCACTCAACTAATGAAGCACAAGACATTTTAGCTTTTGAATGCTGAATGTGCTGCGCAGATGTGCAAGATCACGAACAGACTGCTGTCCTTTCAGCGCACGAAGCTGGGCACAGCACGCGAAGCAGTCGTATGTTAAACATTTGAATCAGGGACCGATGCGTATCTGAATTGCAGCTAACATTAGAGCCTGTATGATAGGATGATGTCATAAGGCACTGCACTGTGTTTTCTGTACTGTGGCATGACTGCCTACTCAGGTGATTGTCTGTGTTTTAAATGACAAATGACATTCCAACATCTTGAGCCCCTTCCTCTCCGTTCATCCTCAGATTTTGATAGACACAGCGACAATGAGGAGTCGTTTGCACGAGACCTCAATGACTTCCCCTCAATCAACCCAGACGCCACCCTGATGGACGAAGACGACGACTCATGCATCGGGCTGCCCAGCCTGGGTCTTCGGCCTGGTCGGACTGGCCCGCGAACCACGGCCGAGCTGCTGGATGTGGAATCCCACCTGGACTCTGACCAGGACGACCTGGACGAGGAGCTCTCCTTTGGCGGCCTCCCCCCCGCTTCTGACTTCCTCGGAGGTGACCTGGCTGGAATCATCGCTAGCAACATGATTCAGGCGGCACTGGCTGGTGCCATGCAGCCTCGTCCCCCTGCCGCCCGCAGAGAAAGGGTGGGGCCCACCAGAGCAGGGGCCCATAGGGGCTACCGCAAGCAGTCTAGCTCGGAGATGGACACGGACTTGGACGGAGAGGACTTTGAGATGCTGGACCAGTCGGAGCTGAACCAGATGGATTCCTTTGGGGGTGCAGGAGGACGGGGAGGAGGGCAGGGTGGGGGACAGGGGTCCAGCTTCCTCTCCAACCTACTGGGGAAACCCCAGTGAGGCTCCTCTACCGGTGCATAACAATCAAACTAAGTCTTTGTGTGTGATTGAGTGGTTGGAATGTTTATGGCTTGTTTTGACTGCGTGTATGTGTGAGTCATTTTAATCGTAGGATCCAGCAGCCAGGCTCCTGATTGGCCTCAGTTGATATCACTGTGAAGTACTTCTGATTTCTTTATTTTTCTCTCTCACTTTTCATTTTCTTCCTTTAGTCTGTAGCTTGTATGTGTAAGCCACCATCGTTCAGAAAGTCTTCTTTTGCAGGCTGAGCAATAGGAAACTCAAAGTATAAAACCTCCATCTGTTTTTGAAACAGCATTACGGAACCACTTCTCTGTACTGTCATCCAGTATGCCCTAGTGAGTAATATGTTGTTGTTTTTTTAAAGTGGACCACTAGGTTAGTATACAAACTTCCTAAAATGCTAGACACACAGGGCTATTTAATATGGGACCAACTTTGACATTCCTATTGATTAGTGAAATTTTACTACAGCAATGACCTTGTTTTTGAATAGTTTTAGCAATATCTGACTGGTACTCTCTTTTAGTAAAAACGACTGCTTTCATTTTAAGATTCTCTAGTCAAGTCAATATTAATGGTGATATTTTTTTGGGATCATTCTTGATTAAGACATGGATTTGTTTTGAGTCTGAAATCATTGTTTTAAAGACAGGGGATTGGCATTTTAGTTAAATGTGTTTTACCGAATGTTTCTTCCCACACCATTAGTCCTGTTTTGTTTGCTGTACTTCTGGGTAGATCCGTGAACTTAGGGTTGCCTCCTGTGTTCCCCATGTGTCTTGAATGAGCAGTCATGGGCTAGTTAGATCTTTTTGTCTTTATCATCACAATAAGTCACTTTTATCAAGTTAACCTGTTCCTTGAATCCCTTCTCCCGGGCATTCCCAATCCCTGTCACCATCTTCACTCATTTTTGCCGATCCTTCTCCGAGGATAATCTATAGAATAGACATTCATATGTAAGAAGTACAGAATATAAGCCTTTTAGTTTAACCTCTAAACTCATGCATGAACCACATTTTGTTAAACGTCTTAAGAAAATCATCAGGAAAACGTGTTTACATTGATGGGTGAACAAAATGCTGGTATACAAAACTCAACCTGATTAGCCTTTTTTGAAAGTGTGAATATGTAAAGGAAAATATGTAAAATTCTTGTCTTTTAAACTAGGGTGCAGTAAATGTTAGCCTAGTCTTTCTTTTTGTGTGTGTGTGTGCAGGTCAGCATGATTAACATGCGATGGGCAAACAAGATCCTGCTGCTTTTGTCTTTTCATGGACACCATCTAATAAATAGGAGTGATTCTTCTTGGTCATTGAAACTCAAATGACTCAGATGGGTTTTGCTGACGTAGCTGGATCAAACAATCAGAAAGAGACTATGCTGGTTTATATATTGCCCAATAATGCGATTTGTGTTGTATAGAAAATCATGACTGTGGGAGATTTCATACAATAGAACTTCTGGATCCCCCTGTTCATGGAGATGGCCCAGAAAACAGAATCGGTCTGATCTGAAAAGGTTTGGGATTTTAATTAAAAAGAGTGAATGTACATTACTTATTTTGGACCACTTTAGTTTAAATTGGGGTTGTTGCAGTGTCGCTTCATGAAGACTGCCAGGCAATTCTTCATTCGTAGTATTATGTTCTATAAATGTGTTCAGTACATTGTTTTTTTTCTCTCTGACATTGGTTTTGATGTGCAAATCTTATTAAATATGAAGTCTGGATTAAATGTTTATTTTCTTATTTCTAAACAATGCAATATTCCACAGATCCAAAATCACAATTTTGAAAATTTGACATCCTTGCAGGCAGATTCAAAAATTTAAAAAAATTCACTTGGGACTTTTTTTCTTCTTTTTACCGACATTTGGCTGGTTGCTGGCGCTTATTTCATGCACTGCTCAAGAGTCCATACCCAAGCTGTCCCAGGCGGTCTTGCACAGAGGCGGAGGGTGACGAAAACAAGCTTCTGTTTCGTTATGACGTAGGGAAAGCCTGGACACCCACAATGCATCACGGCGCGCAAAACTCGAGATCTGTCAATAAGCACAAGTTAGTTAGCGATAGTTTATAGTTCACGGAATAAAAAAAATGAGCAAAAAAGACAACGGAGGTATGAGTTGTAATCTTTTATTTTACCAGGTTGCTACATTCATTGCGTCTAGTATGTTGCCAAACATGACAGACGTTTTCCTAACCGATGTAGCGAACGTTAGCCAAGTTAGAAGCAGTACAGCAAGCTGACACTCACCTGCACTGATAAATCCATACACCAGCTAGAAGTTATACAGGTCACTGTTTTTGTGTTTTTGTTGACAGGTTTAACAGTCATATTTGCTTACCTAAACGAGAAGAACCGTCCTTACAGTGCCCAAGATGTCTTTAACAATTTACAGAAGCAGCACGGCCTGGGAAAGACGGTGAGAAAGGCTAAACTGTTCTGAGCCAGTGACATGATTTTCAGCATACATAAACTAAAATGTATATTTGATTACTCATTCCTATCCTGGTAGGCTGTGGTTAAAGCCATGGAACAGTTGGCACTGGAAGGGAATATCAAAGAGAAAACCTATGGGAAGCAAAATATCTACTTTGCTGATCAGGTGATCAAGGCTGAGTATCAGCGCAGCACGTCAATGCGTACTGTATATGTTGATGGAAATATGTATCCACTGCTGATCTGAATCTTTTCTGTTTTGGTGATTCGTTTTTTTTCTCTCTTTGCTGCTAATTTCACAAGTATGTGGGGAATTTGTATATATATATTTTTTTTAAATCAAAACTGTTAACACTTGTAAGCAGCCAGTCTTCCATTCAATAACCTTCATTCATTTTCTTTGGAGACCTCTTTCAAGTTTACTGTGAAATGAGTAGATTGGTTTGATCACCAAAACACAACATAATGATATTTCCTCAATTTAGTTATTTTAACGTACTCCAATGGCAGAAAATGTAAGACATTTCAAAATTGCCCTTTGAATTTACATTACTGTAAATTACAGTACTGTTATCACATTAGGCAATACACTTGCACTACCCATGAACATTTGATGTTCAGTCAATTTTTATTATTTTCTATCCAAGCCTGACATACAGTACCAGTCAAAAGTTTGGACACCTACTCATTCAAGGGTATTTCTTTATTTCTAGTATGTTCTACAAACTATAAAACAACACATGGAATCATGTAGTATCCAAAAAAGTGTTAAACCAATCAACATATTTTATATTTGAGATTCTTCAAAGTTTCTACAATTTGACGACAGCTTAACACACTCTTGGCATTCTCTCAACCAGCTTCATGAGGAATGCTTTTCCAAGAGTCTTGAAGGAGTTCCCACATGCTGAGCACTTGTTGGCTGCTTTTTCTTCACTTGTTGGCTGCTTTTTCTTCACTCTGCGGTCCAACTCATCCCAAACCATCTCAATTGGGTTGTGGTTGGGTGATTGTGGAGGCCAGGTCATCTGATACAGCACTCCATCACTCTCCTTCTTGGTCAAATAGTCCTTACACAGCCTGGAGGTGTGTTGGGTCATTGTCCTGTTGAAAAACAAATGATAGTCCCACTAAGCGCAAACCAGATGGGATGGCGTAATGCTGTAGAATGCTGTGGTAGCCATGCTGGTCAAGTGTGCCCTGAATTCTAAATAAATCACAGACAGTGTCACCAGCAAAGCACCATCACACCTGCTTCATGGTGGGAACCACACATGCAGAGATCATCCACTCACCTACTCTGCGTCTCCCAAAGACACAGCGGTTGGAACCAAAGATCTCACCGGTCTCCACCAGTCTAACGTCCATTTCTCGTGTTTCTTGGCCCAAGCATGTCTTCTTATTGGTGTCCTTTAGTAGTGGTTTCGACCATGAAGGCCTGATTCACGCAGTCTCCTCCGGCCGACAGAGATGGCCGCCTCGCTTCACGTTCCTAGGAAACTGTTATTTCTTACATTGGTAACCCAGGTAATCTTAGGTTTCATTACATACAGTCGGGAGGAACTACTGAATATAAGAGCAACATCAACTCCCCATCATTATGACCAGGAATACGACTTTCCCGAAACGGATCCTGTGTTTTGCCCACCACCCAGGACAATGGATCGGATCCTAGCCGGCGAGGCTAAACAACGTCGCCGTAAAAGGGGCAAACGAAGCGGTCTTCTGGTATACTACTCGCCAATGTTCAGTCTCTTGACAAGGTTGATGAAATCCGAGCAAGGGTAGCATTCCAGAGAAACATCAGAGACGTTCTTTGCTTCGCGGAAACATGGCTCACTCGAGAGACGCTATCGGAGTCGGTGCAGCCAGCTGGTTTCTTCACGCATCGCGCAGACAGAAACAAGCATCTTTCTGGTAAGAAGACGGGCGGGGGGGTATGCCTTATGATTAACGAGACGTGGTGTGATCATAACAACATACAGGAACTCAAGTCCTTCTGTTCACCTGACTTAGAATTCCTCACAATCAAATGTCGACCGCATTATCTACCAAGAGAATTCTCTTCGATTATAATCACATCCGTAATTATTCCCCCCCAAGCAGACACATCGATGGCCCTGAACAAACTTTATTTGACTCTATGCAAACTGGAAACCACATATCCTGAGGCTGCATTCATTTTAGCTGGGGATTTTAACAAGGCTAAGCTGAAAACAAGACTCCCTAAATTCTAGCAGCATATCGATTGTGCAACCAGGGCTGGTAAAACCCTGGATCATTGTTATTCTAACTTCCGCGATGCATATAAGGCCCTCCCCCGCCCTCCTTTCGGAAAAGCTGACCACGACTCCATTTGGTTGCTTCCAGCATATAGACAGAAACTAAAACAGGAAGCTCCCACGCTCAGGTCTGTTCAACGCTGGTCCGACCAATCTGACTCCACGCTTCAAGACTGCATCGATCACGTGGATTGGGATATGTTTCGCATTGCGTCCAACAACAACATTGACGAATATGCTGATTCGGGTTCATTAGAAAATGCATTGGCGATGTCGTACCCATAGCAACTATTAAAACATTCCCAAACCAGAAACCGTGGATTGATGGCAGCATTTGCGCAAAACTGAAAGTGCGAACCACTGCTTTTAACCAAGGCAATGTGACCAGAAACATGACCGAATACAAACAGTGTAGCTATTCCCTCCGCAAGGCAATCAAACAAGCTAAGCATCAGTATAGAGACAAAGTAGAGTCGCAATTCAACGGCTCAGACACGAGGTATGTGGCAGGGTCTACAGTCAATCACGGATTACAAAAAGAAAACCAGCCCCGTTGCGGACCAGGATGTCTTGCTCCCAGACAGACTAAATAACTTATTTACTCACTTTGAGGACAATACAGTGCCACTGACACGGCCCGCTACCAAAACCTGCGGACTCTCCTTCACTGCAGCCGGCGTGAGTAAAACATTTAAACGTGTTAACCCTCGCAAGGCTGCAGGCCCAGACGGCATCCCCAGCCGCGTCCTCAGAGCTTGCGCAGACCAGCTGGCTGGTGTGTTTACGGACATATTCAATCAATCCTTATCCCAGTCTGCTGTCCCCTCATGCTTCAAGAGGGCCACCATTGTTCCTGTTCCCAAGAAAGCTAAGGTAACTGAGCTAAACATCATCATGAAGTGCTTTGAGAGACAAGTCAAGGACCATATCACCTCCACCCTACCTGACACCTTAGAGGAATACCTACGTGAGAATGCTGTTCATCGACTACAGCTCAGCATTTAACACCATAGTACCCTCCAAACTCGTCATCAAGCTCGAGACCCTGGGTCTCGACCCCACCCTGTGCAACTGGGTACTGGACTTCTTGACGGGCCACGGCCAGGTGGTGAGAGTAGGTAACAACATCTCCACCCCGCTGATCCTCAACACTGAGGCTCCACAAGGGTGCGTTCTGAGCCCTCTCCTGTACTCCCTGTTCACCCACGACTGCGTGGCCATGCACGCCTCCAACTCAATCATCAAGTTTGCGGACGACACTACAGTGGTAGGCTTAATTACCAACAACGACGAGACGGCCTACAGGGAGGAGGTGAGGGCCCTCGGAGTGTGGTGTCAGGAAAATAACCTCACACTCAACGTCAACAAAACAAAGGAGATGATCGTGGACTTTAGGAAACAGCAGAGGGAGCACCCCCCTAATCACATCGACAGGGCAGTAGTAGAGAGGGTAAGTTCCTCAGCGTAAACATCACGGACAAACTGAATTGGTCCACCCACACAGACAGCGTTGTGAAGAAGGCGCAACAGTGCCTCTTCAACCTCAGGAGGCTGAAGAAATTCAGCTTGTCAACAAAAGCACTCACAAACTTTTACAGATGCACAATCGAGAGCATCCTGTCGGGCTGTATCACCGCCTGGTACGGCAACTGCTCCGCCCACAACCGTAAGCCTCTCCAGAGGGTAGTGAGGTCTGCACAACGCATCACCGGGGGAAAACTACCTGCCCTCCAGGACACCTACACCACCCGATGTCACAGGAAGGCCATAAAGATAATCAAGGATAACAACCACCCGAGCCACTGCCTGTTCACCCCGCTATCATCCAGAAGGCGAGGTCAGTACAGGTGCATCAAAGCAGGGACCGAGAGACTGAAAAACAGCTTCTATCTCAAGGCCATCAGACTGTTAAACAGTCACCACTAACATTGAGTGGCTGCTGCCAACATACTGACTCAACTCCAGCCACTTTAATAATGGAAATTGATGTAAAAAATGTAGCATTAGCCACTTTAAACAATGCCACTTAATATAATGTTTACATACCCTACATTACTCATCTCATATGTATATACTGTACTCGATACCATCTACTGCATCTTGCCTATGCCGTTCTGTACCATCACTCATTCATATCTTTATGTACATATTCTTTATCCCTTTACACTTGTGTGTGTATAAGGTAGCAGTTGTGGAATTATTAGGTTAGATTACTCGTTGGTTACTACTGCATTGTCGGTACTAGAAGCACAAGCCTTTCGCTACACTCGCATTAACATTTGCTAACCATGTGTATGTGACAAATAAAATTTGATTTGATGTGTCTGTTACTTTGCCTCTGTAACTCATTTATTTGGTCTGCAATCTGAGGTGCAGTTAACTAATGAATTTATCCTCTGCAGCAGAGGTAACTCTGGGTCTTCCTTTCCTGTGGCGGTCCTCGTGAGAGCCAGTTTCATCATAGCGCTTTGTGGTTTTTTGTGACTGCACCAACTTTCAAAGTTCTTGAAATGTTCCGTAATGATGGACTGTCATTTTTCTTTGCTTATTTTAGCAGTCCTTGCCATAATATGGACTTGGTCTTTTACCAAATAGGTCTATCTTCTGTATACCACCCCTACCTTGTCACAACACAACTGATTGGCTCAAACGCATTAAGAAGGAAAGAAATTCCACAAATTAATTTAAAGGCACACCTGTTAATTGAAATGCATTCCAGGTGACTACCTCATGAAGCTGGTTGAGAGAATACCAAGACTGCAAAGCTGTCAAGGCAAAGGGTGGCTACTTTGAAGAATCTCATAAAATATATTTATTTGTTTAACACTTTTTTGGGTTATTAGATTCCATATGGGTTATTTCATAGTTTTGATGTCTTCACTATTATTCTACAATGTAGAAAATAGTAAAAATTCAGAAAAACCCTTGAATGAGTAGGTGTGTCAAAACTTTTGACTGGTACTGTAGGTCTGGATTTAAATCATTGCATGCCTCATCCATGGCCTGAATGAGGGTGGTACTCATGGGGATGGCAGCATACATCTTCCACCTGTATGGTAATAAGGATAATCAAGTATTTTACAGTATTGTACTTATGTATTGTAGTGGTCCTGTACATGGCTCAGCTCATAAGTGTGGCACTAACAACAGAGTTGTAGATCCGATTCCCACTGGGGACACATACCAAAATGTGTGGACTTTTGTCACTTTGGATAAGTGTCTATGTAAATGTATATACACTGCTCAAAAAAATAAAGGGAACACTTAAACAACACAATGTAACTCCAAGTCAATCACACTTCTGTGAAATCAAACTGTCCACTTAGGAAGCAACACTGATTGACAAATGTCACATGCTGTTGTGCAAATGGAATAGACAACAGGTGGAAATTATAGGCAATTAGCAAGACACCCCTAATAAAGGAGTGGTTCTGCAGGTGGTGACCACAGACCACTTCTCAGTTCCTATGCTTCCTGGCTGATGTTTTGCTGGCGGTGCTTTCACTCTAGTGGTAGCATGAGACGGAGTTTACAACCCACACAAGTGGCTCAGGTAGTGCAGCTCATCCAGGATGGCTCATCAATGCGAGCTGTGGCAAGGTTTGCTGTGTCTGTCAGCGTAGTGTCCAGAGCATGGAGGCGCTACCAAGAGACTGGCCAGTACATCAGGAGACGTGGAGGAGGCCGTAGGAGGGCAACAACCCAGCAGCAGGACCGCTACCTCCGCCTTTGTGCAAGGAGGAGCACTGCCAGAGCCCTGCAAAATGACCTCCAGCAGGCCACAAATGTGTATGTGTCTGCTCAAACGGTCAGAAACAGACTCCATGAGGGCCCGACGTCCACAGTTGGGGGTTCTGCTTACAGCCCAACACCGTGCAGGACGTTTGGCATTTGCCAGAGAACACCAAGATTGGCAAATTCGCCACTGGCACTCTGTGCTCTTCACAGATGAAAGCAGGTTCACACTGAGCACATGTGACAGACGTGACAGTCTGGAGACGCCGTGGAGAACGTTCTGCTGCCTGCAACATCCTCCAGCATGACCCGTTTGGCGGTGGGTCAGTCATGGTGTGGTGTGGCATTTCTTTTGGGGGGCCGCACAGCCCTCCATGTGCTCGCCAGAGGTAGCCTGACTGCCATTAGGTACCGAGATGAGAGCCTCAGACCCCTTGTGAGACCATATGCTGGTGCGGTTGGCCCTAGGTTCCTCCTAATGCAAGACAATGCTAGACCTCATGTGGCTGGAGTGTGTCAGCAGTTCCTGCAAGAGGAAGGCATTGATGCTATGGACTGGCCCGTCCGTTCCCCAGACCTGAATCCAATTGAGCACATCTGGGACATCATGCCTCGCTCCATCCACCAATGCCACATTGCACCACAGACTGTCCAGGAGTTGGCGGATGCTTTAGTCCAGGTCTGGGAGGAGATCCCTCAGGAGACCATCCGCCACCTCATCAGGAGCATGCCCAGGCGTTGTAGGGAGGTCATACAGGCACGTGGAGGCCACACACACTACTGAGCCTCATTTTGACTTGTTTTAAGGACATTACATCAAAGTTGGATCAGCCTGTAGTGTAGTTTTCCACTTTAATTTTGAGTGTGACACCAAATCCAGACCTCCATGGGTTGATAAATTTGATTTCCATTGATAATTTTTGTGTGATTTTGTTGTCAGCACATTCAACTATGTAAGTATTTAATAAGAATATTTCATTCATTCAGATCTAGGATGTGTTATTTTAGTGTTCCCTTTATTTTTTTGAGCAGTGTATTATGGCTATTACAGTTCTGTATTGGCCAATACAATTGTAGTAAAGCAGTGAAGTTTGGTGAAAAAGTGACTGATTTTGTGTTATAGTCAAATGAAAATGTATTAATTGCCTTTTTGATGATCTGTTTTGAGTTGTGAAAATGTACCACATAGTAATAAAAAAACTAACCAGTAAATATAACTACCAGAATGTCCTTGACTACCTACAGGCCCAGTTTGCAGAGGTGAGTGAGGCAGATCTGAAGGCCATCGACAGTCGCATCTCTGACCTCAGCACACAGGTGCAGGCTATCTCTCAGGGCTGCAGACAGCAGGACGCAGGTAGGGCTCCCCTCTTTGGCCCTATCAGCACTCTTCCCACACACTGGACTACGCGACATACTCTTATCTCTGATTGCAGAGCTGAAGGAGCTCAACAGCTCCCTGACCACAGAGGAAATTATATCAGAGATCCAGGAGCTGAAAGAAGGGTGTTCTGGTTACAGGGAGCATCTGGAGAAGATCAAGTCAGCGACCAATCATGTCACACTAGAGCAGAAGGAGATGGTATGGGTCACAATCAGACCTGGGTTCAAATACAACCCCCCCCCCCCATATATTGTGCTCATGCGTCTTTCCTTCAGGTTTACAAGGAGAGACATCTCTACCTGAAAGAGTGGAAGAAGAGGAAGAGACTGGTGATGTATTTATTTTAGGGCTCTATTCCAGCTGTATTGCTGACATGTTACGGATTGCGTGATAAAATGTAAAGGTTATTTCCGATCAAGCAGACATGCATCGTTTACCGTGAATGCAGTCTCCGCTAAACGCAGGAACATTGCCATACACGCTGTACTTCCCGCAATTTGGATTGAATAGAGCCCTTACTTGATCAAATCCGTACGAGTATTCGTGTCAGAGCAGGACAAACCAGAACAAATAGTCTGAATCTGTCTCTGCTCCTCTCAGGCAGCTGATATGATGGGTTCCATTTTGGAGGGATACCCCAAGACCAAGAAGCAATTTCTGGTAAGATGCTCTGCAAAACATACAGATCTACAGTTCTACACATCAATTCTATTGTCTTTATTTGGGAAACAAGATATTGTTCATCACCATGACAGAGGGAGACAAATGCCTATCATGTTTACTCTTATTTGTCAACCTGAGATGTCAGCATCTTTTTTTGTGTTCTCTGTTTAGGAAGAAGTTGGTGTGGAGACTGATGAGGACTGTAAAGTGACTATGCCAAGTACCTGACAGAATGTTGGAGGATCTTTTGTTTACTTTGACTTAAATGTCAATTCTGAGGGAGTATTATGCCATCAAAACTCATTTCAGGAGTAACTAATTACTATTTGTAATGTTTTGTAATAAAATACCTTGTACAGGTGTATACTTTAAAGTTTATTTTGCAATTAAATCATTCATACAAAATACTTCCATCAAATTCTTGTCCAAATCAGCAGAAAATATGTAACAGTAGACCTGATTGATTTATACCAGCACAAAGACTTGTCGTATAAAATTATCCCTTTTTAAAGTCTGGTAATTACACAGATTAAACATTCACATCTGTTAGGTTTACCAGAAGGTCCTGAAACATTTGGTACAAGTTCTCCTGAGCACATTGTCAAAATAAATCACCAAATTCTTCACATTACATTTGAACATTCTTGACTGTTTAAGGCCAGGATTCAATCAGCTCTGCAGCAACCTGCATCAGCTGACAAACGCATTGCTTTTGTTTAGGTGGTGTAACTGAAGCTGTCAAATTGGTAAGCGGCTGCTCTTGTGGTCATTGTCATGAAACCACACCCGCCCTTATATCCCACCCACCTTAGAAGTTCAGAACAAGAATGTGTAGGCTATATAGAAATTACAATCATTAAACAAAGTCGGGATTTATCACACATTTCACTGTTATAATTTGTAACACTGCTGCAAGGGCTTTCTACTAATGCGACTTGGTGCATCCAATGGCAATGCCAGCTATAGTTAACGCCAGGAGCTTCTTGTGGATTTGACAGCTCTAAGCCGTCATTGTAAATAATAATTAGCTCTTAACTGATTGCCTAGTTTATTAAAGGTTAAATACTTTTTTTTTTTTTTAAATGCAGTTACACCTCCAACACCACCTAAACAAAAGCAATGATTAGCTATGCGTTTACCGCTAATCTGATAGAATCCTGGCCAGAGTTTTTTGGTTCAGAGATTCTGTTTAAAAACCATGTTTAATACAGAACTATTCATGAATCACTATTCTACCGTGCCTTTTTGCCAATAAAGATGATGAAAAGGCGAAAAACTGCAGTAACACTTACAAATATGCTTGATTCTGTCACAACATGGACAACAGCAATCATGACATCACAATCAATGAACATTTAACAATTCTCAAATACCATCACAACTGGTTTGAATTGAATATTTTAACTCATGACTGTTTTGGATTTGATTCGAACCAGTTTGAACACTGGAACAAAAAAAGAGGTTTGGAATGGAACAATTAAAAAATAAAATGTGGTTCCAATCCCTGATTCGTGGTGAATGTAAACATTAGGGAATGTTTACAAGCAAGTGGCCATTTGCCTTGTTTAACACAACTCTGTTCTGCAACGAAACCCCTGATGACTAAAACCACAGAATGCTGGGCTGGATTTGACCTGACTAAACAGGAAACACCCAACTCTGCTGCAGACTGGTGGTGAGTTGAGTAAGCGTTAACGATTTAAATACTGCAGGCCAGGAGGGAACACAATAGGCTGATATGTGAGGTCTCTACCAGACCCTGAGAACCCAGGGTAGGCCCCGGCTCCATCCTCGTGGGGAGATTCCTGTCCTGAGTTTACGCCTGAACTGCATTAATACGGCTGGCTGTTGAGCTGCCGGAGAACTCCCACCACAAACTCACGCAATGTCTGGGAAGGAAAGAGGACAAACATGGATTACCTTCCACAGCTGTCAACTCAACATAGTCATCAATCCTCAGAGCAAGACAGGGTGGCTGGCATGTCAATTAAAGCCTACAGCGGTGATAGTTTTGACCTGTTGGGGTCAGACGGAAGTCCAAAATACCATCCTTGAGCAAAAAATACACCAAAATGCCATGACTATCACATATAAAGACCATTACCTTAAAACCATACATTATTTGGTGCGCCATCCATCCTCCAGCAGCGAGATTCCCCCAGCAGTACAGTACATTTAGTGCATTGAGTGTCCTACCTGAGGCTTGCAGTGCTCCTCGATCCAGCTGAAGACGCAGGCGGACAGCTCCTGGAAGCTGGCCACAGACACAGACCTGCTGAAGGACTGGAACAGGGAGTCCATAATGCTCTGAAACACACTGAACTTGACATGGTCCGACACCTGCTCCTCCCCCTGCTGAGGGTTGTTCTGGTGGGCCTTCACTATGTGCTCATAGTTCCTACAACACACAGGTTAAACACGTATTATAAACCGGGTAGTTTGGGTACTGGATGCTAATTGGCTGAAACAGAATTCCAGCCGTGTTTATATCAGACAATATACCATGGGTTTGACACAATACATATTTTTTGCTATATTCATGTTGTTAACCGGTTTATAATAACAATAAGGCGTGGGTTTCAGAAAGTTATGATGCACCTTGACTTCAATTTTGTTGTATTACAGCCTGAATTTTACATTGATTAAATTGAGATGATATATGTATATATATTTTTTATTTTATTTTTACAAACAAATTAAAAATTAAAAGCTGAAATGTCTTGAGTCATTAGGTATTCAACCCTTTGTTATGGCAAGCCAAAATAAGTTCAGGAGTAAAAATGATTAACAACCAATTAGACAGTGCAAATATTGTACAATCCAGGTGTGCAAAGCTCTTTAGAGACTTACCCAGAAAGACTCACAGCTGTAATAGCTGCCAGAGGTGATTCCAATGTATTGTCTTAGGGGTGTGAATACTTACATAAATTAGATGTCTGTATTTCATTTTCAATAAATTTGCTAAACTTTCTACAAAAATGTTCTCACTTTATTATAGTGTGTAGATGGGTGAAAAAAATACACACCCTGTACTTGTCAAAAGTTGACACACCTACACCTTCCAGTGTTTTTAGTTTTTATTATTTTCTACATTGTAGAATAATAGTGAAGACATCAAAACTATGAAACAACACATATGGAATCATGTAGTAAACAAAAAAAAGTGTTAAACAAATCAAAATATATTTTATATTTGAGATTCTTCAAAGTAGCCACCCTTTGCCTTGACAGCTTTGCACATGCTTGGCATTCTCTCAACCAACTTCACGAGGTAGTCACCTGGAATGCATTTCAATTAAACACGTATGCCTTGCTAAAAGTTCATTTGTGGAATTTCTTTCCTTGTTAATGCATTTGAGCCTATCAGTTGTGTTGTGACAAGGTAGGGGTGGTATACAGCAGATAGCCCTATCTGGTAAAAGATTAGCCAATAAATGCTTCAGAGTTCAAGTAACAGATACATCAACTGTTCAGAGGAGACTGCGTGAATCAGGCCTTCATGGTCGAATTGCTGCAAAGAAACCACTGCTAAAGGACACCAATAATAAGAAGACACTTGCATGGGCCAAGAAACACGAGCAATGGACATTAGACCGGTGGAAATCTGTCCTTTGGTCTGATGAGTCCAAATTTGAGGAGATTTTTGGTTTGTGAGACACAGAGTAGGTGAATGGTTGACCTCCGCATGTGTGGTTCCCACCATGAAGCATGGAGGAGGTGTGCTGGTGACACTGATTTATTTAGAATTCAAGGCACACTTAACAAGCATGGCTACCACAGCATTCTGCAGCGATACACCATCCCATCTGGTTTGGGCTTAGTGGGACTATCATTTGTCTTTCAACAGGACAATGACCCAACACACCTCTAAGCTGTGGAAGGGCTATTTGACCAAGAAGGAGAGTGATGGAGTGCTGCATCAGATGACCTGGCCTCCACAATCACCGACCTCAACCCAATTGAGATGGTTTGGGATGAGTTGGACAGCAGAGATAAGCAAAAGCAGCCAAGTGCTCAGCATATGGCTACTTTGAAGAATCTTAAATATATTTAGATTTGTTTAACACTTTTTTGGTTACTACATGATTCCATAAGTGTCATCTCATAGTTTTGATGTCTTCACTATTCTTCTACAATGTAGAAAATAGTAAAAAGAAAAATCCTTGAATGAGTAGGTGTGTCCAAACTTTTCTGGTACTGTATAATTAATCCAATTTGAATTCAGGTTGTAACACAACAAAATGTGGAATAAATCAAGGGGTACGAATACTTCCTGAAGACAATGTATACCACTAAGGGCTGTATCCAGGCACTGTGCCACACCACCTCAGGCCTTATTGTTCAAGTAACCTGTTCAACTACATCTGACCATTTCTAACCAGGTTTCCATCCAACCTTTTAATGTGCATAATGTACATGTTGAGGAAAAATAAATCACAACAGGCTTGATTGAAACAGAAAGTGTCGGTAACCTTTCCAAAATGCAGACAAAACCAAATACGCTAGAAAAGGTGGGATCTTTGTGTCTAAAATGTATTATGCAGCACGTCAGTGGAAAAGTTAATGAGCAAATATTCATATAATAACCATCATATCGAAGTAAACTTGGAGTCACGCGATGACGTGGGGTCGTCCCACTATAACGCACTGGGAAAGCATGCCGTTTATTAGGCTACAGATTAAATACGTTATGAACTTCACAGGGTGGTGAAAGTGCAAGTTGATGAGCTTGATGCTCCTTTCCAATCAATATCGAGCTGCCGTTTGACAAACCCTCCCTGTATCTGCGAGCTGTTGGCTAGAGCGCACTGCCAATACCAGAGTGGGAACAAACTAGACAACCATTTGTTTTGAGAAACCCATCAGTAGAGTTGAAAATGCGATGTAAACCCATTTAACTTGTCATTTTTATTCAGCTCATCTGAATTTTACCTCAGAAGGGATTTATGTGCACTACATCATCACGCACAGCCTTTTATCCGCAACAAATTCATTTGACGGAAAAACATCCCTGGTGGGAAAATGTGTTGTTTATTCGCATGAAATGGATAGAAACCTAGCTACTGACAATAGTGTTAACATCATCATTTTTATACAACTATGATAGCGTCGTGTTGGTAGTACATGTTGAAGGCTCTACAGCGCAACCATTTTACTCGCCTAAATGTTTTTGCCGTGCGACCTGGAATTCTAATTTAGGAGCACTGGTGCACCTAGAAAATGCTGGATTCTACCTTTAAAACCTCATTTTTAATTGTGCTCCTAAATTTCTTTGTGCGCTTACATTTCTCAACTTAGGAGCACACGTGCTCCTTGTAAAAAAGGTCAGCGTAGAACCCTGAGGCTGTCAAATAGCATAAATGACTACACAATTCAAAACTTATAAAATGAGGCTTCGGTGCCTCTTCAGGAAAATAAATGATTAGATGGCAGCACAATCCAGTCAGATGTTCCTGTAGGAGTGGCCTCCCTCCACAGTATATGCAGAGGGTCACGTCCCAATAGTTGTTTGGGTAAAAACCAACCCCGTTGACTGCTTTCCTGGACTTCTCTCTGCCAGAGCAGAGTGTGGGCTGAGGCATTTCCCTCTCTGATAAGGCCCGTCTACCAGGACTGACCTGATACAGCCTATGCAATCCACCATGGACACATGTGCATGAGTTATTAGGTAAATTAAACATATCCTGGAAGGTTCTCTTAGATTAAATATGTATAATTTAGGTTAACACAGCTAATATCTTTAATGGTTTCACCCCGCAGCTCTCCCCTCTCTGCTTTGACACTTTACAGTATCACACTGTAGTAACAGATTTTTTTTTGCCTGCGACTAACGTTTTCATGATCTTCAGTGCCATCACTTCCTTCCTCAGCATAGACATGTCCTCCTCCTGCTTCTTCTTCTCTTTGTGCAGAAACTGGATGTAGTCGATAGCTGCAGCAGGAAACAGAAACAACCAGTCAGGGATTTCTGGACAAAACATTTCTTTCAGGGAGGAAAATTCCAGCTTAGGGTGGGATCCTTTATAAATACTTATAGTATGTTGACATTATAAAAAAAACACAGGTCGGAATGCCAATTTGCAGTCCTAAAATGTAAATTTCTGGTTGAGAGGTACAATGGTCTACATTACTTTTCTGCAGCACTGTGGCCTTGCTGATCTTCTGCGTCCCCACGGCAAACTCAGATTGCTGCTGGCAGGTGGGCACTATGGACTGGAGATCATCATAACCTTTCTGTGGAGTCAAACACACATGACAAACAGATTTTAGAAATGACAAAAATATTACATTTGGCCACCTAAGAAACATCTTAATTTTTTGGAAGAGATCAGTCACCAACTCCCTCTGTCCAACCCCCCCAATCTTTTGTATTTTTCAACCTTTTCACAACTACCCTCCTCCCCATGATCTACACTCCTGTTGTTCCGCTCCCCATCGGAGGCCAAACCTTGATAGCATCCCGTCGTTTCTGCTCGGCCTGTGTGTGTGCCTGTCTCCTCCGGTCTTTGTAGGACTCCTTGTATGTGGTCTCATGCCTGTAGTCACTGTCTTCATCATCTACAGTCAGGAGAGGAAGAGCAGGTGTTTCAGTCTACCTCCCTAGGGCTCAAGGCCGACATCAAGATAGAATAGAGCACTGGACAATGAGAGCGCAGGACAACGCCCAACCGAACTAGGTCACTTGGAAATGCAATAGAGAAAAAACCCCAAGAAAAAATAGAGTGAAGTGGAAGTGAGAGTGGGGTAGGGAGTAAGACAACAAACAAAATGGTCATTTCTGAATCAGGATACAAAATAAATATGCTGCATTGCCTCACATACACAAAACGTTTAGTCATATAGTACACACACCATGTTGCAGATTAAAAATACTCTAACATATGTTGTCGAAACATAAATGACAAAGAACACAGTACCTGTATTTGGTACTGATGAGGCACTTGTGGACCCAATGCTGTTAGCCCTGGAGACCACAGTACCCTTCCTTGCATTCTCAGCAAAGAAACCTTAATGGAGAACATGAAGAGCTCAGACATCATTAAATTACTAATCAGTTATCCACAGGACTGGTAGCCTACTAGCTATAGATTGTATATTTTGGTAAAACAACAATTAGGACTAAGGATACTACTCACTGGGGTCAAATCCATTGTCACTGAAAGCCCCGTCGTTCTGTTCAGCCATGGCAGGTGTTGACATGAGAGAATAAAACAGTGGATAAGGAGGTGAGAACAGGCTCTTTCCCGTCTCATTCAATGGGCAGATTCAATTATGCTGAGCCGTGCGGGGCACCGGTGACGTGAACAGGTAAAAGCAGTGAGGGAGGAGCTCCCTTCTCAAATGGAACAGTAATCTGTGCTGCTTCGGCAACAAGGCAGCATGGTGCGTCATTCAGAAACACATCTCTTTTCTATAAAATAGGTTCAAATATGTTTTAATTTTCAAACTAGTTTTCATTGGGAAGGCAGATAAAATGTTATCAAAAGCAATCACTTTTGTATGTGGAAACGGAATCCTTCTCTACTTTTCAGACGACTTCTGCCACATTCACGTGCTAAATCTGAATTAGGTAACTCGAAAATGTCAGACTTGCTAACTGGTCTTAGTTATAAACGTGCCGCGTTCAACAACTTTCATAGTTTCGACTGGCATGTGAACGCGGCAGAAGTCAGCTGAAAAGTTGAGAAGGATTCTCGACTTCGCCGTGGACTTTGAACAGGGCACCGGTTCCAAAACTGATTCAATCAACTTTTACTAATCTAATCCCCAGACAAACACAGCAATTAGCATAAACAAACTCCACTGACAGTAGTCCTGGGGTGTAATCATGTCCAAACAGTTATGTTCTGCAAATAAAATGTGTTTATATTGGTCAAATACAGCTCGGTTCCTTCCCGTTTCGTTTGCTTCTGTTTAAGAAACAGAATCAGCGGAATGAATACACCACTGATTTGATTCATGTAGGCAGAATGTCTACAAGTATTTGGTTTTGAATATACTTAAGTATCAAAAGCAAAAGTATAAATAATTTGAAATTCCTTATATTAAGCAAACTAGACCGCACCATTTCCTTTACTGATAACCAGGGCCAAACGTAAACATTCAGATATCTTTACAAATTAGGCATGTGTGTTTAATGAGTCCGCCAGATCAGAGGCAGTAGAGATAAACATGGGATGTTCTCTTGATAAGTGTGTTAATTTGACAATTTTTCTGTTCTGCTAAGCATTCAAACTGTTACTTGTACTTTTGGGTGTCAGGGAAAATGTATGGAGTAAAAAGTGCATTATTTCCTTTAGGAATGTAGTGAAGTAAAAGTTATCCAAAAAATAAATAAAGTAAAGCACAGATACCCCCCAAAACTACTTAAGTAGTACTTTAAAGTATTTTTACACCACTGCTAGGTGGCAGCTAACTACTAGTAGGACCCACGTTCCTATGCGGTCAGTGCAGACAAGACTGAAATATGGCAAGTATTTTTGGGGTAGAAACATGTACACAACCTCGGCAAACATGCGTTGCGCGACATCGTGACGTGGGCGCAATCTGACCACACCAACAGCGTTTTGTAAAGTTGACTTATTCATTTACCTGTGGATATATGATGAGTGTACCATTTGCAGAATTAAACACTGTCCACCCAGACGGTGAATTTGCTAATCACCCGCCTGGTCCACTATGACTAGGCTACAAATTGGCCAGCACTTGACCGTTACAGAACCGTAACGAAAGTGGGAAGAAGCTTGAAAAGAGTCATAAACAAAAGCGCTAATACCTAGCTAGCTACCTGTTAGTGTTAGCTAGCACAAGCCAATTGTAGCAAATTAACTCCAAATTACAAACACTATTCTTGCTACGAATATATGGCAGTGTCGTACACCGCTTATTTGTCCTCACATCTCATATATTTGTCTAAACTAGCAAGCTTACTTTGTTCCAGTGATCCTCCGGCGATGCTGTAGGATCCGTCATCTTGGAATGAGCAGCTGTTCGAGAGCGTCATGCGGTGGAAAAGCTATTTAGAGAAAGGGAACTACGCCCTCTGCTGGTTCACACAGTATAACATATCAAATAAGTGCAAGAAATTGAGCGTTGTTTATAGGCCGTAGGGATCTATTGCTGCGTTCAAAACAACGGGGAACTCGGTCAAATCATGACGTCAGTGATCTTCAGGACGGAAAGTCGGATATATAGAAAGAAGCCCGAAGTTCCCAAGTTGGAATTCCACATTGGATGACCGTTCAAACGTTTTTTTCCCCACTCGGAGCCCGTTTTTTCTCTCAATGTTCCCAGTTGTTTTGAACGTAGTCAAGTCGGAAGTCAGAGATTTCCGATTTCCCAGTTTTTTGAACGCGGCATATGGCTGCGTTTACAACAGCCCGATTATGATATTGCTTTCACTAATTGTGCCAATCAGATCAGCTCTGAAAAAGATCTGATGTGATGAAGATCTGATATAATTGTCCAAAAGATCAGAATTGGCCTTCCTTATCTGAACGCAGTCATAGGCTCCTTATATCTGGAAGTAGGCCTGCTGCTGTTTTTTATTTATTTTACCAGTAACTGATTTTGCTCTGCAACACTGGGGAGTGGCCAGTCAGTGACATTAATCAATCTGGTAGAAAGTGTCTACTAAGACCTTGTTGATGTTCTGATTGTCAGAAATTGATCCACCACCACATGGTAACAACATGGGCAATTTTTCCTTGACTTCACTAGGGGTAGCAATGTGAATAGCTGACACAGGGTAGTGCTCTTGGAATGATATTTGAGGGTACACTGGGTAAAACGCAACTGCACTCACATTTCCACAAGCTATGTTCTGGTAGTGGTTTCCTAACAATGGAAAGTCAAGAATGTAAGGATAAAAACACTTGACTTAATCCACCCTCTACCATTTGGCATGCACCGACCATCCACAAGGCCAGATACGTGTAGTTACTTCCTAGCTCATATGACTATGGGCCCAATACCCCTACTTAGTCTTCCGTTATCCCTTATTTTTTCCACCCCCTCCACTTTTCTCTCTTGTCCATCTTCTCCAACCACACCCTCTCTGCTTCTCCCTCAGTCTCCTCTCTCCACCTTACTACACCCCTTTGTAGTTTTGTTTCTCTCACACACAGCAGGAAGTTACTCTTCTGCTTTTTCTGGTTATGCGGTTTCTTCCTCTGCTGCAGCGACTGCGTCAAACTCCCCTCTCCTTCCTGTAACACCCGTGCCCTGGCTGCCTGTGCTGAGCTCATTGTAGGAACTATGAACAGTTAATTAGTAAAAACAACATCTCGCTTCTACAAGGCGGCACTTTTCAGGTTTCAAGTTGGTCCGATTTTTTTCCCCTTCTCCTAGTAACACCTGTTATCCAGCAGAGAGTGAGGACAGTGGAAGAGATACGGGATTGGGAGGAAAGATGTTGCTCCATCAAAGATCCTCACCTCGGGACCAAGACAATTGCGGTAGGCCAGTGGCTGTTCCATCCACCTGCCTAATCTCCTAGAGACGTTGAAGGACCAAGGACTCCAAGACCTGTTTTTATTCACGTTCTCTTTTCTTTTTTTGGAACTACATTGGAACTAACTAGCTACTTTTTCTCAGTGTGGACAGGTTTGCAGACATCTGAGTTGGAGTCTGTTTTCGAGTCAGGCCTAATAGCACATCCAGTTAAAAGAGAGTGGTTTTTTTTAACCTTTCCCCTGGATTACCTGTTCAGGTTGGTGATGGGGAATGCGGCGGGGGGAATAGAGCAGGCAGATGGCAGGGAGGCCAAGCACTCTGTGGGGTCAGGAACGGGCCTGAGTGACCCCACCCCGACCCTGCAGAAGAAGCAGCCTGCTCCCCCCAAGCTGCCCGTGCCTCCAGAGGACGAGCTGGAGGAGCGCTTCAGTGTGGTTCTGGTGAGTGGCAGGACAGGAGGGGAGAAACATCATGCATACCAACACGCAGAAACGCAGACACATCACACAGGAATTTAGACGCATCACACACCTACTGTATGTACTGCACCGATGTCAAAAGGAACAGGTGAAATCACTCACTTAAATATGTACGGTGCCAGATGTCTGAGAGAAAATACATTCAGCTTCACATTTGAATTATTCTGTCAAGGTAATTCTGGTTCCTGTTAGAAAACAATGCCGTCTCTCTCACAGCAGCCAGTCATGTTAGTAAAGAGAGCTGACATTTTGTTGGCCTCAATCCCATCCAAAAGCTCACATCCTCTTTTAGATATTTTGAAATCGGCCTCTCTGCTCAGCCTGTGGTCAAATGATCTCATAGACCTTCGACTGCCGCCCTCCCTCTTAGATGAACCGGAGACACCATAAAGGCACAGTGCTGGATTGAGAAATAGATTTTGCACGAGAGAGACCACAAGACTAAGACAGGAAGGCAAATGTTTCTCAAATATTTCAACATGTCATTTCCCATCAGTTAACACATATGGAGGACAACATAACGCTATCGATCCAATACTAGAAGCATGGTAGTTTTTACAAAAGAAGCAGGACATCTCAGGGGAACAAGGCCTTATCTGTAGAAACTGTTAGTCAATCATGAGTAGCGCAAGCAGTTTGAAATCACGCATTTAGATAAACCTCTGATAAATGTGATGCTAAACATATTAGGCACTAGATACGGAGACACACAAAGGACATGTGACATCATGGCAGTCAAATCTTTCCATGCAAACCCCTTCACCTTCTTTTACTTTTATGTCTGAAAGAAAGAGGAAGTCAGGTCATGCTCTGAAAGAGCAGGCCGGTAGAGAGGACAGTGGGCAGGAAATGGCTTAGGCTAAATAAGTGTCTGTACCACACACATATTAGCTAACAGTTATCACACTGCATACAGCCTACATGCATTAAAGGAAAATGCTACCTTCTCTAGTCTAGATTTCAAACGGACCTAATACGGCACTTATAGCACTCACACAAGCAGATGTGTTCAGGTATGTGGCAATGTGTGAGAGGAGATATTAGGTAAAAAAGTAATGTCCGGGCTCAGGGTGACAGCAAGAATGGAACAACCTGTTGAAACTGAGAACAGGACTTCCCCTCGTGTTCTAAATAGATCCCCACAGCGGAAGTGTCATAATACCCATAAAACCTAGCGGTCAAACAGCAAAATGGTTCCAATCATTTTTCCATAATTAATTTTTCTCATAGGGAATTTTAGAAACATTTTAAAATAAGGGCTGTGTTTTGTGTAGGCGTACCCTGGCGTGATGTTTTGATAGCCATGTAAATATCTCTCTCGAATAAGGTGACTTTTATCAATATATTCGGCTCTATTTCTGGTCAGATTAGAAAATGCTAATTTGCATCAAAGTAGACATCATGCAAGACTGCAAATCCCTGCAAGCTCCTGCACGTCATCTCTAGCAGACACTTTTGCTAACAGCTATTGTGTCAATTTAAAACTTGCACAAAACCATTCACGTAATTATCAATTTAAAGAAATGTAGCCAATTTATTAATATTAAATTGTAGCTAACGTTAGATAGTTAATCCAGAGATTCTTATCATTTCCTCGATTCGGTGTTCTTGTCCAGATCATCATGGCATTTGTATATCTGTAGGATAGACAAATTAGCAGCTAATTAGCATTAAAAAAATTAATCATTGGGGGGGGGGGGGGGGGGATAAATGCAGGCAAATTTATTGATTAAAGTCACCTTGTCCTAGAGAGATTTACATGGTTATCAAAATGTCAAGGCAGGGTAAGCCTACACGAAACACAGCCCTTATTTTAAGTGCTTCTAAAATCCCCTATGGGAAAAATGTATGGTTGAAAAACGATTGGAACCATTTCCTTGTTTGACTGATAGGTTTTATGGGTATTATGACTGATACTTGTTTTTATTAACTTTTTTGCTCTTTTGCACACCAGTATCTCTACTTGCACATCATCATCTGCACATCTATCACTCCAGTGTTAATTTGCTAAATTGCAATTACTTCGCTACTATGGCCTATTTATTGCCTTACCTCCTCACGCCATTTGCACACACTGTATATAGACTTTTTCTATTGTGTTATTGACTGTATGTTTGTTTACTCCATGTGTAACTCTGTGTTGTTGTTTGTGTCGCACTGCTTTGCTTTATCTTGGCCAGGTCGCAGTTGTAAATAAGAACTCAACTGGCCTACCTGGTTAAATAAAGGTGAAATAAAAAAATACTGTGGTACCCGTATAGGGTCTCTAAATTGAGATACGGGTCATTCCATTTGATTTCAATCACTTTTGACCGCACCCCTTTTGATTTCAACTAAACTTTCTATACATATTTTCCTATGGTACAAGTGGTCAGAAAGTAACATTTCGGACCGGAGTGCCAAAACATTTAGGAGGTGGAAGAGCTCAAAGTTGACCCATTTTGCAAACCCCACCCCACCATGAGACACCCATGTCTTCATCACTGGAAAAGATAAACAGTTGCATTTGAAATCATTTAAAAGCTTACAAACAGGGATTGTACTATTTTATCATTTCTTGATTTATTTGTCTTTTTGTGAGTGAATATAAACGTATTTAGGAGTATGCTGTGTCTCAACCAATGGCGGCGGGCACGACACAAACACCTCAGATTATACAAAATAGGGTCTAAGATACAACATATTCGAAAATGAAAGCATTTTTATACTGAACAAAAACATAAACGCAACATGTAAAGTGTTGGTTCCATTTCTCATGAGGTGAAATAAAAGATACCAGAGATACGCACAAAAAGCTTATTTCTCTCAAATGTTGTGCACAAATTTGTTTACGTCCCTGTCAGTGAGCATGTTTTTTTAAATGTATTTTTATGGCAGAAAAATCAGTGTACATACAAGAAGTATACAAACAGACTATAATAATATATGCTAGGGGGTACAACAAATGACAGATTATACAAAGACCTTAAAAGATACACACGTATCGATTGTTTTAACATCTAGAGCGGTCTTAATGTACTGCTCAAATTCCTTATAGAAAACACGGAAGAGTGTTTTTTTTTATTAGTGAATTTACATTTATGAATGCGAAATTTGATTATAAGCTAAGGAAACCGAGCAGCACATTCTCCCATAAACAAAAGTCATCAAGAATATTAACAATTGTAAACTATGAAAATCTTGCCATTGTTTCTTTACATGTAGACCATTCTAAAATAAATGCAAAACTGGATGCTCAACACAAAAAAGTACAGTTAATGTTAATGTCTTTTTTAAACTTTCTTCAGGTATTGATTCGCAGGGTAATAATTCTGGATCATTCTGAAAGAGACCTCTTTGACCTTGTTAACAAGAAGGCATTTGTGTGGTAATAACCAGACTTCTTTCGAACAGATATGATTGACAAATGTATTCCAGTAAGTTTTTTATTTCACCTTTATTTAACCAGGTAGGCCAGTTGAGAACAAGTCCTCATTTACAACTGCCACCTGGCCAAGATAAAGCAAAGCAGTGCGACAAAAACAACAACACAGAGTTAAACAAGCGTACAGTCAATAACACAATAGAAACATCTATGTACAGTGTGTACAAATGTAGAAGAGTAGGGAGGTAAGGCAATAAATAGGCCATAGAGGCGAAATAATTACAATTACAATTTAGCATTAACACTGGCATGATAGATGTGCAGATGATGATGATGATGGTGATGATGTGCAAGTAGAGATAAGTAATAGTATGTAGAATGAGGTAGATGGGTGTGCTATTTACAGATTGGCTGTGTACAGGTACAGTGATTGGTAAGCTGCTCCAACAGCTGATAACATAAGGAATAGATACAATATCCCTTTGAAATAAGGCACGTATAGATCTGTTGTTCTGAGGGAGCAAGGAGAGAAACATATTTCTCCTATTGGAGAGTCAACTGGATTAAGCGAGGGTAGGTCAAGAAGGTGAGGTCTGGTTCCACCTCTAAACAACATGAGAGTTGCAGATGGAATAGTGTCAAAGACTATGGCGAACTCTCTAGGTGTTACAGGGATATTGTAACGAGATAGAAATTCCTCTTAATTGAGTAACGATCCTTCTGCATTAAAAAGTTGACTCACCAGCAGGATATGATTATTAAAGCAGTTCTTAAAAAATAAATACTTGTTTCTATACAAAATATCCCTATTGTTCCATATGAAATACCTATGCAGGGAAAAATTATGTTTATATATAAACAACCACGCTAAGAATATTACATTTTGTAGGAATCTTATCAATGTTATCAAATTGAATAAGCATCTTTCCTGTTGATCCTTAGACAGCGGTAATCCCAAGGTATGTTACTTCTTCCTTGACTGGAATATTGCATATAGAGGGTATCACATGGTCTTTAACAGCAAACAATTCACACTTATTAAGGTTTAGGCAAAGACCTTTGGTAAAAATATTTATCACATCGAATGCTCTAGGAATCTGGTCAGCATCTTTCAAAAAAGGGTGGTGTCATCTGCAAGTTGACTGATGATAATATCTCTGTCAGCAATAGAGATCCCCTTTATGTCGCTGGATTTAGCAAAAGTTGTAAGAAGTTGGATTGCAAGCAGTTAGTGAACGTTTCTCCTTTGCCAAGATAATCCATCCACCTGACAGGTGTGGCATATCAAGAAGCTGATTAAACAGCATGGTCATTACACAGGTGCACCTTGTGCTGGGGACAACAAAAGGCCACTCTAAAATGTGCAGTTTTGTCACACAACAATGTCACACGTTTTGAGGGAGGGTACAATTGGCATGCTGACTGCAGGAATGTCCAACAGAGCTGTTGCCAGAGAATTGAACGTTCATTCACTACCATAAGCTGCCTCCAACGTCGTTTTACAGAATTTGGCAGTACATCCAACCGGCCTCAAATGGAACGACACATACTCAAAAATGTAGGCGTGTGTGTGCGCATGCGTACATGTGTACAAACCATGCGCACATAAGAGTATATGTCTTTCTGAGTGGGTATGTGTGTGCATGAGTAACCTCATGTGTATGTACAGCGCATATTCACATACACATTGTCTACATTTGGTTTTCTGTTGCTAGTCTTTGTCTTTCAAAATCCACCATCGGTCCCTCCCATACTGTACCCCACCCAAACCCTATAACTATGTCCCCAGCAAAGCCCACACTAACTGCGGCGCACATGTCAAACCTCAGGGGTTTGTTAACGTGTTAAGAGGAAGCCACAAACTGTTGCTTGAGAACATTCAATTCTGCACACCTAACCACAGTCAACACCCTTTCTTAGTAGGCCCAAGACTGCCTCGACTAAAACATCGCTCATCTTAGATGCCTTAAATAAACCACTTTCATTAGCGGTTAGTTTGGCCGGCAATATCTATGGGGTTATTGTGTGTGACGTGTCACATGAGAATGATGCTTAAAAAAATCGATTGTATTTTCCCATGTTAATCAAAAGGCATGACAGAGTTAAATCAACTTCTCGTGATATAAACACACCATATTTTCTTGTAGAATTGATGGGAAATGATGTAAATATATCACTAGCCACTTTAAACAATGCTACCTTATATAAATGTTACTTACCCTACATTATTCATCTCATATGCATACGTATATACTGTACTCTATATCATCGACGGTATCCTTATGTAATACATGTATCACTAGCCACTTTATACTATACTATGCCACTTTGTTTACATACTCATCTCATTTGTACATACTGTACCCGATACCATCTACTGTATCTTGCCTATGCTGCTCTGTACCATCACTCATTCATATATCCTTATGTACATATTCTTTATCCCCTTACACTGTGTACAAGACAGTAGTTTTGGAATTGTTAGTTAGATTACTTGTTATTACTGCATTGTCGGAACTAGAAGCACAAGCATTTCGCTACACTCGCATTAACATCTGCTAACCATGTGTATGTGACAAATAAAATTTGATTTGATTTGATTTGATTAGAAAGGGCCAGGTGGCTCACTTGTCATAGAGACGAGTAACTGTTGAATCAATCAGGTTAAATCCACCTGCAACTCACTCAAACAGGTCATGGCTAAACGGCTACTGTATAGGCCCGCTACGTTCAATGATGAATGGAGGAGCATTATCTGTATGTGTTTGAAAATGCTCATGACTAGACGTGATACATGCTCACAGATGGTTTCCATTAGTTACCAGCAATACATGTAAACAGTGAGTCACCTCCTTGGTGTAGGATGATGATAGCGTTCACTAATACCTCTGGTGGGGACATCTGTGGTTTCTGATCACATTTGAACAGCATGGCATGAACAGGAAGCGTTATGACAATGTGCACAAGAGCGTTGGCTGGTTGGTAGTGAAGAAAGAAATGAAATATTTTTTAAAGACGATATTATTGAAGAGGATATTATTATGCAGGCACTGCTTAATTGAAGTCTATTGAGTAACATGCCGTTGTAGACCGCTCCGAGTTCATTTAAATACAAGATCCCCAAAGGCCCCAGTTGTAGTCACAGTAACAGTCATGTCATTATTGATGTAGGTTTTTGAAGTGCACCTTATTCTATTCTCAGAGCTATATGAACTTGCCTCCAGACAAGCTGAAGCTGTTGAGTCAGTATGACAATGACAAGAAGTGGGAGCTGATCTGTGATCAGGTAAGAACATTACGTCTTGTTGGGAGCCTTACATGGGGTGATGGGTTCATGCACTAGTACACAGTTCTACATGATTGGGTATATTACGGTCCGTAATAAACCATTTATTAATCATTACTCCCACATTTATAAGCCATTTACTGATCATAAGTAAAGCATTTTTGCAGTCCCTAATCTAAAGCGAGCACGAACCAATACCTAACCCTAACCATAAATGGTGTGCAATATTTTTGTAAATGCCTTATAAATGGTTTATTACCGACCGTTAAAATAAAGAGTAACCCCTGATTGTATCTGAGATGAAGTGTTGTAAAAACACAGCATACGGACATAACTGTGAATAAAAATAAATGTGTATTGCTGGTGTCTGGTTGCCAATATGTAATGTAGGTTAGAGTGCAAAAAGGTCATATAGTCTTCTAGCAAAACACTACACCTCTGATGGGTTCCTGTGGTAAGCATGTTTCCCATCAGCAGGTTGGCATGGTAACAGAGTGGTTTGCGGTGCTTGTTGTGTTTGACTGTCTCATTTGTTACTCACCCTCCTCCTCTCATCCCCTTCTCCTTCCTCCCTCCATTCTGTGTGGTCAGGAGCGGTTCCAGGTGAAGAACCCTCCTTCTACCTATCTGACCAAGATCAAGAGCTTCTATCAGGACCAAGGAGGAGTGACCCGCAGGGTGGGTGTACAGTGTACTCTACATTCGTAGAGCTTCCAGTCATTCTCACCGTAGCCAGGGATTTCAAGAACTAAATATGCGTGTTTTGGAACCATGGGATAACAATATTACATCTACAGTAGTAGTACATCCTTGCATTTTATGACAAAGCCATGTAGCCAGTAATATAAGGCTAGTCTCTTTAGAACAACTTCTGAACTACTGATATAAAGGTTTGTGCGTCTCCTTCATTAATAGAGCTTCTCTGTATGGTTTTGGCCTATTTCAGTTCAAGAGGCGGGTCCAGGAGTCCACCCAGGTATTGAGAGAGCTGGAGATCTCCCTCCGCACTAATCATATTGGGTGAGTGACTGGACCAGGATTAGCCTCTGCCGAGTCCCCCAACAACCAGGTGTTCTGGTTTTCAGGGGAAATGGAAAGAGAGTCTGTGATGCAACTTTTGGACTTTAATAAGGAGACACTCCATCTTAACTCCTCCTCCACATTTACTGGATTGGTTGAACAGTGCAGATGAGAACCTCCCCTGACAGTTTTTTTTTTCTTCCTCTCATCAAGACCAGCATGTAGGGGATCTAGTTTCAGGTGTTTCTTTTACGCCTGCTATGTTCGGTTTGACCAGGACTGGTCCCACAGTTAACCCATCAGTCAGCATGACTGACTCAAGTGTCCTTAAAGTAGTATCGTGTTCTAATTCTCTTTCTCTCTATATAGCTGGGCCCAGGAGTTTCTGAATGAGGAGAACCATGGTTTGGATGTATTGGTGGATTACCTGTCCTACGCCCAGTGTGACGCTTCGTGAGTATCCCTTGCAGCCTCCCCTTCTGTCTTAACATAATCCCGTACAATATCAATGAGACATACAGTTCCAGTCAAACGCTTGGACACACCTACTCATTCAAGGGTTTCTCTTTATTTTTACAATTTTCTACATTGTAGAATAATATATATATGATTGTGGATGCCAGGTCATCTGATGCAGCACCATCACTGTCCTTCTTGGTCAAATAGCCCTTACACAGCCTGGAGGTGTGTTGGGTCATTGTCCTGTTGAAAAACAAATTATAGTCCTACTAAGCGCAAACAAAATGAGAGACAGTTAACTCTAATGAACTTATCCTCTGCAGCAGAGGTAACTCTGGGTCTTCCTTTCCTGTGGCGGGCCTCATGAGAGCCAGTTTCATCATAGCACTTGATGCTTTTTGAGACTGCACTTGAAGATACTTTCAAAGTTGTTGAAATGTTCTGTATTGACTGACCTGCATGTCTTAAAGTAATGCTGGAGCTGTTCTTGCCATATGGACTTGGTCTTTTACCAAATAGGGCTATCTTCTGTATACCACCCCTACCTTGTCACAACACAACTGATTGGCTCAAATGCATTAAGAAGGAAAGAAAATCCACAAATTCACTTTTAACAAGGCACACCTGTTAATTGAAATGCATTTCAGGTGACTACCTCATGAAGCTGGTTGAGAGAATGCCAAGAGTTTGCAAAGCTGTCATCAAGGCAAAGGGCGTTGAACACTTGTTTGGTTACTACATGTTTCCATATGTGTTATTTCATAGTTTTGATGTCTTCACCATTATTCTGCAATGGAGAAAATAGTAGAAATGAAGAAAAACCCTTGAATGAGTAGGTGTGTCCAAACATTTGACTGGTACTGTAGATTTTATGTTTGATTATGTATACGTGACTATATGTTTGTGTATTTGGGAATGTATCTATAGGTTTGACCTGGAGGGTGCTGAGAATGGGGGGATACTGTCAGAGAGAGGGAAGCCAGCGGAGAGGTCCATGGAGGACCTGAATAAGAGTGCAGGAAGCTCCCCTACACACGGCATGACCAGAGCAGCCCGCGCCCTGACCGTACGGTAAGAACCATCAGCCGTTATGAGAGCCGAGTCTCACCCAGCAAGCCTTACAGACCACAGGATAAATCTCACCACAAATATTCTTCCTGAAAAGTGGAACCTTCTGACCAGTGACCACCATCTCCTCCATCCTCTCAATATCTCCTAAGCAGAATAACCTCTCTGGCCCAGAGTAGGAAAACTCAGAAGATCTCTCGATTGGCCAGTCAGAGGGACGACGTCCATGTGTGCATCATGTGTCTGCGTGCCATCATGAACTACCAGGTGTGTGTGTGTGTGTGTTGTGTGGTGTGTGGGCATGTCTGTGA
Organism: Oncorhynchus mykiss; assembly: GCF_057628025.1. Taxonomy (NCBI): domain Eukaryota; kingdom Metazoa; phylum Chordata; class Actinopteri; order Salmoniformes; family Salmonidae; genus Oncorhynchus; species Oncorhynchus mykiss. The sequence continues at coordinate 47,314,224 of NC_143034.1, forward strand.
CATGGAGTGTGAAATTGTGAAATTCCAACGCTGATTATCACTTTTTCAGTCGGGCTTCAACCAAGTTATGACTCACCCACGCTGCGTCAACGAGATCACCCTCAGTCTCAACAACAAGAACCCCAGGTATGAACACCTGTGTGTGTGATGATGTGTGAAGTGTGTGTGCATGCTTGTGCATGTGATGTGTGTGTGATGTGGTATTATATTCCTGGTCTCTACAGAACCAAAGCCCTGGTGTTGGAGCTGTTGGCTGCTGTGTGTCTTGTGAGGGGCGGTCATGACATCATTCTCGCTGCCTTCGACAACCTCAAGGAGGTGAAGGGATTTACCAAACCTAGCCACACTATAGCAGACTTTACTTGACCAATATGTACTGTATCATCTCACCTTAGCCTACTCATTTGTGTCTTCTCAGGACCAAGATTTTTCTCTTCTAAGTAATCTCACGACTGATACACGCCACAACCCTGTCTCAGTCTCACCAAGCACACTTAGAATTCTAAAACACACACTCACACATCATGTTGTGAGTGCGCAACCAGTCCTCACCAAACTGAAGGGCCCCTTTAAATGACTGAAATGTAGTCAGAAAAAATTCCACTGATGTCGATATAGACTTTCCACATTGGTGACCATCACGACTAATAATAGATTTAATGTTGGAAGTGTTCAAAGCAGAAGTGGACGAATTTGATCAGCTTTCTATGAATACAAACACACACACACACACACGCGGTACCAAAACGTACACACTCCTGTGTACATCTGCATGACTGTGTTACTGAAACAAGGAACGTCTTTCCCACACCCTTTCACTCAGGTGAGCGGAGAGAAGAACCGTTTTGAGAAACTGATGGAGTACTTTAGCAACGATGACAGCAACATTGACTTCATGGTACGTGGACACACAACGGCTTTAATTCTCCTGGCTGATGTGTTTGCATTTTACTCACAATGTAGTTCTGAAAGGTCAAAGATCAAATATGATGATTCCTCTCGCCAGGTGGCCTGCATGCAGTTCATTAACATTGTGGTGCATTCGGTGGAGAATATGAACTTCCGTGTGCACCTGCAATATGAGTTCACTCACCACGGACTGGACCAGTACCTAGAGGTAAACGCTCCATTTATCCTTCTCGTCTCATTGTTGGAAATGGAACCGTCACAACCGCAAAACTAACTCCTTCAAACGGAAATGAAACCATCATGATAACAATGGTTGTGTGTGTGTGTGTGTGTCAGTCTCTGAAGCTGACGGAGAGTGAGAAGCTGCAGGTTCAGATTCAGGCCTACCTGGACAACGTGTTTGATGTGGGGGCTCTGCTGGAGGATGCAGAGAACAGGGGTGGGGTGCTGGAGCATGTGGACGAACTGCAGGAGCACAACTCACAGGTCAGTGATACATACTGTACACACACAGTCTGATTCATTCAAATCACACGTCTAAAAAATGCCAGCAATTACTCTATGACTCTGTCTGTGACCTCCGAATGTTGTGTTGGCATGTTGTGTCGTGTCGTGTTTTTGTAGCTGAGTGCCAGGCTAGAGGAGATTGAGAGCCAGTCTGCAGAGAGGATGGCTGAACTGGAGAAACAGCTCCTCCAAGTCACCAAGGAGACAGAGCTGCTCAAGGTCTGCACTGTACAATGAACTGTGGACTGTTTACAATATAGTGTATCAGACAGAAAGGCATGTGTGTGATTGTGTGATGATAACTTTTCCTTGCCTTTGTGTGTGTGTGCGACTGACAGGAGAGCCTGCGGGACTCCTGTTCCCAGGTCAGTTCTCTGCAGCAAAGAGAGAGGGAAAGGGAGATGAGCCAGGAGAGGGAGCGGGACAGAGAGCGTCTAAGCCAGCCCTCCTCTGAGCTAGAACTCAAGGTGCAGGAGCTGCAGGAGCGAGGGCTGATCCGCCTGGGACGCACCCCCTCTGGGGCCCTAGACCTCCAGGTGGTGCCTGTCACCATCATCGAGTATGCACCCGCCCCAGCCTCTGAGCCCCGGCTCAGCTCCACGGGACCCACTGCCCCTGGCCCAGACGTCCCCGATGCCACTCCCTCCTCAGCCATCTCTGCTGTCCCCCCTCCTCCTCCCCCCCCGCCTCCTGGGCCTGGTGGACCTGCTCCCCCACCCCCTCCACCTCCTCCTCCTCCCCCGCCTGGCTCCGGTGGCCCACCTCCCCCTCCTCCTCCCCCTCCTCCCGGGGGAGGTCCGCCCCCACCTCCTCCTCCACCCGGCGCAGGACCTCCGCCCCCACCCGGAGGCCCACCTTCTGGAGACAGCCAAGCCGGTAAGGTGACTCTTAACTGCTTCCATTGGAGATGTATATGTAACTGACAAAATAAAGGAGACACCAACATAAAGTGTCTTAATAGAGCCATAACTAGCTTCAATGCACCTTGGTATAGATTTTACAAGTGTCTGGAACTCTATTGGAGGGATGCGACACCATTCTTCCACGAGAAATTCCATAATTTTGTATTTTGTTGATGATGGTGGAAAATGCTGTCTTAGGAGCCACTACATAATCTCCCATAAGTGTTCAATTGGGTTGAGATGTGGTGACTGAAAAGCCATGGCATATGATTTGCATTGTTCATCAACCCATTCAGTGACCATTCGTGCCCTGTGGATAGGGGCATTGTCATTGTATGGGGGCATAGCAATGGGAGCCAAAATAATGGCCTGCCCATCATTTCTATACATGACCCTAAGCATAATATGAAGTTAATTGCTTAATTCACTCAGGAACCACACCTGTGTGGAAGCACCTGCTTTCAATATACTTTGTATCTGAAGTGTTTCCATTATTCTGGCAGTTACATGTGTATATCAGTGGAGGCTGCCGAGGGGAGGACGGCTCATGATAATGGCTGGAACGGAGCGAATGGAATGGCATCAAACACGTGGAAACCATGTGCTTGATGTATTTGATACCATTTCACCTATTCTGCTCCAGTAGCGGTCTACAGCAGAGATTAGAAGATGAGAGGGGAGATCATGAAAGTAGAGGAGAGTTTAAAGAGATTAGGGTGTGAGAGGTCAAATAGGAGAGAGCTCTATGCTAATCAGATTGTCAGTCAATCTGATGAATTTGTATACGTCCAATTTGCTGAAGGGTGAAATGAGTGCACTGGCGATTGACAACTGTGATTGATCCTCTCTCCTACTCTCGCTCTCTTTCTCTCAGGAGGTAAAAGCAGGAAACCCATCCAGACTAAGTTCCGGATGCCTTTGCTCAACTGGCAGGCACTGAAGCCCAACCAGGTGACTGGCACGGTCTTCCACGAGTTGAACGACGAGCAGGTCTTAGGGGTAAGACCAAACCTCCACACAGATACTAGTGCTGACTGAACTCTACTCTTCCATTCTCCCTTCTCTCACCTTCCCTCTGACCCCCTCTTTCCTCTCCTCCCCTCTTCCTCTGAACCTCTTTTTAATCATCTCTCTCTCTCTCTTTATATCTCTTCCTCCTCTCTCTCCCCTCCCCCTTCCTCCCTCTCTAACCATCTCTATGCGTGTTGTGTCAGGAGCTGAATATGGAGGCGTTTGAGGAGCAATTTAAGACCAAGGCCCAGGGTCCTCCTGCAGCTCTGTCCACTCTTAAGGTCAAGGTGGCCCAGAAGGCCCCCAGCAAGGTCAGCCTGATCGAGGGCAACAAGGCCAAGAACCTGGCCATCACGCTACGCAAGGGAGGCAGGAGCCCCGCAGACATCTGCACAGCTATAGAGACGTATGGAACTATATCTGCTCCTATTCTGTTCCTTTCCTTAGTAAACATATTTCTCTCACTCATTTCATTTCTTTATGCCTTTTTTGTTCTCGTTAATCCCTTCATTCTCTTTCTCCTCATCCCACCTTCCCCTAACACTCTTCTTTTGTCCCTTCCTTACTATCTTACCTCCCTCCCTCCCTCCTCAACTCCAGGTATGACCAGCAGGCGTTGGGGCTGGACTTCCTGGAGCTGCTGGAGAGGTTTGTCCCGTCAGACTACGAGCTGAAGCTCCTCCAGAACTATGAGAAGGAGGGCCGTCCGCTGGATGATCTGGCAGAGGAGGACCGCTTCATGATGCGCTTTGGGAAGATCCCCCGTCTGGCCCAGCGAATCAGCACCCTCACCTTCATGGGCAACTTCCCCGAGAGCGTCAAACGTCTGCAGCCGGTGAGTCGGTTGCTCAGGACAGACAATGAAATTGCATCTGTACGACAATTACTTTCTTCAGAATCTGGTACGATTGTCATTCATAATCTCACCCACAGCAACTGGACTCCATGATCGCAGCATCCATGTCCATTAAGTCCTCGGCCAAGCTGAAGAAGATGTTAGAGGTGAGTGGAGGGCATCCCTGTCCGTCACTGCTAACTTCCAATCAGAGAGCCTCTTTAAACAGGCCTGCACTGTCTATGTAACACATTCTGCATCTGGCTCCTCCTCTCCAGATCATCCTAGCCTTTGGGAACTACATGAACAGCAGTAAGAGGGGTGCAGCCTATGGGTTCCGCCTGCAGAGTCTGGACCTGGTGAGTACCCCTCTGCTCTTAAGGCAAAATTGTGAGAACCATCACTAAGGTAGAGATTAACTGGCTGAAATAGTATGGCTTAAACTCTATAGCGATAAATAAGTCGCTATTAGCTAAAGCAAGGTTTTGGGCTGTTGAGGGCGCTGTGGTACCTTGATAGGCAGGCCAGTCCATCTTTGGGAGATGACTCCATCTGTGTCTCTCTTTGTCTCTGTCCTGTCAGCTGCTGGACACCAAGTCTACAGACCGCTCCCAGACCCTGCTACACTTCATCTCCAGCATCGTCCAGGAGAAATACCCTGAACTCAACAACTTCCACACTGAGCTGCAATTTGTGGACAAGGCTGGCCTAGGTGCGGGAACGCAATCAACGGTTGCACGCGCACACACACACACATGTACACGCAGCTTGGAAAAAATGCAGCCCTTCATAGTGAGAATAACTGACGCCCTGTTTCTCTCCTGTGTTTGTGTGTTTCAGTATCTCTGGACAGTATTCTTCAGGATATCCGCTCTCTGGAGAGAGGAATGGAAGTGACCAAGAAGGAGTTCCTGGTGCAGGAAGACAACACAGTGCTGAAGGACTTTGTCAAGAGAAACAGTGAATTACTGGACTCATTACTCAAAGACAGCAAGACCGCTCAGGTTGGGATCACATAACGTTTGAACTTAATAGACACCTCCAACACACATAATTCCACAGAAGATGTTCAATGCATATTTTAGTGTGAGCGTCATCTCTCCTCCTCTTTCTCTCTCACCTCCTCCGCTAGGAGGCGTATGGCTCGGTGGTGGAGTATTTTGGAGAGAACCCCAAGACCACACAACCCTCCATGTTTTTCCCTCCATTTGTCCGCTTCATGAAGGCCTATAAGGTGAGGTGGTGCCCCCGTATTGGGAAAGGATTAATGAAATGGCTCATTACGTTTAACTTGTGTCTATCGCGGCTGCATTTTGTATTGATATGCATGTTTGTTAAAGGGGCAGTGCAGTCAAATGTGAATTCCCTGTTTTATATATATTTTCCACACTATGAGGTATGAATAATATTGTGAAAATTATATCAATGCACTTTTAGTGTAAGAGCTGTTTGGCTGGGTAGGGTGTTTTTTTTTGACCACCTGGTAAGTTAATAGACCAATAACAAAGAACGTTTTCCCTCCTCTCTGCCAATAACAGATAGTTTTCATGTTACACATTCCTCCTATTAGGCTCCTCCAATTAGGGGCCTCTTTCAGACCACGTCTAGACAGTCCTAGCAAAAATCTTGCTTGAGAAATAGCATTGAGCTAAGAAGCCATTTGTTTGTTTTCAATTCAAATGGTAAAATAATCACAGTAAGGTGCCGAATTGTTGCTCAGAAATGATTTGATATTGAGATGAAACGGCTGTGTCGAACCTCTAATGACCTGTTTTTGTGTGTGTGTCCCACACAGCAAGCAGAGAAGGATAATGAACAGAAGAAGAGACTGGAGGCCCAGAGCAGTGAGAAACAAGCAGAGTCTCCCTCCCCTAGAAAGAAAGAGGCTGCAGGACACAAGGTAGGACAACAGACTATAGACCCATACCAACTCAATCCACCACAGTCTCTACATTCCATGCAGCCAGTTATAAAAGGAGGTGGAGTACTGTCGTTTTGTAGCTTCCCTTATGACCGACCGACCAGTGACTATGGTCCATACTACATATGCCAGTGTGTCAGCTTTACCCTTTGACCCCTGCCAGTCTCCCATGATGCCCAAGATGGACCTGATAGCGGAGCTGAAGAAGAGGCAGGTGAAGCCTCAGGTGAAGGATGGGGCCCTGGAGGACATCATCACAGGTATGACAAACCACTACGGATAGAATACATTATGCACTATAGTCTTACATTGTAGTTTGATCTATAAAACAGAGTTAAGAACGCGTAGAGTCAATGCCATAAACACATTATAAGTGGGCTACGAGGCACTATATAAATTCATGAATGCTTTATATGGATGTAAATCATAAAGCGTCACCACACTTTTCCCCCGGTACATTCGGAGATCGATATCCCTTGCTAAGTCCCAGTGGTTGTGTCTATGTGCTTTGTCCCAGACCTGAGGAACTCACCGTTCAGAGCAACAGATGGACGGAGACCAGCACAGCGTCAAGACACCTGAACAACCCCAGCTCCACTGAGATGGCTGTACACACTCAATGTCAAAGTGTATGCATACACAGAACACAAATACCTACCTGTACTGTACTGTACATACACAATACACCTACATTAGTACAGACGATTATATGGCCTTTTGCCTACCAATACACATTTAAACAACAGTATGAATTAACTCTGTAAATAGAACAGAGTTTAAGCTATACGTCATGAGCAAATGTGTGACATAGAAAAACATTGATGCGTTTTTATCCATTTAGCTTTTTAAAATAACTTTGAATTTTTTGTTTCCGTTCATCTTTTAATGAGCACATTTTTTTTAAATTAAAAAAACAAGTTTCACATTGCTGTATCACTCCAAATTCATGACTCAAGTGCTTGCTTACCCTAGAGTGGGTCCGTGACCTGCCAAGCCATTAGAAAGTCTATGTGCCCTGTAATCATATCAGAGTGTTCACGTTATGCCGGTACATGAGACATCCTCCTAGCCCCAGGGAAGATGAACGGAGATCCTTCCATACCCAGTTGACAATACTACAATGACCCATCTGAGGGCCGCCGCTGGACCTGCCGCAGGGCATCCACCTACTGACATGATACGTTATTGATCCCAAAAGGGAGAGAAGATCAACTTACTGTCTACGATAAAGCGAAACCCGGACTCCGACTGTACAAGAGAGCTGCACTTTATTAGACACACAACCACAGCAAGTATGTACAAAAGGAAGCAGGTTCAACTGCCGGTCTTCTCACAGAAAGGAAAAAAAAAAATCACAGAACATCATGGCATCCACACTGATAAATGAGAATGTCCAGTATCAGTAGGTATTTATATTTATATAGATCTATTTTTTTGTGTATTGTTCATTATGTCACACTACTCTACAAGTGGGAGATCAAAATTGGTGGTGTTTTCTGGTGAAGGTGCGTTGAAGCGTTCCGGATCGTTCTGGATGGTTGGGAACACTCCTCACTCTTAGCCATCATCACCGTTGCATCACTGAACACAGTAAGACTGAACATCGCCTGTGTCACAGAAAGATCCAAAGTAAAAAAACAGGTCTGGCTCTCTACCGTTGTAAACCTTAGAAAAAGAGGTGTACCACTTCCATCTCGCTCTGTTTTTTAAGAAAACATGTAGACGACAACTGCACCGTGCGATTGCTTGACAATATTTCATGCATTGTTTTATAATATACCTTTGTGTCCATCTTTGAATTAATAAATCATTATTTTGGACATAATATTTTGTTGCACTTTCTAGGAATTACTCCGTCTATTTACATAATCGTTTTGTCTTGTTATCTTCTCGATGCCAAGATTTTGGAACATCCACACATTCATGTCAGAACCTCATACAGTACTGCACACACCACAGACAGCAGGTCAAATAATGCACATGTCTCTTTCATTTATTAAAAACAGAACCAAACACGTCTCAATAGACAAAGATTATGATGACGAAGAAAAAGCTAACGCTCCATATCTATCCACGTTACGGGCTCTTGGTTTGTCATTGAATCCTAAATGACTTGTTCAATGCTGAGATCCTTCTCCGTTAATAACTTTGGGCCATACAGATGTAATTACCATCCTATCGTACCACCAGTAGAGGGGTTTCTAGTATGGGCTATTCATTTTAGTGGGATGCCTTCAGGAGGAACAGACAACCCCTCTCTTGTGAACAGTCCTTTCAAGGTAGATCAATACAACCAATCAGAGCAGCAAGGTCATGTTGCATCATCATATAAACGCCCACTTCGCAGTGTTGTCTCTCATCTCTCTCTCGCTGACTCCCACCAGACTTCTCTCTAACATCACTGGAATCAGCCAAGGGTGAAGAACACATCAGTCAGGCATAGGGAGCGCTATGTAATACAAAGACTAGGACAGAGACTAGAAGAGGACTAAGTAAACCAACAGAAGTTCCAAAGAAAAGGCACGCCTCTGAGAACAGGTCTAGGAACAGCTCCCCTTACCTCAAAATGAATGTTAGCTAGTGGAGGCCTGGGAGCAGACGTTGTACTGGACCAGCTCAGGGGCAACCTCTCCCTAAACATACCAGTAGTATGGGCCAGCAGGCCAACAAAAGAGGAAACTCACACAACTGTTAAAAATAGTGCTAATAAAAAGATCCCAGAATTAAAAATGAGCTCCACTGTATATTACATACCTGTCCTGTCTTCTATACAGATAAATATTTTCAAATCAATATAAAAATGTTCTGCTTATGAATAAATAATTTGCTAATGTGAAATACATTATCTCTCTCAAAGAATTGAAAAGGAAAGTCTGTACAAAATGCCTACTCATATAAATCCCCAAAAGAGGATGATTTAAATTGTACATTATAATAATTTAATCCAGACCTATGTGTCACACTTTCTTCACAATTCTATTAATATCATACACAAACATCTTCACGAAGATATATTCATATACATATGATTATTTTTCATTTTCATTTCAAGTTTGCATGAACTCTCTCTCTGATTGCCAGAGGGCTTTCACTACGAGTGTCTCCACACTCTCCACCCTCCCTTCCTCATCCCCACTACCAATAAACCCCTCCAAGACTCAGCTATATTGAAATCTATTGTCCAATAACACTAGTGCTATGGTGACTCAAAAAAGCACTGTCACGCAGTCTTGGGGTTCTCATCTTGGACTTTCCTGTGTAAAAGCAGCGAAGTGTGAATACCTCCCTCCCTATCACCCTGCCAGACGCAAAAGCAAGTGCTGGGAGTTATGGATTTGAGTGTGGAGCTGAACGAGTAAGTACATATCTTTCATTTGGCTTCACTTTATAGAACCTAGGGCTAGAGGCCTGCATTGCTACAGTGCAGCCAGCGTGAGGCTTAACTAACTCGCTGTGCCGTGAGCTTGCCGTTGTCTCGCTGACAGAACAGAGGGTGTGCTTATTGCGATGCCACGGCCACATTCTGACACACTATGCTGTGTGTGTGTATGTGTGTGTGTGTGTGTGTGTGTGTGTGTGTGTGTGTGTGTGTGTGTGTGTGTGTGTGTGTGTGTGTGTGTGTGTGTGTGTGTGTGTGTGTGTGTGTGCGCGCGCGCGTGTGCCAATATGTACCCCTTTGTTCTGATCTTTACAGCAATGTGTTGTCGGAGTCACTGATGAACAGTTTCTTTAGTGGGTCTCCAATGAAACCAAAGTTCCAGAGGGTTCCTGCAGATAGGTCCACTCTGTGCTCTCATGGGGAAATTGCAACATTGATCATTTTGTGCAATTAGAACAGCACCATGGCAGTCAGACATCAGGTCCAGAGGGAACCTCTTCCAAGAAGGGTTTGATTCATAGACACATCTCCCCCAAAGGAGAGCACAGAAAGCAAGTTGCAAAAAATAGCCTTCTTAAACTCAAAAGGGTGTCAAACAGTGATGTCCAGATAAACCTGTCTAACCAGCCCTTTTACACCTCATGAACCCAGTAGAGAAGAGTTAAAGCACTTTGTTACTACACTAGCCTTCAGACATGAAAACCAATCTCCCCACCTCAAGCTGTCTGCACTTGACACCGGCCTCTTTCACAAGCAATTGTTTTCATCTCAATGCCACAAAAAAATTTATTTCACGAACTTGTCTACCGAACAATTGAAGAATGAACTAGGACTACACACGGCCATAACCCCCTAGATCGCCTTGGTGACGCACCACAGAAGAAAGAGAGCTTCAGAGTGTTTGCTGGCGTAAGATTAACAGCAGGGAAACCATCGTCTTTGATGAAAGTGTGTTTCTATCCTCATAACACTTCCAAGCTCTTAAATCAGCTGTGAGAAATGGAGCCAGTGATCTGCGTAAGCACTCCGGTTTAAGGTGCCGTCGTACATGAACCACATTCTTCTCCGTAACATATATCACAGAACAAAAGCAGCCATTTCCAGTGGCAACCTTACCAACAGCTGTGGGCTAAGTTCTGTGTCGGGGGAGGTCCAGATAAACTCATTGCGTGTTTTATCTAGAGCAAATATTGAAAATACACACAGGCCAAAATGAAAGTCATTGTGCAACATGTCTTGTAAATAATCAGCTAAACAATATTCAGCCGGTCCTTTCAACAGTGGCCCTTGTTTCTTTCTCTCGAACATTCTGTTCCTTTTAACCATTCAAATCGATTACTACCTAAAGGACAGCATTATCAAACCGGCGTGGGTTAATTCATGACCAGTGGTTCCACAGTCATGAAATAAAGAAATGGGCAATCTAGTCAACAGTTCTGACTCAAAACAACTGGAGGCTGTGCTTTTCATAAACAGTTTGGTGCGTGTCGGAGACCGTGCGTGCATCTACTGCTGTGTGCCGGTGCCTGGTCACGCGAGTGTGTGTTGAGTTAAGAGCCTAATCACTGCTGCGGGGAACGCCAGTCCAAGGCAAAACCCGTCCACTGTGGATACGTCCTGATTGTCATACAACATTCATGTCTACACATTCTACATTCCTTAACGATCAATTTCACTGTTTAAATATATTTGTGTTTTTTCTTTGTTTCCCCTTCTTCATTGTACCAGCTCAGTCGTTAAATAACTGATATACTGTAACATCACATTACTGTTCCTATAACGTGCTTTTGTGGGGCGATACAATTGTGCGCAGACCTCAACAAAAGCAGCTCCCTGGCCTGTTCTTCCATTGCCAAACTGCTGTGTTAATAGTGGGGCCATAGAGAACGAGGGTAAGAACGGAATCAGATGCCGGAGAGAAGCAGTCTTAATAAGCCACTCCAGGGATGTAGCATTAGATACACAGTGGAATGTACAGTCACATTGAATGGGAGCCGTTTCATTCATGTAAACTCTTTACAAAACAGGGAGAACTATAGCACCAGTTTCGACTTCTACACAGGCGATGCAATACGTCTGAAATAAAGAAACGAACAAACAGAAAACTGTCTCAGAATGGAAACCACCACCTTGGTTTAGCTTTGTTTTTCTCGACAGATTCACATTGTGCCAGGTGCTGGAATAAGACTGCTATAGCTCTGAACACACACGGCTACTGTACTGTACTCGTTGATTATTGCAACTCTACTCTGTATAATATAAGTCACAGTCTAGATATCACATCTACTCCACTTAGGTTCCATCCAGTAAGATTTGGCAAATGGTGTGATGGCAAACTGAGAGTTCATAAAGTACTGGCACTGTTTTTCTGTCCACCCAGACCAGATCAGACCGGACCAGACCAGACTAGGCAGTGGGAGGGAAAGGAGGCCGAGGCCCATCTTTGAGCTCGTTCTCTGGGGGTCTTGGGAACAGTCAGTACTACTGAGTGGGAGAGCCAGAGAGGAACCACCATCAACTCTTGTACTGTATAATTATAGATATGTGAAGATTCTGGCTGCTGGACTGAGACCAAGGGCAGCAAAGTGACACTCAGAAAGTCAACTCTGGGGAACTCCCCACTGATATGTGTTGCTGCATATAACTCTTGGCATTGAGGGCAGGGCTAGTGTGCTTGTTTTCCTCTTCATTTTTGGCATGTGATGGTGCTTTGATTGTGCTCCTCTTCTTCCTCCTCCTCCCATCCATCCTCTTGTACTTCACTGTGAGTTGCTAGGGGAGACAGGCTTGAGCAGGGTCTTGCTGCCACGATCCTTGTAGCTGTTGGAGCCGGAGTGCTGCAGGCTGCGGCCGCTGGGCTTGAGCCCCACGGAGGAGAGGTTGAGGGAGGTCAGGGCGGTCGGGGAGGAGGGCGAGGAGGAGGTGGTGGAGGTGGGGGAGGTGGAGGAAGAGGAGGTGGTTGTTGAGGTGGTGGTGGAGTTGGAGGAGCGGCCGTTGGGCAGGGGCAGCGAGGAGGCGCGCTGCTGCTCGCGGAGGAGGCGGTGTTGGCGGAAGGTGGAGGAGAGGAGCAGGGCCTCGGCGCTCAGGCTGGAGGCTGACAGGCTGGAGGCTGACAGGCTGGCCAGCAGGGCTTTGGCCTGGCTGGAGGAGGCTGTCAGGGAAGACAGCGCCCCCTCCTGGGGATACTTCCTCAGACCCGGGGCAAATACAGTCGAGGCCGAACTGGAAGAGGACAGGCGGCCGGAGAAACTGGCAGCTTTGGTGCCTGACAGGAGGGGCTCAATACTGCTGCTGCTGTTCCCATGGGCCTACGGGTCAGACCCAGGGACAGACCAGGAACAGGAGGAACAGGAGGAGGAACATGGAGAATTGGGGAAAATTGTAAAGGTTTCAGGGGGAAAAAGAGAAATGAAAACAGAGTATAGTCCTTAGTTGGTAGTGGTCCCTGACAGCACCCTTCCATTCACACAGACATGCACACACACAAACATACACAACACACACACAAACACACCAAGGGGAGAGTGGTAGATATCTTGTGCATTGTGGGGTCAATGTAGGACATGAGAGGGTACAGGAGTCAGAGACGGCTAATACCCATGTTAAGCCAACAGAGGGGAGGGGAGCTTAAGGGCATGGACTAGGAGTAGCAGGGGATGGGGGGTCAGATGCAGCTCTGTAGTCAGGTGGTTGGTGCTGAGGAGGAGTCTGGAGAGGACAGGCACGGGGCACAGGCTGGTCCCTCACTCACTGTGCAGGGTCAGAGGTCACAGAGGCGCAGGTGGAGGGGTGGGCCGGGTGGTACAGGATGGCCCAGGAGGATCACACAGGTGACAGGGTGGTGGGTGAGGTGGTGGTGGCACCCCAGGAACAGGTGGTGTAGAGAGGCACAGGCAGGGTGGGGTGAGGGAGGAGGGGTGAGAGGTGGGGTGTGAGGGAGGAGGGGTGAGATGAGAACAAGATACAAACACAGGAAATTCAGGTTAGTATCAGCTGATGTTGATGCTAGCCAAGAGTGCCAAATACACAGATTGGGACATGACATTTTTTTTTTTTGTATTATGATACCAACAGTCTGAAGTGAAAATGTAACAGAAGTGTACAGGGGTTACACTGCTGTTGTCCGTTACGGTTTTGACCGTTTTTTTAATGGACGTCCGAGTCATTAAAAATGCAAAACACATTAAATGACCAGCATCACGCATATTCCCCTTTGTGTGATGCTGGAGTACACCAGTAGATGGAGCTGTGTTGGCAGTGAGACATTGTGGTAGCGCTGTACACATTATACAGTACAGGGGGTGTATTCTCTGTAAATGCAGTCTGCCAGCATTCAGTCTCTCTCATAGAGGAAGGCTGGAGGCGAGTGGCAGTGCCAGGGCATGGGCACAAGACAGGCAGTGCCAAACGCTAACAGAGCTATGCCAGAGCACGAGTGTGTGAGGGTTCCCTACTCTGCGATCAGTCCTACCTACATTGGCGCCACTGGCTGATGACACCTGTCTAGACATCTGTGCTTGTGGCTGGGGGATGAGAGGAAGAGGAAGAGTCTGATGTGACTATCCCAACTCTGTATCATCAGTCAGACAGACACTGGGAGAGAGCAATAACTCTGCATACCAGGTTTTATACCGAAGGTCATCGTTTATTTAGAGGTGACTTTGATTAAATTCAGGATAGCAAATCATTTGCTCTTGAATAACTCTCGTACATAGATATGTCAAAGGTTCTCTTCCACAATGTTCCGAATAAAGGCAACCCGCTATTTCTGAGAGGTTTCTACTCTGCCCTGCATGTTGAGTGGTTGGAGGGTGTTAGTGTGGAGACAGAGGGGATTCGGTCTGTGTGGTTGGTTGGACAGCAGGTGTGTGTTGTGTGGCCTGTGAGGCTTTAACCTGCTGTGTTGGCTGGTGCTGCAGTAACTCTGGTGCTGCTGTCTGCTCCGAGGGAGAGGGGCTGTTCCTTCTGCCTGAGGACACAATCTCTCTCAAGCCTGGCCACCGCAACATTTATTCCGCTCTGTTAGTGCAGTAAGATAGCCTCCTCTCATCTCCGGAAGCTCAGAGCTGCCTGCCAAAAGACTGTGTCGTGGGACTGGCCTTTACCGCCCCCTGCTTGACTAGCCTGCTTCCCAGCCAGAAGTAATAAGAAGCGAAATGGGAAATGGAAATCGAGGATTGTGGTATGAAAATTATTCACTTTGTCATGTCCTCCTTGATCTGCGCCAAAGGCCGACGGAGCGAAATGGTGGCTTTGAACTGTCTGTTCTTATAACAGCTCAGTGATTTTAAAAAATCCTCTCGCGCCTGGAACGCTCTGACGTCTCCTGGTACTGTAGCAGTGCCTAACAACAAGCGCAGGCAAAATGGCACTGAGTATCATCTCACAATGCACCGTTCAGTCTCCCACACACAGAGACATACAGATAACACACAGTACAGACAGATAACACAAATATGAAAACTTTCGCACCACCGATAACGTCAATTCATAACACCACTGAGGACATAAGCAGAAAAGAGACAAACAGAGAAAAGATAGGAAGATGAAAGGAAAGAGAGAGAGAAGGAGAGAGAGAAGGTCAGTGTAGGAGTTTGGGGTGAGGGGTCATCTCTGGGGAGAAGAGATCTCTTTACCTTCAGCTGTGGCTCCAGTAGAGCGGACACCATTGTCTGGGTGGGTGTCAGTCAAAACAACAGCATCAGTAGGGAGTGGGGTTACTAACTTACAACTCTATAGGAGTGGGGAAACTAACTTACAACTCTATAGGAGTGGGGCTACTAACTTACAACTCTGTAGGAGTGGGGCTACTAACTTACAACTCTATAGGAGTGGGGAAACTAACTTACAACTCTATAGGAGTGGGGTTACTAACTTACAACTCTATGGGAGTGGGGTTACTAACTTACAACTCTATAGGAGTGGGGTTACTAACTTACAACTCTATGGGAGTGGGGAAACTAACTTACAACTCTATGGGAGTGGGGAAACTAACTTACAACTCCTTGGGAGGGGGACAACGAACTTACAACTCTATAGGAGTGGGGAAACTAACTTACAACTCTATAGGAGAAGGGTTGCTAACTTACAACACTATAGGAGTGGGGTTAATAACTTACATCTCTATAGGAGTGGGGAAACTAACTTACAACTCTATAGGAGTGGGGAAACTAACATACAACTCTATAGGAGTGGGGCTACTAACTTACAACTCTATGGGAGTGGGGAAACTAACTTACAACTCTATGGGAGTGGGGTTACTAACTTACATCTCTATAGGAGTGGGGAAACTAACTTACAAACCTATAGGAGTGGGGTTACTAACTTACAACTCTATAGGAGTGGGGTTACTAACTTACAACTCTATAGGAGTGGGGTTACTAACTTACAACTCTATAGGAGTGGGGTGACTAACTTACAACTCTATAGGAGTGGGGTGACTAACTTACAACTCTATAGGAGTGGGGAGACTAACTTACAACTCTATAGTAGTGGGGAAACTAACTTACAACTCTATAGGAGTGGGGAAACTAACTTACAACTCTATAGGAGTGGGGAAACTAACTTACAACTCTATAGGAGTGGGGTTAATAACTTACAACTCTGTAGGAGTGGGGAAACTAACTTACAACTCTGTAGGATTGGGGAAACTAACTTACAACTCTATCGGAGTGGGGAAACTAACTTACAACTCTATAGGAGTGGGGAAACTAACTTACAACTCTATAGGAGTGGGGTGACTAACTTACAACTCTATAGGAGTGGGGAAACTTACTTACAACTCTATAGTAGTGGGGAAACTAACTTACAACTCTATAGGAGTGGGGAAACTAACTTACAACTCTATAGGAGTGGGGTTACTAACTTACAACTCTATAGGAGTGGGGAAACTAACTTACAACTCTATAGGAGTGGGGAAACTAACTTACAACTCTATAGGAGTGGGGTTACTAACTTACAACTTTATAGGAGTGGGGAAACTAACTTACAACTCTATAGGAGTGGGGAAACTAACTTACAACTCTATAGGAGTGGGGTTAATAACTTACAACTCTGTAGGAGTGGGGAAACTAACTTACAACTCTATAGGAGTGGGGTTAATAACTTACAACTCTGTAGGAGTGGGGAAACTAACTTACAACTCTGTAGGAGTGGGGAAACTAACTTACAACTCTATCGGAGTGGGGAAACTAACTTACAACTCTAAAGGAGTGAGGAAACTAACTTACAACTCTGTAGGAGTGGGGAAACTAACTTACAACTCTATCGGAGTGGGGAAACTAACTTACAACTCTATAGGAGTGGGGAAACTAACTTACAACTCTATAGGAGTGGGGTGACTAACTTACAACTCTATAGGAGTGGGGAAACTTACTTACAACTCTATAGTAGTGGGGAAACTAACTTACAACTCTATAGGAGTGGGGAAACTAACTTACAACTCTATAGGAGTGGGGTTACTAACTTACAACTCTATAGGAGTGGGGAAACTAACTTACAACTCTATCGGAGTGGGGTTACTAACTTACAACTCTATAGGAGTGGGGAAACTAACTTACAACTCCATGGGAGGGGGACAACTAACTTACAACTCTATAGGAGTGGGGTTACGAACTTACAACTCTATAGGAGTGGGGTTACTAACTTACAACTTTATAGGAGTGTGGAAACTACCGTACAACTCTATGGGAGTGGGGTTACTAACTTACAACTCTATAGGAGTGGGGTTACTAACTTACAACTCCATGGGAGTGGGGAAACTAATTTACAACTCCATGGGAGGGGGACAACTAACTTACAACTCTATCGGAGTGGGGCTACTAACTTACAACTCTATCGGAGTGGGGAAACTAACTTACAACTCTATCGGAGTGTGGAAACTAACTTACAACTCTATAGGAGTGGGGTTACTAACTTACAACTCTATAGGAGTGGGGTGACTAACTTACAACTCTATAGGAGTGGGGTTACTAACTTACAACTCTATAGGAGTGGGGTTACTAACTTACAACTCTATAGGAGTGGGGTGACTAACTTACAACTCTATAGGAGTGGGGAGACTAACTTACAACTCTATAGGAGTGGGGAAACTAACTTACAACTCTATAGGAGTGGGGTTACTAACTTACAACTCTATAGGATTGGGGTAACTAACTTACAACTCTATAGGAGTGGGGAAACTAACTTACAACTCTATAGGAGTGGGGAAACTAACTTACAACTCTATAGGAGTGGGGTTACTAACTTACAACTCTGTAGGAGTGGGGAAACTAACTTACAACTCTGTAGGAGTGGGGAAGCTAACTTACAACTCTATCGGAGTGGGGAAACTAACTTACAACTCTATAGGAGTGGGGAAACTAACTTACAACTCTATAGGAGTGGGGTGACTAACTTACAACTCTATAGGAGTGGGGAAACTAACTTACAACTCTATAGTAGTGAGGAAACTAACTTACAACTCTATAGGAGTGGGGAAACTAACTTACAACTCTATAGGAGTGAGGTTACTAACTTACAACTCTATAGGAGTGGGGAAACTAACTTACAACTCTATAGGAGTGGGGAAACTAACTTACAACTCTATCGGAGTGGGGTTACTAACTTACAACACTATAGGAGTGGGGTTACTATTTTACATCTCTATAGGAGTGGGGAAACTAACTTACAACTCCATGGGAGGGGGACAACTAACTTACAACTCTATAGGAGTGGGGAAACTAACTTACAACTCTATAGGAGTGGGGTTACTAACTTACAACTCTATAGGAGTGGGGAAACTAACTTACAACTCTATCGGAGTGGGGCTACTAACTTGCAACTCTATAGGAGTGGGGAAACTAACTTACAACTCTATAGGAGTGGGGCTACTAACTTACAACTCTATAGGAGTGGGGAAACCAACTTACAACTCTATAGTAGTGGGGAAACTAACTTACAACTCTATAGGAGTGGGGTGACTAACTTACAATTCTATAGGAGTGGGGAAACTTACTTACAACTCTATAGTAGTGGGGAAACTAACTTACAACTCTATAGGAGTGGGGAAACTAACTTACAACTCTATAGGAGTGGGGTTACTAACTTACAACTCTATAGGAGTGGGGAAACTAACTTACAACTCTATAGGAGTGGGGAAACTAACTTACAACTCTATCGGAGTGGGGTTACTAACTTACAACTCTATAGGAGTGGGGAAACTAACTTACAACTCCATGGGAGGGGGACAACTAACTTACAACTCTATAGGAGTGGGGTTACGAACTTACAACTCTATAGGAGTGGGGTTACTAACTTACAACTTTATAGGAGTGTGGAAACTACCGTACAACTCTATGGGAGTGGGGTTACTAACTTACAACTCTATAGGAGTGGGGTTACTAACTTACAACTCTATGGGAGTGGGGAAACTAATTTACAACTCCATGGGAGGGGGACAACTAACTTACAACTCTATCGGAGTGGGGCTACTAACTTACAACTCTATCGGAGTGGGGAAACTAACTTGCAACTCTATCGGAGTGTGGAAACTAACTTACAACTCTATAGGAGTGGGGTTACTAACTTACAACTCTATAGGAGTGGGGTGACTAACTTACAACTCTATAGGAGTGGGGTTACTAACTTACAACTCTATAGGAGTGGGGTTACTAACTTACAACTCTATAGGAGTGGGGTGACTAACTTACAACTCTATAGGAGTGGGGAGACTAACTTACAACTCTATAGTAGTGGGGAAACTAACTTACAACTCTATAGGAGTGGGGTTACTAACTTACAACTCTGTAGGAGTGGGGTGACTAACTTACAACTCTATAGGAGTGGGGAAACTAACTTACAACTCTATAGGAGTGGGGAAACTAACTTACAACTCTATAGGAGTGGGGTTACTAACTTACAACTCTGTAGGAGTGGGGAAACTAACTTACAACTCTGTAGGAGTGGGGAAGCTAACTTACAACTCTATAGGAGTGGGGTTACTAACTTACAACTCTGTAGGAGTGGGGTGACTAACTTACAACTCTATAGGAGTGGGGAAACTAACTTACAACTCTATAGGAGTGAGGTTACTAACTTACAACTCTATAGGAGTGGGGAAACTAACTTACAACTCTATAGGAGTATGGAAACTAACTTACAACTCTATCGGAGTGGGGTTACTAACTTACAACACTATAGGAGTGGGGTTACTAACTTACATCTCTATAGGAGTGGGGAAACTAACTTACAACTCCATGGGAGGGGGACAACTAACTTACAACTCTATAGGAGTGGGGAAACTAACTTACAACTCTATAGGAGTGGGGTTACTAACTTACAACTCTATAGGAGTGGGGTTACTAACTTACAACTCTATAGGAGTGGGGCTACTTACTTACAACTCTATAGGAGTGGGGAAACTAACTTACAACTCTATCGGAGTGGGGCTACTAACTTACAACTCTATAGGAGTGGGGAAACTAACTTACAACTCTATAGGAGTGGGGTTACTAACTTACAACTCTATAGGAGTGGGGCTACTTACTTACAACTCTATAGGAGTGGGGAAACTAACTTACAACTCTATAGGAGTGGGGAAACTAACTTACAACTCTATAGGAGTGGGGAAACTAACTTACAACTCTATAGGAGTGGGGAAACTAACTTACAACTCTATAGGAGTGGGGCTACTAACTTACAACTCTATCGGAGTGGGGCTACTAACTTACAACTCTGGATGGGATGGGCATCTGACAGTGTTGAGGTGGGGTAATGAGAGAAGACAGACATCCATGGCATGTTATGCCAATACAAACAGCCTGCTGTCAGTCATTGAGTAGTGGGGAGATTGACTTCCTCGATTGAAGTCATACGTTGATTCAAAATGCTCTGAAATGGGTTTAGTAATGTCTTTGTTACTGTTGTTGTTGGCGCTATCTTAACTTATGTCTTGGTGCCGACTATGAGAGAGATTGTTTTGAACATCTTTCCTTCTTTGGGCGAGGAGATATTGTTTTCACACAGCCTGTTTTCAATGTAATTGTTTGCAACCGTCTGTAGACAAAGGGAGCACGCTGAGATCCTGTGTCCTCATACTGAAATAATGGGTTTCATTTTCCTCTCAGTGGGCTAGTAGGAGGCCGCTCCACCCCTACAGCTTTCCAGAAACAGGGAAGCAGAGGGAGGGAACAAGAGACACAGGGGGAGAGAGAGGAAGACAGAGGTGGGGAAAGAGAGACACACAGGGGGAGAGAGAGGAAGACAGAGGTGGGGAAAGAGAGACACACAGGGGGAGAAAGAGGAAGACAGAGGTGGGGAAAGAGAGACACACAGGGAGAGAGAGAGGAAGACAGAGGTGGGGAAAGAGAGACACACGGGGGGAGAGAGAGGAAGACAGAGGTGGGGAAAGAGAGACACACGGGGGGAGAGAGAGGAAGACAGAGGTGGGGAAAGAGAGACACACGGGGAGAGAGAGAGGAAGACAGAGGTGGGGAAAGAGAGACACACAGGGGGAGAGAGAGGAAGACAGAGGTGGGGAAAGAGAGACACACGGGGGGAGAGAGAGGAAGACAGAGGTGGGGAAAGAGAGACACACAGGGGGGAGAGAGAGGAAGACAGAGGTGGGGAAAGAGAGACACACGGGGGGAGAGAGAGGAAGACAGAGGTGGGGAAAGAGAGACACACGGGGAGAGAGAGAGGAAGACAGAGGTGGGGAAAGAGAGACACACGGGGGGAGAGAGAGGAAGACAGAGGTGGGGAAAGAGAGACACGGGGGGAGAGAGAGGAAGACAGAGGTGGGGAAAGAGAGACACACGGGGGGAGAGAGAGGAAGACAGAGGTGGGGAAAGAGAGACACACGGGGGAGAGAGAGGAAGACAGATGTGGGGAAAGAGAGACACACGGGGGGAGAGAGAGGAAGACAGAGGTGGGGAAAGAGAGACACACGGGGGGAGAGAGAGGAAGACAGAGGTGGGGAAAGAGAGACACACGGGGGGAGAGAGAGGAAGACAGAGGTGGGGAAAGAGAGACACACGGGGGGAGAGAGAGGAAGACAGAGGTGGGGAAAGAGAGACACACGGGGGGAGAGAGAAGAAGACAGAGGTGGGGAAAGAGAGACACACGGGGGGAGAGAGAAGAAGACAGAGGTGGGGAAAGAGAGACACACGGGGGGAGAGAGAGGAAGACAGAGGTGGGGAAAGAGAGACACACGGGGGGAGAGAGAGGAAGACAGAGGTGGGGAAAGAGAGATAGCAAAATTGAGAGAACAGGGAATAATAGGTATGAAAAAGATTGGGCAGTAAGGAAGGAGTGAGTAAATAAAACAGAGGAAGAGAGAGAAAGCGAGCGAGAGCTGAAGGGAGCACACTGGGGGGAAGCATTGTGTTCTTCATATTGAATAATCAGTGATTGCACTGACACAACTGGTTACTGATTAGACTCAGCCTACATTGGGAGACAAGGGAATTAGAGATTCCTCCCATGTTTACCTATACAGCTACTAGTCAGCCCAGTCTCATAACACACTGTGTACGTGTGTATAAATTCTCTATCTCACACACACACACACACACACACACACACCCTCTCTCTCTCTCCACATGAATGACTCCCTCTCTGAATTCCCAATCAAAGTATTTTTAGCGTGGAGAGGGGGTTTAGGTGCACTTCAGTGCTCCGGTATTTTTCAAATAACATTGACATTAAAGCTTATTTCATTGACATGACTCCTGCCTGCACTAGGGAAGAAAGTTCTCTCTCAGCTCGACTTTGTTCTGACACGGCTGAACAGTTCCATTTCCCCGTCTCCCCTGGGTCCCCTTGCATCTCCCAACTTATAACCCAACATCCTTCAAAACCTTCAGGTGCCCTGGTGCACTACACTATCTATTCCATACACTATCTATGTCCCCTTTATCAAACAAGACCCTAGTAGTACTATTGGCTCTGGCTAAACCATCAACGGTCTATGGATTAAGAAGTCACACCAAGATATGGAGGTACACTAATACAACAGTGGAATAGGCTACCTTGTGCAGATGATCGAGGTGTGGGGTCAGTTAGGTAGGGGCAGTCAGTAGTAGATGATCAGTCTCACTAGAATACAGTACCTGCTGCTGGCCCTTGAGGAAGTCTTCCCTCTTGCCAGTTTTGGTCTTCTCTGTGCCGCTCTGCTGCAGGTGCTTCAGTCTGGAGGCAGCCGAGGAGTGGACTTTACCCACAGCTGAAGAGCTGTTGCCTCCCTGGAGAAGGAGACAAGGAGAGGAGAAGAGGGGAGAGATGTGAGTATTAGTGTCACAGAGCACGAACAGATTTACATTTCATTCCTTTTAATCAGACATAAACCAACTCAATAGAAGCTCTCACCCAGTACCCCCGCCGGCTGCTGAAAGCCCTAAGATCAGGGTCCTCACTCTAGCCCTCGCTGAAACACCTCCCTGCTATCCACCCCACTGACTTTCACTACATCATTACACACTGGCTGCAGAAGATCTGACAAACAGGTGAATATGGAAATGGTAAATTCAAAGTGGTGTGTGCGTAGCGTGGCTGCACCAGGGGCTCCATCATGTGATGCCGTCGGATCAACCATTTTCTCTGCCTCTAATATGCAAAAAGCAAATGCCCACTCACTCACGCGCACATCCTATATACTCCCCAACCTCCTCCACACACGCACATTGGCTAAGAGGAAAGGCGGTGCATTTGATTACAGGAGACTGAGCGCCCAGTATGGTATGCTAATATGAATCATTCAGGGGTAGAGTAGGGAACCTGGGTGAAGGATCTGATTGGCCTAATGAGACCCAGTTATAGGCAGTGGTGGTTACAGTACTGAGAGTGATGCAACAAGGCGTGAAAACGCTGCAACTCCACACCAACCCCACGTCAAGCCCACGGGACCTGTTTCTCCAGCTAAACGGCCGAGAGGAGAAACGGTCCCTGACAGTCAGCCCCACTGTAGCTTGGCACTCCACTGCAGTTGGACTGAATGAAAGTCCATGTACACACTGAGACAACATGGTGGTCCATGCTACAGTCTACCTCTTCACCTCTCTGTCTCTAAGTCTATCAGCATTACTCAACCACGTACTTCATTTTGGCAGCTTTACAAGGAGCGTTTGACCCTAAAGGTGAAATGACAAACTCCGACTCCCAGCATTCAATGAGCCCTCCGAGGTCTGGTCTGCCCTATGCTAATGATTTACTATGGGATAATGAAAACAACAGTCTGTATTCAGTTTCAGGCCAATTTGTAAACAAGTCTCGACATTTCGTTTGTCGATAAGCCAAAATAAAGTAGGTAAAGCTATAATAGTTGATGATGCGGGTAACTGGTAATTGATTACAGAGACGAGAGAAGCAGCAAAGGACAAAGACAAGACAAAGACGTGAAGAGAGGGGGGGGGGGAATAAAGAGGAGAGAGAAAGAGAAACGACAGTTTATTGCAGCAGAGATTGGACTTGCCCTGGTTTACAGAGTAGAAACAGAGGATCAATGAAAAAGACAATGAACAGCCCGTCTCCAAGTCGACAGTAGCACCACATAACTAATCAAAGTACAGAGAAGGAGAGCATCTGCCGCAGGCCCCTTTGAGTTGAAAAGATTTAAGATGTAAAGCCTTTGGACTGCCAAAATCTACCCGTTCTCACAGGGAGCAGACGACAGATTACTCCTTATGTGGGAATTGGCAGGTTGAGAGGTTCAACGGAGGTGTGAGGTATAACTCCATGTGAGGTTGGTAATTTATGTGCTGTCAGATTCCCTCTGAAGTCAATAGGAGGAAGACAAGATAAAGCCTCAGCTTCAGCAGAAACAGCAACCCCAACACTTAAAGCCAAAAAGACAGAAGAGGATAGAGAGAACTGAGTGCATGCCCTCTAAAGAGCAGAGTCTATGCAGGGGTGCACGTTATAGACCTTGGTCATCGTGGCAGGAGTGTAGGAGGGTTTGGGCTTGGGTGGGACTGGGGGCTTCTTGGTCTCTGGGGTGCTGGTGCCAGGCATCTGGGATGGGTCTGGAGCCTCTGACAAGGCAGTGTCAGTGGGGGGTGTGGGGGGGGAGAGGTGCACTGTGGTGGGGTGGCCACTGAGCTCCAGCAGGGTGTTCTCCAGCTCGCGGATGGTTTCATCCAGGCTGTCCAGCCTCCTGTAGGTGCTGCTCCTAATGTCCTCTCCCTGCTTCCAGGGGTTCGGTCCCTGTTCTTCCCTGGCCTGGCTCTCCTCACACCCTGCAGACCCATTGGGTTTCACTGCTGCTTCTGCAGAGTCCTGACTGGGCTCCGGAAGGGTGGCTAGAATGCTCTTTGTTCCAGTGCTGTGAGGGAGTGTCAGGTTCCTGGCCCCTGTCTCCACCCCTCTCCTCAGAACCTCTCTCAGAGAGTCCTGCTGCTCAGGGGAGAGAGTTATCCTGGAGCCCAGGGTACTGGGGCTGCTCAGGCTGCTGTGAGAAGATCCTGCTCTCGGCTTGGGGACCACATTGGATGACCCTGTGTCCTCCTCCCTGTCCAGCAGTAACTGCAGCTTCCTGTAGGCCTCTCTGACCGTCACAATCTCCCTGAAGAATACCAGAAGTGGAGCCCCACACAGACGGGTTTCAGTGCTTCCCTCTGAAGGCTGAGGTGGGATGGTGAGTGTCTGTAGAGCCTCTCCCCAGGTCCTGCTGAGCTTCTGAGCTTCCGAGGGTGAAATCACCATCACCCCCAGCTCAGTCAGCACCAAGGACAGCTCTTCTCTCTCCTCCCTCTCTTCCTCCTTCTCAAAGGATTCCAGGATTCTCAGCTCCCCCCGCCGAGAGAGCTTCCTCTGGGGCTGGCTGACGGGATCTTTCCCCTTAGAGACCTCCTGGATCTTGGGGGCTGTCTGGGGAGGAGCAGTCTGGCTCTGGGACTGGTCCACTGTTGGGGACATCTGATGGTCCTGTGTCAAGTCTCTGACAAAGCCTTCTGAGGGAGAGGGTGAAACTGACACGCACTCTGTCGGCACGATCCGGGGGACAGGAGAGAAGGACGGACCAGGAAGGGCCGTGCTCTGTGCCTGTTAAACAGAATGGGTGAATAGAATTAATATTCCAACATACATTCAATAAGATAAAATAGGATTGTTTTCTAAACAGTGTAATGGTAATTGACTGGTTCTAAAATACTTCTCATTAGGCCACTAACCTGTGAGTGTGATGCCAGTATGCATTCTGAGCTGCCCTGCTTCCACTGTAGGCCAGAGCAGTCCAACGATGCTCTAGACAGCTGGTAGACAGTTTAGAGTTTCACAACTGTACACACACACACACACACACACACACACGCACACACACGCACACACACGCACACACACGCACACACACGCACACACACACACGCATGCACATCCACCCACTTCAGAGCACTGCAATCAACACAGAGAGAGACTAGTCACAGGAGTGTTTGTGTGTAAGGAAGAGTGGTCACTCCATCAGGGAGTGAGTGTGTGTTGGTAGAGGGCGTGTGTGTCATCTGGAGACAGTGTGTTTCGGGGCGTGTTCTGGTAGTGTAGAACAAGGGGGAGTGCTGGACCAAAGGGCTGCATTTAAAACAATAGTACAAACACCTTTACTTTCCCTACAGCACCAAGCAGAATAGGGTCAGTGTACAGTCTGTGTGCTGGTGACCAGCTGCTGTGTTTGACAGGAGACCCTGTGGAGAGCACTCTGCAGATAGAGATAAAAGGTGAGGATGGGACTGTGTACTCTGGGAAGGGTGTAGAGATCAGGGATGGAACATGGGTGTGTGTATTTGAGGGAGGGGGTAGAGGGGTGGAAGTGTTAGTTTGAGGAGGAAGGAGGGTGAGGAGGAAGGTGAGGGCAGGCTCAGGAAGCAGCAGTCCAAACAAGCCCTCGCGAGGTCAGGGAGGGCGTTACCTTGGTGCACGGGGCCGCTGGGGGCCATAGGTCGAGGCTGGAGGGGGGCACGCTGGTCCTGCTGCGTGGGGCACTGGGCAGGGACAGGGGAGGGGGGTGGCTGAGCCTGAGGGGGGCTCTCTGAAACAGCTGGCCGGGGGAAGGGTAGGAGGGAGGGGAGGGGACAGTTGAAGTAATGTAAATAATGTTTAAATTAGGATAAGTTATCCATAATATCAAGATCAATTATCATAACTGGTCTATCAAAAATTACAGTCATTTTTTTTAATAATCAGTCCAATTTATTGTTTCACTATGTGGCCAGCAGGGCATACGAAAGACGAAACACACAACTCAACGCTTCATTTGGGTCCATGTGGCCAGGCTGGGTTGGTCTGTGAGCTCTGGGTGACACGCTGTGTGTGTGTGACTAAGCTGTGTGATCATCAGTAATCTGGGCCCACAGTGAATGGACTCTCTGTCTCAGTGAGGAGGCCTGGGGTGTGGAGGACATATGGCACCTGCTGCTTTGACCTGACCATGCTCTCTAACACACCAAGCAGCCAGCTAATGAGGCCTACAACAGTTGTGTGTGTGTGTGTCTGTGTGTGTGTGTGTAGCTACAAGCTCTCGGCAAAATAAGGGAAGCGGAGGAAGTGTCGTTTTTCAGTAACATTTCCCATTCCCTGCACCCTTACCTAAAATCCTTCAGGGACCACTTCTATGAATACTATATCAACTCTGCAAACACTATTAATCCACTATTTCCGAAGCTGGTATACCAGTACCTCCAGTTCAGCAGCGATCATGTCCTCCTCGCCCTCCTGCTTGTCTCCAGAGGCGATGGTGGGAGGGGTGGACGCAGGACGTGGGTTTTCAGACACTGTCCGTCGCAGCTTCACATGGGGCTTCTGTGCTTCTGCCTCCTCCGCCTCCGACTTTTACACACATACATAGTGGAGATCAGAAACTAGGCAGGATGTGTGTGTGTGTGTGTGAATATACATCCATGCCTCATGCTCTGTCACCTTCATGCTCTTGCCGGGGATAAGGGTCTCTCCGCTGCGGGTGAACAGTCCAGCCGGGGATGATGGGAAGCTGCGTCGAGGTGGTGGGGGAGGGGGAGACTTCGAGGGCTTCTCTGTACGATAGCGAGTCACTGTCAGCTGCTCTGCATCTGTGGCAGGCAGGGCAGTACCATGGGCACCCGTTAGAGAACCAGACACAGTACATTCATACTGGCACCACAGCCAACCCTGACACATTCAGGAGCTGAGTATGTGACAAAACACTACTGCCCATCAGTACATCAAAACTGGTCTACTGTTACCTCTGTTGGGTAAGGAGAGGTCTGATGTATCCTTACCAGAACCACGTCTGGAGCCAGGTTCCTTCCCCGAGAGCTTGTGTGTGGCGTGCTGGGGCTTGGTAGGGCGGTGATCTGGGGTCCCTCCCCCACTCGGGGGGATCTGAGACTGGGAGGGTGTGTTGGAGGAGGGCTTGTTGATCTGCTTGGCGGCAAAGTCCAGGTCTGGGATGGCCTTCATCAGCTCAGCCTGGGTCTCCTCCAGCAGACGGTTGATGTCTTGAGCACTGTACTGGGTCAGACTGGCCCGCTTCTCCTCCCAGTCCCGCTCTGCTGCCTGGGGAGGGGGAACCATAGAGAGATATAGCACAGTGAGGGTTATTGTATTCACACACACACACACACACACACACACACACCACAGGAAGTTGATGGCACCTTAATTGGGGAGGACGGTCTTGTGGTCATGACTGGAGCAGAATCAGTGGAATGGTATAAAATACATCAAACATGTGTCTCCATGTGTTTGATACCATTCCATTCGCTCCGTTCCAGCTCTTATTATGAGCCGTCCTCCCCTCAGCAGAATCCACTGACACTCACTCACACATGTGCAGACATCCACACTTGTAGAATCACTCATGCCTACGCACACTCTCCTCCAAAACCTATACATACTGTATCATCATACCAATGCTAGACCAGGACAACTACAGACTAAACACTAGAATGGAGTAACAGAAGGGTTCCTTACCAGTCGAACCTCCACAGACACAGCCTTATCAGCGGCAGCGCGGTTGGCCAGCTCTTCCAGGGCCCGGCCCTTGTGAGGCACAGGGGGATGAGTGTCCCTGTGAGGGCCAGAGGAGGGGTGGCTGTGTCCATGACCGTGACTGTGGCTGGAGTGGGGGCTCCAGTTAGACAGGCTGCTGCCGCCCCTCAGGTCACTGAGGTTGAGAGGGGGGCTGGTGGGCATGTCAAAGTCAGAACTCTTACGGAAGTCCTCACTGCTGTGCTTGGGGAAGTCCTCCTGCTTCTTCCACACGCCCTCGTTCACTTGCCTGACCACACAAACACAGCCAGTGTCAGGCGATGCCAGTAACGTCTGTATATCGGCCAGTATGTGTTCAGTGCTGGTGGGCTGTGGCTAGATAAGGCAGACTCTTGAGTTACACATCGTTCAGGTACCTGTGACGTTGGATCGGTGTCGATGTGTCAATGATGGTCAGTGTGTGGTGGGCTGTAGCCTACCTGCGAAAGGTGGTCACTGGTCAGTGTGTTGGGTCATACCTGCGCATGGCGGTCAGTGTGTTGGGTCGTACCTGCGCATGGCGGTCAGTGTGTTGGGTCGTACCTGCGCATGGCGGTCAGTGTGTTGGGTCGTACCTGCGCATGGCGGTCAGTGTGTTGGGTCGTACCTGCGCATGGCGGTCAGTGTGTTGGGTCGTACCTGCATAGAGAGGTCAGTGTGTTGGGTCGTACCTGCGCATGACGGTCAGTGTGTTGGGTCTTACCTGCGCATGGTGGTCAGTGTTTTGGGTCGTACCTGCGCATGGCGCTCAGTGTGTTGGGTCGTACCTGCGCATGGTGGTCAGTGTGTTGGGTCGTACCTGCGCATGGCGGTCAGTGTGTTGGATCGTACCTGCGCATGGTGGTCAGTGTGTTGGGTCGTACCTGTGCATGGTGGTCAGTGTTTTGGGTCATACCTGCGCATGGCTGTCAGTGTGTTGGGTCGTACCTGCGCATGGCAGCCAGTGTGTTGGGTCGTACCTGCGCATGGTGGTCAGTGTGTTGGGTTGTATCTGCGCATGGCGGTCAGTCTGTTGGGTCGTACCTGTGCATGGTGGTCAGTGTGTTGGGTCGTACCTGCGCATAGTGGTCAGTGTGTTGGGTCGTACCTGCGCATAGTGGTCAGTGTGTCAGTGACGCTCTTGCAGCGTTTCAGCAGGGCGTCCAGTCTGTGTGGCTCCTCCTTCAGGAACTTGACGGCTTCCACCTCCACCCTCAACACCACCCGCATCTTACTCTGCAGACTGGGGAACTGGTCTGGAGGGGGACAGGGAGAGAGAGGGGACACTACATATTAACATTTCATGAGTTGCAACGGGAGTCTGATTCTGAGAGCGGTGATTGTGATGTCTGGATGTTTGAGACTGATGTGTGTCTGTGATTGACATTCTAAGTCAGTGCCTACAGTTTGATGAGTGTATCAGACCAGGTGAGTGTGTCTGTGAGTGATCAGTGTATGAGACCATGTCAGTGTGTCTGTGAGTGAGCAGTGTATGAGACCATGTCAGTGTGTATGTGAGTGATCAGTGTATCAGACCATGTGAGTGTGTCTGTGAGTGAGCAGTGTATGAGACCATGTCAGTGTGTCGGTGAGTGATCAGTGTATGAGACCATGTCAGTGTGTATGTGAGTGATCAGTGTATCAGACCGTGTGAGTGTGTCTGTGAGTGATCAGTGTATCAGACCCACAGGAGGTTGGTGTCCTCTTAATTGGGGAGAACAGGCTCGTGGTAATGGCTGGAACGGAATTAGTGGAATGGTATCAAATACGTCAAACACATGGTTGCCAGGTGTTTGATGCCATTCCATTTGCTCCGTTCCGGACATTATTACGAGCTGTTAACAGCCTCCTGTGGTCAGACCCTGTCAGTGTGTCTGTGATGAGTGATCAGTGTATCAGACCGTGTCTGTGAGTGATCAGTGTATCAGGGAGTAACTTACTCTTGAGCTCTGTGAGTGTCTCTCCTAGTTTCCTCAGAAGTGAGGCCTTCTCCTCCAGCTCCTGAACCGTCACCAGTTTGTGATTGACAGACGAACCCTTCTGGATATCCTCCACTGACTTCTCCAGGTCACTGGAGAGACAACACAGGAGAGACGTGTCAACACAAGGCCTTCACAGTTAACATGAAAATGTTTGTGTTATGAGGACTGTAATGTTCTACTGAGAATGGCCACACAACTGTGGTGTGTGTGTCGAAGCGAGAGAACCACAAGACTGATGGAGAGACATACACACAGCCTGGACACACACACGAACGCTGGCACACACACACACACTCACACTCACACACACTCACACACACACACACTCACACACACACACACACACACACACACACACACACACACACACACACACACACAGGCTGACGAAGCAAAACCACTAATGAAAATCCAACTTAATGATGTCAAGTAAATCAGCCTGAAGCCATACGGCCAATCAAAATGGTATGAATATTTAAATTAAATAAAATGGCTGTTAGCAACGGTTAATAACAAGCCTAGATTAACAGCGATGATCTAATGAGGCAAATGATTCATTCAACAATGTCCACTCATATAAAGTTACACACTCTTTGTTAAACCTGACAGTGTCTGGGTAATGCATGGGGATTGTTTGTGTTAACAGTAGGACGGCCTGTATTACTGCCTTAGTACAACCATATGAATCAGTCAGTCAGTCAGTCAGTCAGTCAACCAGTCATTCAACAAACGGATCTTAAGGAAGGAATGATTCCGTGACCAGGTGAGTACTGACTGGAGCTGCTGGATGATAAACTCCTCCTCGTTGAGGTACTTGAGTCTCTCCTCTTCCACCAGGAGGCGCTGTCGCTGCAGAGGGTCCTCCTGCTTCCTCAGAGCGTCACTCACACGCACTTTCAGCTCCTTCTCCGTTCTTTTCAGCAACGTCTTCACACTGTCCTGGTTCTGGAGCTGCACACACGCACACGCACACGCACACACACACACACACACACACACACACACACACACACACACACACAATACTGAATGGCTAAACAAGATTATATTGTGTAACTAATAGTGTTCTGAATGATAGCCCTTGTAGCAGAAATCAGTTTATCCAAATTGTGTAGGTAATAGAGGTTACAGGTGTCTGAGGTCAAACAGTAGAGAATTCTGCAGATGATTAATGGTACACATCTTCTGCAATACAATAGGCCTTCCTCCAAATTTGGTATCACACACCTAAGGTGGTCCTGCCCAGAGCAGTAAGTAGCTGGTAGAGGTCAAGATAGCAAAGGAATCACAGTGACAACATCCTGCTATTAGCATACCATATTATCAGGCAGTTGTGCTATTAGCAATGAAAACGTTTTTTTCTGGACCAAAAACTTGCAATTGGATACATTTTTCAACAGAGCTGACAGAACATTTTGCAGTGAAAGCTAATTCCTTGCAATTCTCCGCTTTGCCATGACTAATTCTGTGTTCTCATGCTCAAACATTAAAACAAAATCAATGGAACCCCAATCAGGGCCCCTGAGCATGTGTCCTGCGTGTCCGGTCGGTAATGCAGACGTGTGTTCTCCTAAATTCATTGTTTGATTTGTTTCAGTGCTTAAGCTTTTATATTCTAGTTCTAAAATGTTATATTATTAGAAAATATATAGGTAAATTAATATTTTTTAATTCCTTGGTGTGGCGGCAACAATGGACCAGCGGCGGTGCGCTGCTTCTAAATGAAAACCTGGGAGACACTGGTGTGTGTCTGTCTGTGAACAGTACTGCCCTACCCTTGACTGCATATGGTGTGTTCTATTTTGGCCTTGTCTGTCTAATAATGAGGATGCACTGCCTTGTCCATGAGTTTGTACCTCCACAAAGTGTGCATCTCTCTCTCCGTGTGTGTGTGTGTGTGTGTGTAAGAGAGAAAGAGTGTGTGTGTTTGTGTTATTAACAACAGATTGCTCTGCCCTTGAGAGCTCTGCAGGCGTTCTGATGCGCCAGCGCTCCTGTCTGAGCCAACCTGTCTCCCCTGCTAACAGAATGTGATTAGCTGATGATGGAACCCATCACGGTGCTGTGTGCTGTGTGTGTGTGTGTGTGTGTGTGTGTGCTGTGTGTGCGTGTGTGTGTGTGTGTGTGTGTGCGTGTGTGTGTGTGTGTGTGTGTCTCAATCAGGGAAAAACAAGGCAGAAAACAGCAGGTTTCCAGTTAGCGAATTGCACTAGTAGGGACCGCTAAATCCTACTGCAAAATTCAAGACACATCCAGAACTATGAATGGAACCTGTCATAATGTATGCAATACAACCACTACTGAGATGAAAGCACCTGCTTTGCAAGGGAAGTTAATCATGGATTGCTTTTATGTTCCAGGGAATCAAACTGAACAACAGTATAAACAATGTGCTCTGCAGCATTACTTCTGATTTGCCCCAATAAAAGCAATACAATAAAACCCCATTTATTCTCATCCAGCCACAGCAGTCACAATGAAAACATTTCTACTCTCTTTCTGTTCCTTTCTCTGCATTATGCTACCTCTACCACGTTCACCCTTCCTCTCCCTTCTCTCTCTCGCTCTACATAATTCATGAGCATCATGTATTATTCAGGCCTGAGGCCGTCTCCATGGGCAACGGGGCGGGTCAGAGGTTAGGAGTCCGGCTTGGGCTCCCACACAGGTAAATGACTGAGATTATTACTGCTCTCTAGTCCCACTGTGCTGCATTTGGCTTCCATTTACCACTTGACTCCTCTCCACCCGTGTCTTTTATCCTCAGAACAGCCTCAATTCGTCGGGGCACGGACTCTACAAGGTGTCGAGAGCGTTCCACAGGGATGCTGCCCCCGTTTGCTTCAATAGTTCCCACAGTTGTATCAACTTGTCTGGACCTTTGTTGATACACATGAGAAACTGTTGAGTGTGAAAAACCCATCAGCGTTGCAGTTCTTGACACAAACCGGTGAACCTGGCACCTACAGTACTACTATTCATAGGCACTTATTTTGTCTTGCCCATTCACCCTCTGAATGGCACAGACACACAAGCCATGTCTCAATCGTCTCAAGGCTTAAAAATCCTTATTTAACTTGTCTCCTCCCCTTCATCTACACTGATTGAAGTGGATCTAACAGGTGACATCAATAAGGGATCATAGCCTTCACCTGGATTCACCTTGTCAGTCTATGTTGTGGAAAGAGTAGGTATTCATAATGTTTTGTACACTCAGTGTATTCTTTCTCCAACAATAAATCCCACCACTTAAACCCAGTTCCTCATCAGAAGAGAGTTGGTGCAGGTACTGCTGCTGTGCCTCTCTGTGCGCACCAGTTGTATGTTGAGGAAATCACAGGATGTAAAACTACAAAACCCAGGATTCATGAGTCATTGAGCTGGGCCCTAGGAAGAGCTTAACGATGCATGAAGTGGACTGGACCACTGACTGTGTCCACTGTTATGTTTCATAAACTCTCTCCAAAGGAAGAGACAGACAGGGCAGACTGTTGAACGGCCCTGCGCTGTCCCTAAATCACATACGCCATATCCTCTACACTTCATTTATTTTCTCCACTGATCTGATGTGTTAGAGCAACCACTTCCACCCCCCCCCCCTCCAGAGAGTTAAGACACCGACAGGACCATTCTCTTCTCTCCTCAGCCTGTAACCATGGTACCGCAGGGAGTCACAGCGGAGACGCTGAATGGTTGCATTTCTTTCCATTATCTGATGCTGCGTCCGTCTTCACAGGGATATCCACTAGGCTCGGGTCTTAACTCTTAGTACCAACACAGACGGCAACTTTAATCCTCCAATGTCTCGCATCGCAAACATCCTCAAAGCATACTATGACCTAAATGTGTTGTAGAAGAAGACATCTGGTTCATTATTGTGTGTGTGTGTGTGTGTGTGTGTGTGTGTGTATGTATGCACGTGAGTGTGTGTATGTATGCATGTGTGTGTGTGTATGTGAGTGTGTGTGTGTATGCATGTGTGTGCATGTGAGTGTGTGTATGTATGCATGTGAGTGTGTGTATGCATGTGTATGCATGTGAGTGTGTGTATGTATGCATGTGAGTGTGTGTATGTATGCATGTGAGTGTGTGTGTGTATGCATGTGTGTGCATGTGAGTGTGTGTATGTATGCATGTGAGTGTGTGTATGCATGTGAGTGTGTGTATGTATGCATGTGAGTGTGTGTATGTATGCATGTGTGTGTGTGTATGTTTGCATGTGAGTGTGTGTATGTATGCATGTGAGTGTGTGTATGTATGCATGTGAGTGTGTGTATGTATGCATGTGAGTGTGTTGGTGTAAACAGCCGTACTAATAGATGCATTGAGGTTAGGCCCAGTCGGCCTCCCGGGTGGCGCAGTGGTTAAGGGCGCCAGCTGTGCCAACAGAGTCCCTGGGTTCGCGCCCAGGCTCTGTCGTAACCGGCCGCGACCGGGAGGTCCGTGGGGCGACGCACAATTGGCCTAGCGTCGTCCGGGTTAGGGAGGGGTTGGTCGGTAGGAATCTCCTTGTCTCATCGCGCACCAGCGACTCCTGTGGCGGGGCGGGCGCAGTGCGCACTAGCCAAGGTTGCCAGGGCCGCCTTTGGTGCGGCTGGCTTCCGGGTTGGATGCGCGACCAACCCCTCCCTAACCCGGACGACGCTAGGCCAATTGCATACGGCTGGTTGGGTTGTGTATCGGAGGAAGCATGACATTCAGCCTTCGTCTCTCCCGAGCCCGTACGGGAGTTGTAGCAATGAGACAAGATAGTAGCTACTACAACAATTGGATACCACGAAATTGGGGAGAAAAGGGGTAAAATTCAAAAATGAAAAAAACAAAAAAAAGAGAGTAGGCCCAGTCGTTTTCACCTGCATCTTGCGGAGCTGGGAGAGTTGTTTGCGCAGGTCGGTGGTGTTCTGCTGCAGGTCGTGGAGGTGAAGCTGCATCTGCAGCCGGGTGACGGTGGTGACCTGGCTGTCTCCGGAGGGAGGGGGGGGCATCAGAGCCAGCGGGGCCGACGGCGTCAGAGCTGACAATCACAGGACAGAACACAGGTTATGAGGAAGTCAGAGGAAACTGGGTTATTTACAATACTGTATGTATAAAGACATCTGACACACAACAGAAGATACATGCACACACACACACAGTTCCACACGCAGTCTTGGGCGCACAGGTAAAGGATCCCAGCTCAGTTCCTGGACAGAGGTAGACTGAAAACGAAACAGAGAGAGCCTGTTGATGGTGCGAGGAGAATATCCTTCTGAATCTCAGGTGTATGAACATCCAGACAGACCCAGAATGAGTAAGGGATCAACAAGACAGGAACAGAGACGGGGGGGGGGGGGGGGCGGTAGAGAGGAGTATAGACAGAACATAAGAAAAGAGACAGATCACCACCAATACTGGACCTGTGACAACACCAGACACCCACCCAGGGGCAGAGAGATGAGAGGAGAGATAGAAGAGAAGAGGAGAAGAGTCAAACTACCTTTCCGCTTCAGCCGCCCAGCTGTAACACAGAAGCAGTGAGCCATTAACCAAAGATAAAGAGAGAGAAGAGAGAATGGAGGAAAACTGGGAGTAATCTTCAAGGTTTACATTGCCAAGGGCAAATGTGGACCCCTGGACACATCCTCTATCGACTATTGCTGAGAGAAAAATGGCTAATTCAACAGCTTTATTTTTTCTGGTGTTATTTCATGTCAAGGAGAGGCATCAAAGGCAGTCGTGTCCTTTCGCTGGCCCTTTAAAGGTCTGGCCATTGAACAGCAAGTCTATGTAGACTCACTCATGCTAAACGGAGGCATGAGGAACAGGGGAAGAAAGAGATCTGGAGAGAGAGAGGGAGTGAGAGAAAAGAGAAATACAACAGAAGAAGAAAGGGAAGGAAATGTGAGAGAGAGATATTAGAGGAAGCAGGGACAGAGGGATGGGTTTGTGTCTAGATTGCGAGTTGAGTTTGAGTCATTCAATGTCTGTTGAGGTTTAAAGACCAGGAGACATCTTATCTGTTAAAATAACAGGTCTATGCCTGGCCCAATGGTAAATAGATTTTTATTTTACTAGGCAAGTCAGTTAAGAACAAATTCTTATTTTCAAGGGGCAGAGCGACAGATTTGTCCCTTGTCAGCTCGGGGATTTGAACTTGCAACCTTTCGGTAACTAGTCCAACTCTCTAACCACTAGGCTACCCTGCCGCCACGCAGTCTGACTACAAGATCAAACTAAAACTCAATTCACCTCAATCTAGTTTGAGCTAGAACTTTAGGCGTGGTACTCACTTCCAGTGGCGGAGCCGTCGCTGTTGGATTCGGTCTTCTCGCTGGAAGAGAAAGGGAAGGGCCGTGAGAACTCCGAGCCCTGGTCCGGAGGGCAGCCCGCCATCATGCAGAGACGCAGTAGGCCGCATCTGAGGAGGGCCACAGGGCAAGGCAATTACAGTGCTAATGCCAACACCTGTACTATACTTACGCATTATGTACTTACACTACAGAGTGCTTTATACTGTCCACAGGGCAAGGTCACTATTACCAGCCAATTACAGTGCTAATGCCAACACCTGTACTATAATCATGTACAGTACTACTATACTGTAATAATGTACTTGAACGTATTCTGGTCTGTTAAACAACGATATAGCATCCTGAGACCAGTCATGTATTTCTGTGCTCGTCCTGTCATGGTCTACTGCTGAAGTAGTATATACGTCTATGATTGGCTCTGTGTGTTTGGGCTCTCAAGGGGGTCTTACGTGCTGTCACTGTCGGGTGCTTTGGTCAGTACACTCTGAACCAGGCCTGTCAGACTGGCTATCTGTTTCTCCATGGCCTCCATACGGTCCAGACGGTCCGCACGGTCCCTGGAGAAAGCCAGCAGGTTAACACACGCTGGTCAGTTAGGTTCACTCACACACACACACACACCAACATGGAAGCTCGTGCACCCACACATCCCACAGTAACGTCAAAATGTACTAGTACACACTAGAAAACACCTAGCGAAACACATACTGTATAGAGGAAGCATGAAATCTCAAACCACACACACACACATACACTCACACACTCACCTGGACTCAGAAGTCTCTCCATGGAGTGGGGAGCTGTATCCGGGCGCAAACCTGCTCCCGTCCCCTCCTGGCCCGGCCTGCAGGGCCAGAGGGTCAGAGCTGGAGCTGGGCCTGGACTTGGGGCTCTCCACAAACACGGAAGAGGAGGCTGAGTCCTTGCGGAAGTTCTGCCTGACCGGGGAGGCTCGGCTGGGGGAGCTAGAGTACGAGTCCCCCCTGTCCCTCAGCTGCATATCAGGGATCTTCTGTGGGGAGGAGGGGGGCATGCGGAAGCCCATGCCCAGTGTGGCTGAGGAATAGGAGTCGGAGTAGAGGGGACCTCCAGGCTTGTACAGGGCGTCCTCCAGCTCCCCCTGCAGGGCGGCAGCAGAGTATGTGCTGAGGGAGCGCACAGAGCCGCGGCGGTACAGCCCACTGGACACGGGGAAGCCAAAGGGGTCTCCGATGGCGGCCAGCGACTGTGTGGAGGCGATGCTGAGGCGGCCTTCGTGTACCAGGCTGTAGGGGTCAGCGTACAGCCCCTCCTTCACCAGCATCATGTTCTTCCCAGAAACCTCCTCGTCGGGCTTGACGTCGCGGCGCTCCAGGATGGCGCTAGGGGAGGAGGACAGGCCGGCGTTGGGGCCCCCGTGGTGGGAGACGGCTCCTGGGTGGTGGGAGTGCTGGGGCTGGTGCTGCTGGGGGTGCTGCTGGTGCTGGGAGTGTTGTTGGAGCTGGGGGTGACTGCCCGGCCCGGCGAAGGAGGGAGGCCGACCCCCACTGTAGGACAGACGGGAGCGGGCTGGGGAGCCGGAGGGGGGCGAGGCGGAGGAGGATGGCAGGGTGTTGAGGCGGCGGGTGGGGGAGGACTCTCGGGATGTGTACACCAGATCCCTCTGAAACGACATCAGGGGCGGGGGTGGAGGGTAGGTTACCATGGATACCAGTGGATGAAAACGCTGTGCTCCCCCTCTGTGCCAGACTGACAATCAGAGGATAGGAAATCACACTGACATTGGACAGTCTGTGTCAGCCTGGGCTCATCAACGCAATCGTAGCATCTTTATACAAGCCCACATCAAATACCAGCACACAATCAACACGTGATTCAAGTCTAGAGTAATGGATCTATCCAAGAGTACAGTAAGGCTTATGGGATATGGGATTACCTACATGTATTGACTGTCACCTTGCAGTGTAATAACTAAGGCTGAGAATGAAAGCGTTTAAAAGAGGGGCCCAGTCCAGCCTTACTGTTTCTTTCTTCTCCTTCCACTCATCCAGGAGAACCACCGAGCTGCATTTAACCAGCCCAACTAAACCCACCGGATTACAAAGAGCTGGTATTCAGCACGTCTCCATATCTGCACATATCCATTTCCTCTCTTTTGAAGAGAAGCGAGAGAAAGCAGGAGACGAAACCACTCCTGGTTCATTAGAATGAATGTGAGGAATTTCCTCATCCACCACCAGTTCTTTCTTCTCTCCTCCACCGCTTGCCTGGGTGGTCAAAAACTTTTAAATTCTGCCTCATTTTTTTACTCTGCATTTCCCACTTTTTCAATTCCTCTTTCTCTCATGTTTATGTTTTTCCTCAACCTACAGTAATTATCACACTCTCCTGTTTGTCTTTCCTTAATCTACAGAAATTACCTCTCTCTCCTATTTATGTCTTTCCTTAATCTACAGTAATTACGTCTCTCATGTTTATGTCTTTCCTCAATCTATAGTAATTATCTCTCTCTCCTGTTTGTCTTTCCTCAACCTACAGTAATTTCCTCCCTCTCCTGTTTGTTTTTCCTCAACCTACAGTAATTACCTCTCTCTCCTGTTTGTCTTTCCTCAATCTACAGTAATTACGTCTCTCCTGTTTGTGTCTTTCCTCAATCTACAGTAATTACGTCCCTCCTGTTTATGTCTTTCCTCAATCTACAGTAATTACCTCTCTCTCTCCTGTTTATGTCTTTCCTCAATCTACAGTAATTACCTTTCTCTCCTGTTTGTGTCTTTTCTCAACCTACAGTAACTACCTCTCTCTCCTGTTTATGTCTTTCCTCAATCTACAGTAATTACGTCCCTCCTGTTTATGTCTTTCCTCAATCTACAGTAATTACCTCTCTCTCTCCTGTTTATGTCTTTCCTCAATCTACAGTAATTACCTCTCTCTCCTGTTTGTGCCTTTTCTCAACCTACAGTAACTACCTCTCTCTCCTGTTTATGTCTTTCCTCAATTTACAGTAATTACCTCTCTCTCCTGTTTGTGTCTTTTCTCAACCTACAGTAATTATCTCTCTCTCCGGTTTGTGTTACCTCAACCTACAGTAATTACCTCTCTCTCATGTTTATGTCTTTCCTCAACCTACAGTAATTACATCTCTCCTGTTTGTCTTTCCTCAATCTACAGTAATTACCTCTCTCTCATGTTTATGTCTTTCCTCAACCTACAATAATTATCTCTCTCTCCTATTTGTGTCTTTTCTCAATCTACAAAAATTACCTCTCTCCTGTTGGTCTTTCCTCAATTTACAGTAATTATCTCTCTCCTATTTGTGTCTTTTCTCAATCTACAGTAATTACCTCTCTTTCCTGAAAATTGCAAGATTGTGTTATAATACTTTTATTGCATCAAATGGTTGTTTTATGCAACAGAATCGAGTATTCTTATAACTATTGTGTGTGTGTTCTACTGAGGATGGGCCTCTGGGAGATAACACTGACAGAGGAGATTTCCTCATTTGATAGTAAAGAAATGAACCACCACAACAAACAAACAAACAAACAAACAAACAAACAAGCACGCACGCACACTTAAAACCCTGAAAACACAGTTAATACCAGCTATCAAAACCCAAAAAATATACACCCAGGAGCAGTTCAATGTCAAGATGTTAGTTAACATGCAGGGTAGTCCCCAGCACAGCACTGAACAGGAGGGGGTGTGCAGTTCACACACACACTGTCATAGAACGGAGAGCCAGGCAAGATGATCCAAATAAAATAATAAAAATAAGAGAATCCTGAATATAGCACCAGCCAGGCCTTTGAATGTTCTTCAAAGGCCTGGCTTTACCGCATCATCTACCCTCCTCGAAATAAGAACTCTCTATGATTTAATGGAATCTAGTTCATCTGGGATATTTTGGTGTTCCTCCATACACAATTTAAGGATTTTAGTATGCCTGCACGCACACACGAAAACACACTCATCCACAGAGACAGAGACCCACCCACCCACACATACACACACACTCTAATTATTTGCATAGGTAATGGCTGATTCATCCTCAATGTAATGTGACTATTACAGATGGTAGGGACTGAAAACACAACAACTTCAAGGTTCCTTGAACTAAACCAAAACAGAGACATGCACAGAGGGTGAAACAAGCTCATCTCCCTAGGAAACATTGTTATTTAGTGTCCAGGCAGCATATGGTGCTCATGAAGATAAAAGTACTGCCCAGCTTGAATATCTGGAGAAATAACCCATACGCCTCCACAAACCTGTCAAACTTACTGTTGCAACATAAACACAAAAGAGCTGTTGCACCTTCAAAGGTCAAAGCCCAATAGTAGTGTGACAGTATCAGTATAGTAGAATCCAGAGCCCTCCATCCACCTATCCCAGTATCAGACGTGCAGCCCAGCTCCACCCCCTCCCTCACCCTTCTCTCCCCTCCCTGTCTCACCCTCAGGTCCCCGTTGACCAGGTGTGTGGCGGGGTAGGAGGCGTAGATGGGCTCCTTGCGGTAGATCTTGATAATGCTGCGGTCCTGGATGTCCCGGATGTCCTCCAGCTCGTAGAAGACGTTGCGCGCCTCGTCCTTGATCAGGATGGCCGTGTTGGAGGACTTGAGCATCCCCGCCGTCAGCTTCTGGGGGAACATGTGCACGATGAGGGCGTGCAGCGTGTCCAGGCTGCTCAGCTCGTGGGTGATGTGCACCCGCCGAGTCTCATCCCCAAACTGCAGGAACAGCACGCCTGGAGAAGGAGAGTGATGAAGAGGGAGAGGGGGAGAGAATTTATCGTATATTTTTAAGATCTTTTCTGACTTCCTTGAACAGCTAGAGAGAGATTATGACAGTGGGAAAGGTAGAGAGAGGCTGGGTCAAAGTGCAGTAAGTAGGCCGGATTTGAACCTATGCCGACACTGTAGATGTGTTGACCACACGTGGCCACGGAGAGAGAATTTAAAGTCAAGGATGAAGGTGGCGCAGGAGATAATAGAACAATAGAGGAAGGGGTGATGAAAGTCAAAGGAAAAGGAGAGAGAGAGAGATAAAGGGAAGGTCTGGTTGATAAACAGAGGAGGAGGAGGTGGGAGTGAGAGAGTGCCACTGTCCTAAAGCACTGCCTAAAGTCCTCTTCCAAAGGGCTCATCATCCGTCACTGTCACTGCTTTTACAGCGCTCTGTTTCTCCCTGCGTGCTTAGCATCGCCTACACCCACCAATGTTTATAAGTCTGATCCATCCACACTGTAAAGCTGTCTAAACCATGAGTTCACAATTATTTTACTGTAGTCCACACTGTAAAGCTGTCCCAACGATGTGTTCACACTTATTTTACTGTAGTCCACACTGTAAAGCTGTCCCAACGATGAGTTCACAATTATTTTACTGTAGTCCACACTGTAAAGCTGTCCAAACGATGAGTTCACAATTCTTTTACTGTAGTCCACACTGTAAAGCTGTCCCAATGATGAGTTCACTCTTATAATACTGTAGTCCACATTGTAAAGCTGTCTCAACACTGAGTTCACTCTTATAATACTGTAGTCCACACTGTAAAGCTGTCCCAACGATGAGTTCACTCTTAAAATACTGTATCCACACTGTAAAGCTGTCCCAACGATGAGTTCACTCTTATAATACTGTAGTCCACACGGTAAAGCTGTCCCAACGATGTGTTCACACTTATCTTACTGTAGTCCACACTGTAAAGCTGTCCCAACGATGAGTTCACAATTATTTTACTGTAGTCCACACTGTAAAGCTGTCCAAACGATGAGTTCGCAATTATTTTACTGTAGTCCACACTGTAAAGCTGTCCCAATGATGAGTTCACTCTTATAATACTGTATCCATACTGTAAAGCTGTCCCAACAATGAGTTCACTCTTATAATACTGTAGTCCACATTGTAAAGCTGTCTCAACACTGAGTTCACTCTTATAATACTGTAGTCCACACGGTAAAGCTGTCCCAACAATGAGTTCACTCTTATAATACTGTAGTCCACACTGTAAAGCTGTCCCAACGATGTGTTCACACTTATTTTACTGTAGTCCACACTGTAAAGCTGTCCCAACGATGAGTTCACAATTATTTTACTGTAGTCCACACTGTAAAGCTGTCCAAACGATGAGTTCACAATTCTTTTACTGTAGTCCACACTGTAAAGCTGTCCCAATGATGAGTTCACTCTTATAATACTGTAGTCCACATTGTAAAGCTGTCTCAACACTGAGTTCACTCTTATAATACTGTAGTCCACACTGTAAAGCTGTCCCAACGATGAGTTCACTCTTAAAATACTGTATCCACACTGTAAAGCTGTCCCAACGATGAGTTCACTCTTATAATACTGTAGTCCACACGGTAAAGCTGTCCCAACGATGTGTTCACACTTATCTTACTGTAG
The DNA here is from genome assembly GCF_057628025.1 of Oncorhynchus mykiss. Lineage (NCBI taxonomy): Eukaryota > Metazoa > Chordata > Actinopteri > Salmoniformes > Salmonidae > Oncorhynchus > Oncorhynchus mykiss. The sequence goes on from NC_143034.1 coordinate 47,357,296, forward strand.
TCCACACTGTAAAGCTGTCCCAACGATGAGTTCACAATTATTTTACTGTAGTCCACACTGTAAAGCTGTCCAAACGATGAGTTCGCAATTATTTTACTGTAGTCCACACTGTAAAGCTGTCCCAATGATGAGTTCACTCTTATAATACTTTATCCATACTGTAAAGCTGTCCCAACAATGAGTTCACTCTTATAATACTGTAGTCCACATTGTAAAGCTGTCTCAACACTGAGTTCACTCTTATAATACTGTAGTCCACACTGTAAAGCTGTCCCAACGATGAGTTCACTCTTATAATACTGTAGTCCACATTGTAAAGCTGTCTCAACACTGAGTTCACTCTTATAATACTGTAGTCCACACGGTAAAGCTGTCCCAACAATGAGTTCACTCTTATAATACTGTAGTCCACAGTGTAAAGCTGTCCCAACGATGAGTTCACACTTATTTTACTGTAGTCCACACTGTAAAGCTGTCCCAACGATGAGTTCACTCTTATAATACTGTAGTCCACACTGTAAAGCTGTCCCAATGATGAGTTCACTCTTATAATACTGTATCCATACTGTAAAGCTGTCCCAACAATGAGTTCACTCTTATAATACTGTAGTCCACATTGTAAAGCTGTCTCAACACTGAGTTCACTCTTATAATACTGTAGTCCACACTGTAAAGCTGTCCCAACGATGAGTTCACTCTTATAATACTGTAGTCCACATTGTAAAGCTGTCTCAACACTGAGTTCACTCTTATAATACTGTAGTCCACACGGTAAAGCTGTCCCAGCAATGAGTTCACTCTTATAATACTGTAGTCCACACTGTAACGCTGTCCCAACGATGAGTTCACACTTATTTTACTGTAGTCCACACTGTAAAGCTGTCCCAACGATGAGTTCACACTTAATATACTGTAGTCCACACTGTAAAGCTGTCCCAACAATGAGTTCACTCTTATAATACTGTAGTCCACACTGTAAAGCTGTCCCAATGCTGAATTCACTCTCAGAATACTGTAGTCCACACTGTAAAGCTGTCCCAACAATGAGTTCACCCTTATAATACTGTAGTCCACAGTGTAAAGCTGTCCCAACAATGAGTTCACCCTTATAATACTGTAGTCCACACTGTAAAGCTGTCCCAATGCTGAATTCACTCTCAGAATACTGTAGTCCACACTGTAAAGCTGTCCCAACAATGAGTTCACCCTTATAATACTGTAGTCCACAGTGTAAAGCTGTCCCAACAATGAGTTCACCCTTATAATACTGTAGTCCACAGTGTAAAGCTGTCCCAACGATGAGTTCACACTTATTTTACTGTAGTCCACACTGTAAAGCTGTCCCAACGATGAGTTCACTCTTATAATACTGTAGTCCACACTGTAAAGCTGTCCCAATGCTGAGTTCACTCAATATGACTCTGTAGCAGAAATAAATGAATAATCGGTCAGGATTTGAATCATGACTTAATGTCTATGAACATATGATCCCTGCGCTAATAATGAAATGCAGTGCAGTGTAGTGTATGGCTGTGTATGGTTGTCGTGTCCCAGATATGTAAAGTGAGGCGTGGATGATCCAGTGTTGTGCAAGCAGTAACGCACCACAGGGCAGGCAGGCAGAGAATCATCACACTCATCTGAGGGTGCGAAGAGACACCAGGCTGTAGGTTACATGACTAACCCAGGAGCTGTGTGATTGGGCCCTGATAAAAACACCCAGCCGGGAGTGCATCATTTACGCTTCTGAAATGGCTACAAAATATGCAAATGTAATCACGATTCAATAATTTCGCAATCATTTGAATAGTGGATTCAAATAAAGCATAACCACAAAACGCAAAAGGAATTAGGAATAATGATTTACTATGCAAGTGGATAAGGTTTAATAAGATAGCAGATAAACTAGGTAAATGTTAATATGAAAATGTCATGAAGCCATTCTGATTAGATGAGTAAGTTGAAGTCCACAACAGCTTTGGGATGAGGAAAATGTTGCCTCAGCTATGTATCTGCTAAAGGCTGTTACATGGTCATGTTTATGTCATGCAGTGGCAGTCGGTGACGTTTAAGAGGAGGGAGGATGATTATTTTTTTAATGGACATGGCCTTATTTCTATTACAGCATATTGGATGACTGTCATATACTGTATATTCCAATCACCCAGTTCAATGTAACAGCGATAGGTTTAGGCTCCTACACAATACTTTAATTTGACCTATACCCATCATGAGTTTCTATTGGACAAATTCAGGTATGTTTATCCCCGTTTCGTTCCATATCCCCGTTTCGTTCCATATCCCCGTTTCGTTCCATATCCCCGTTTCGTTCCATATCCCCGTTTCGTTCCATATCCCCGTTTCGTTCCATATCCCCGTTTTGTTCCATATCCCCGTTTCGTTCCGGTCCCATCTTCTAAAATGGCGCCGGAAGAAATGGCAGCAGTTTTACGGGCGCCCAACCAATTGTGCTATTATGTGTTTTTTTCTCACATTATTTGTAACTTATTTTGTACATAATGTTTCTGCAACCGTATCTTACGGCAGAAAAGAGCTTCTGGATATCAGGACAGTGATCACTCACCTCAGATAAGACAAAGAGCTTCTTCACCTGCATTGCTTGCTGTTTGGGGTTTTAGGCTGGGTTTCTGTACAGCACTTTGAGATATCAGCTGATGTACGAAGGGCTATATAAAATAAATTTGATTGAATTTGATTTGATTCTGGATATCAGGACAGTGATCACTCACCTCAGATAAGACAAAGAGCTTCTGGATATCAGGACAGTGATCACTCACCTCGGATTAGACTAAGATTTTTCCTTCAACAAGCAGGACGCACAGGACATTCTCCTAACACACGACAAGGCCAACATCACAGTTATTTGCAAGAGGAAGAGACGCAGGTACATAGGACACAGAGCGGAATGCCTCGTAAGGATCCACAGAAGGCGAGTAGGAAAGCTGCCAATACCGTCAAAACGCTGCACCAGTAAGATAGAACAGCACACTTCGGTAAGACGGTCTGTGCATATTGGTAAATAACAGCTGGTGCACGAAATCTAAGGACACCTCTAGATTTTGCTCGCCTAAGGTAGAGTATCTTGTGATAAAATGCAGACCGCACTACTTGCCTAAAGCGTTTTCAGCTATACATTTAGTGGCTGTTCATTTACCACCACAGACAGATGCTAGCACTAAGACCGCACTCAGTCAGGTGTATAAGGAAATAAGCAAACAGGAAACCACTCACCTAGAGGCGGCGCTCCTAGTGGCCGAAGACTTTAATGCAGGAAAACTTAAATCAGTTCTACCTAATTTCCATCAACATGTTAAATGTGCAACCAGAGGAAAAACAATTCTAGATCACCTGTACTCCACACACAGAGACGCGTACAAAGCTCTCCTCCATTTGGTAAATCCGACCACAATTCCATTCTCCTGATTCCTGCTTACAATCTAAAATTAAAGCTGGAAGCACCAGTGACTCAGTCTATAAAAAAGTGGTCAGATGAAGCAGATGCTAAACTACAGGACTGTTTTGCTAGCACAGACTGAAACATGTTCCGGGATTCTTCCGATGGCATTTAGGAGTACACCACCTCAGTCACTGGCTTTATCAATAAGTGAATTGAGGACCTCGTCCCCATAGTGACTGTGCGTACTTACCCCAACCAGAAGCCATGGATTACAGGCAACATATGCACTGAGCTAAAGGGTAGAGCTGCCGCTTTCAAGGTGCGGGACTCTAACCAGGATGCTTATAAGAAATCCTGCTATGCCCTCCGAGGAACCATCAAACAGGCAAAGCTACCATACAGGGCTAAGATTGAATTATACTACACCAGCTCCGACGCTTGTCTTATGTGGCAGGGCTTGCAAACTATTACAGACTACATACAAAGGGAAGCACAGTCGCGAGCTGCCCAGTGACAGGAGCTTACCAGACGAGCTAAGTCACTTCTATGCTCACTTCGAGGCAAGCAACACTGAGGCATGCATGAGAGCATCAGCTGTTCCAGACGACTGTGTGATCACGCTCAACGTGCGTAAGACCTTTAAACAAGTCAACATTCACAAGGCTGCGGGGCAAGACAGATACCAGGATGTGTGCTCTGAGTATGTGCTGACCAACTGGCAGGTGACTTCACTGACATTTTCAACATGTCCCTGATTGAGTCTGTAATACCAACATGTTTCAAGCAGACCACCATAGTCCCTGTGCCCAAGAACACGAAGGCAACCTGCCTAAATAACTACAGACCCGTAGCACTCACGTCCGTAGCCATGAAGTGCTTTGAAAGGCTGGTTATGGCTCACATCAACATTATCCCAGAAACCCTAGACCCACTGCAATTTGCATACTGCCCAAACAGATCCACAGATGATGCAATCTATATTACACTCCACACTGCCCTTTCCCACCTGGACAACAGGAACTATGTGAAAATGCTATTCATTGACCACAGCTCAGCGTTCAACACCATAGTCCCTTCAAAGCTCATCACTATGCTAAGGATCCTGGGACTAAATTTGGCATGGGTCTTCAGATCCTCAAAAGGTTCTACAGCTGCAACATCTAGAGTATCCTGACTGGTTGCATCACTGCCTGGTATGGCAATTGCTCAGCCTCCGACCGCAAGGCACTACAGAGGGTAGTGCGTACAGCCCAGGACATCACTGGGGCTAAGCTGTCTGCCAACCAGGACCTCTACACCAGGCGGTGTCAGAGGAAGGCCCTAAAAATTGTCAAAGACCCCAGCCACCCCAGTCATAGACTGTTCTCTCTACTACCGCATGGTAAGCGGTACCAGAGTGCCAAGTCTCGGACAAAAATGCTTCTCAACAGTTTTTACCCCCAAGCCATAAGACTCCTGAACAGGTAATCAAATGGCTACCCAGACTATTTGCATTGTGTGCCCCTCTGTTTATCATATCTGCATAGTTACTTTAACTATACATTCATGTACATACTACCTAAATTGGCCTGACCAACCAGTGCCCCCGCACATTGGCTGAAATGGTGCATTGTGTCCCGCCACCCACGACCCGCCAACCCCTCTTTTACACTACTGCTACTCTCTGTTTATCATATATGCATAGTCACTTTAACCATATCTACATATACATACTACCTCAATCAGCCTGACTAACCGGTGCCTGTATGTAGCCTCGCTACTGTTATAGCCTCGCTACTGTATATAGACTCGCTAATGTTATTTTTCACTGTCTTTTTACTGTTGTTTTGATTTCTTTCCTTACCTATTGTTCACCTAATACCTTTTTTGCACTGTTGGTTAGAGCCTGTAAGTAAGCATTTCACTGTGTCACACCCTGACCATAGTTTGCTTTGTATGTTTCTATGTTTTGTTTGGTCAGGGTGTGATCTGAGTGGGCATTCTATGTTGTGTGTCTAGTTTGTCTGTTTCTGTGTTTTGCCTGATATGGTTCTCAATCAGAGGCAGGTGTTAGTCATTGTCTCTGATTGGGAACCATATTTAGGTAGCCTGTTTAGTGTTGGGTTTTGTGGGTGATTGTTCCTGTCTTTGTGTTTGTTACACCAGATAGGGCTGTTTTTGGTTTTTCAAGTTTCTTGTTTTTGTATATTGTTCTATTTTCATCTTTATTAAAGATGTATCTAAATAACCACGCTGCGTTTTGGTCCGCCTCTCCTTCAACAGAAGAATCCCGTTACACACTGTTGTATTCGGCGCACGTGACAAAAACTTTAATTTGATCTTTATTCCTTTTAAGAATTTTTTTTCTACGGAATCGGTGGAATGAATACACCCTGATCACACGCAAAAACAGTTCACTTTCATAACAGCCACAGATAAACAGCTTGATCACTTTGCTTGTTAATTCCATCTTGCATCTACGTGCTGTCCTCTCATATTTTCCCTTTGCTTGTGGTGTCTGTGACCAGGCAAAACATTCAACATCTCTCTTTCTTTCTCTTGCTTCTCCTTAATATTTTTAGAAATGAATTTGTTCAAAACTGTTCAACTATTTTCTTTCTTTCTCTTTGAGTCAATTACTCACCACATGTTATGCACTGCAGTGCTAGCTAGGTGTAGCTTATACTTTCAGTACTAGATTCATTCTCTGATCCTTTGATTGGGTGGACAACATGGCAGTTCATGCTGCAAGAGCTCTGATAGGTCGGAGGATGTCCTCCGGAAGTTGCCATAATTACTGTGTAAGTCAATAGAAGGGGGTGAGAACCATGAGCCTCCTAGGTTTTGTATGGAAGTCAATGTACCCAGAGGAGGACGGAAGCTAGCTGTCCTCCGGCTACACCATGGTGATACCCTACAGAGTGCTGTTGAGGTTACTGTAGATCTTCATTGCAAAACAGTGTGTTTTAATCAATTATTTGGTGACATATGAATATATTTACTATAGGTTTATCTAAAAAGGAACTGTTTTAAAGTTTCACTCTTTTTTATTTTTGTGGAATTCACTGAGGAGGATGGTCCTCCCCTTCCTCCACTGAGGAGCCTCCACTGTATATGTATATTATCTGTACAGTGTGTGGTGGGTCTCGCCTGGGGAGCACTGTCTTACTGTAGCAGTAGTTGGTAAAGGTTAAGACGGGATCATGTACACGTCATGTATAGTTTCTGCACTGTCTGGGTCATGTCCAGCTCCAGTGTGGGTGTTGGGTCTCACCTGGGGAGCGCAGCTTGTTCTGGCTGGCTGAGCGGGACAGGGGCAGACTCTGGCGGAAGCGGTTGGTTCGGCTGAACCCCAGGGGGATGTCAGCCTCAGACATGGTCTCAGCCAGAGACTCAGCTGAGGCAAAGGACAGTTTAGCAGCCTGCTCAGCTAGCCCAGACTGGGTGGACTGGGAGTGACGCGGGCTACGACTCTGGTGGAGAGAAAGTGAGAGGGAGTTTGTTTGGGGAGAGGAGAGCGAGAAAGAGGCAGAAAGAATGGATTTGACAGAGAGGAGTACAGAGAAACGTGAAAGAGGTAACAAACAATAAACAGACTATAAGACAAACAAACACAATTAAGATAAACATAATGTATCAGCATGTCAGGACCAACATTCACACTGATGCCATCTTTCCTCTTTCTGATAGGGTGGGATGGAATCATGTGACGGTGCCTGTTGGTTCACCAGTGCTGACAGCAGAGGGATAAAGCAAGGCAGAAGTCCAGAACACAACACCTTCAGAATTAGGGATCCACTGAGGACCAGTAGGTAGGAATGGGGAAGATACAAAATAACCTGGTGAGACCTGAGACCTGTTTTAATGTTTTAACGCTTATGTAAAGTTCTCTCTCCCCCTACACCTGCATCCTCTCCCTATTGGTTGGGGCCCTGCTGGCCTCTGGCCAACCTTAAATGAGTGCAGGCCAGGGCTGTCTGGATTAGACAAGGCCATGTAGATCTAGATCAGGGCTGTCACTCTGGGTTTATTCTACTGGCCTAGACCTGGCCTGGGCCCAGGCAGCATCTCTTCTTCCTCAGCTGCTCTGCTGCTACTAAACTGTGTTCTGCTAGGCTGCTGTGTTCTGTTCAGTGAGCTGGCTCCCCTATCCCCACCGCCGGGTCTCCTCCAGCTCCCAGACTCCGTTAATGAGCTCCCAGAATGCTCGCTGACGACTGTTAGTATTGCAGAGCCAGCCAGACACATCGAGCCCACATTACATTACAGTACAGTGCCAGCGCCCCTCGCTAGCCCCCCGCACCAAGTAGAACACAACTTCTCCTCTGCTCTTTCTGTCGTTTTCATCCCTCGTCCTGGTTCAATAAGACTTCAGCATGTTTTTCTACGAGACTCTCATTAATCTTGTATTTAGGAAGGCGAGACGCAGCCTCACAGAGTGCTGTGCTCATTGACTCCCAGCAGTGCTCGCTTTGAGGTCATTCACAAATACACACAACATGCATTCACACACACCACAGGAGGCTGTTGAGGGGAGGACGGCTCATAATAATGTCAAGAACGGGGCAAATGGAATGGCATCAAACACATGGAAACCATGTGTTTGATGTATTTGATACCAGTCCGCTCCACATATGCACGCACACATGCACTCACACAAACACACACGCACTGTTCATACTGCAACCACAAACATTTACACAGAGCAGTCACACACACAGCCCCACAACAGAGTGGTGGCACTTGTAAATGACTGCACCGTTGGAGCTAGGAAGATAAGCGTTTCACTACACCCGCGATAACATCTGCTAAATATGTGTGCGCGACAAATCATATTTGATTTGATTAGATTTGGTGGGCAGGCAGACAGTGTCTGGGCACGCAGGGAGAGGGTGGCTCTGACGGATCGCCCCCACTGTGCTTTCTAATGGGGTCATTTATCTAAGCAACGACCACACTGAGCAGGGAGCACAACAACCCAGTCCATAGTACCACACAGCAGCGCATATATTGTACACACAGAACACACTGCACACACAACAGACACAAACACCAGCTCCAGTGAGCCAAGCAGAGCTCCAGGGCTAAACAAAGCCAGAGCGCAGATGGATAAAACACAGCCATCAGCTTGACTCAGCACAGCAGAGATAAAATATACATATCCTATAGAGGAGTGAGCCACATCTCTAATCACACCAATAATCAAAGCGCTGCTTCCTAATGTTTGTTCCTACATAACAGAGGATCTTTTCAACAAATCACACCGAACCGGGGAGACCGTGCAAAATTTCAAACAGAACTCAGGAGGAAGTGGAGAGGGGGAAACTAGCTCTGTCTCTCTCACACACACAGGAGAGAAGATCTGTCAACAAACTCCAGCAACTCACCGAATGAGAATCTTTCACTTTGACTGTTGTTGGAAAAACAGGTGTGAGTCATTGTATAGTCATTCTACTAAACAAAATTATACTAAACACTTAAGAAACAAAGGTAGATTTCCCCCAGCGGAACAAAATATGTTCGCTCCATGTGTTGGAGGAAAGAAACCAAATCGACTTGGTGTTGTTGCCGTATATACTTTATGTAAAGGTGTCAAAGTGATGTCCCACTGGGAAACAAACGTCAATTCAACGTCTTTTCCACTTTGGTTCAATGTAATTCCATTGAAATGGAGTGGAATCAACGTTGATTCAACCAGTGGGTGCCCAGTGGGATAGAAGACGGGGAGCGTTCCTAGAACCATTTCCTCCTGTGCATCATCATGGGCAGGTAAACTCACCATCTGCTAGGAGATCTGTAATGCTAGACACGCTCTCTCTCTTCAGAGGAAAACTGTGATTGCACCTCTTCCACTTTTCTCTGCACCTTTTTTTCTTCTCCTCTACCTCTCCCTATCATCCTATGGTGTCAATTCATGCTTTTTCAATAGCACTCAATTACTGTGAGGAGCCCACGCTCTTATAATACCACAGAGGAAGAAAATAAGATGATCTCACAGGAAATATAACTGAATGGAAAGGAGGACACAGCGGGCTCCAACATACCTAGGACTATGAACTGCTTTAAATCCAACAACAAACCCAATCTCTCCCTCTTTTCTCTCTCTCTCCCTCCCCTCTCCGTTTCTCTCTAAACGCGGCAAAAAAAGAAACGTCCTCTCACTGTCAACTGTGTTAATCTTCAGCAAACTTAACATGTGTAAATATTTGTATGAACATAACAAGATTCAACAACTGAGACATAAACTGAACAAGTTCCACAGACATATCACTAACAGAGAAATGGAATAATGTGTCCCTGAACAAAGGGGGGGTCCAAATCAAAAGTAACTGTCAGTATCTGGTGTGGCCACCAGCTGCATTAAGTACTGCAGTGCATCTCCTCCTCATGGACTGCACCAGATTTGCCAGTTCTTGCTGTGAGATGTTACCCTACTCTTCCAGAAGGAAGGTCATACATTTCAGGGGGAATGGCCCTAGCCCTCACCCTCTGATCCAACAGGTCCCAGACGGGCTCAATGGGATTGAGATCCGGGCTCTTCGCTGGCCATGGCAGAACACTGACATTCCTGTCTTGCAGGAAATCACACACAGAACGAGCAGAATGGCTGGTGGGTCATGCTGGAGGGTCTTGTCAGGAGGAGCCTGCAGGAAGAGTACCACATGAGGGAGGAGGATGTCTTCCCTGTAACGCACAGCGTTGAGATTGCCTGCAATGACAACAAGCTCAGTCCAATGATGCTGTGACACACCGCCCCAGACCATGATGGACCCTCCACCTCCAAATCGATGCCGCTCCAGAGTATAGGCCTCGGTGTAACGATCATTCCTTCGACGATAAACGCAAATCCGACCATCACCTCTGGTGAGACAAAACCACGACTCGTCAGTGAAGAGCACTTTTTGCCAGTCCTATCTGGTCCAGCAACGGTGGGTTTGTGCCCATAGGCGTTGCTGTTGCCGGGGATGTCTGGCTTACGAGCCCTCATTCCAGCCTCTCTCAGCCTATTGCGGACAGTCTGAGCACTGATGGAAGGATTGTGAATTCCTGGTGTAACTCGGGCAGTTGTTGTTGCCTTCCTGTACCTGTCTCACAGGTGTGCTGTTCAGATGTACCGATCCTGTGCAGATGTTGTTACACATGGTCTGCCACTGCGAGGACGATCATCTGTCCCTCCTGTCTCCCTGTAGCGCTGTCTTAGGCGTCTCACAGTACGGACATTGCAATTTATTGCCCTGGCCACATCTGCAGTCCTCATGCCTCCTTGCAGCATGCCTAAGGCACGTTCACACAGGTGAGCAGGGACCCTGTGCATCTTTCTTTTGGTGTTTTTCAGAGTGAGTAGAAAGGCCTCTTTAGTGTCCTAAGTTTTCATAACTGTGACCTTAATTGCCTACCGTCTGTAAGCTGTTAGTGTCTTAACGACCGTTCCACAGGTGCATGTTCATTAATTGTTTACGGTTCACTGAACAAGCATGGGAAACAGTGTTAAAACCATTTACAATGAAGATCTGTAAAGTTATTTGAATTTTTATGAGTTATCTTTGAAAGACAGGGTCCTGAAAAAGGGACATATCTTTTTTTGCTGAGTTTATTTTGTCTCTTGTACATACCCAGAGTGGGTCAGGTTGAAGGTCAGTGTCGTGATTGTGGTTAAGTGCTTGTTATAGGTTGAGAGGCTGAAGTTAACAGTTGGGAGCAAGGCCACACAGAAAAAAATGCTGTTGGAGTCCAGTCCACCAGGATCACATGACAGGGGGTGATGGTCTCTGGTTTCTCTTTAGCTGTTAATTACCATGGCGATAAGTGATAAGACATTCCACTGAGAGTTTATTAGTCAGAAAGAGACATTCTCACTATTCTCAGATCTGAGAAGAATCTGTCTCACCAGGGATAGTTGCTAGAGAGACACTTATTAACCCATAAGAGTCTAAGCCTTGTCTAAGATGGGCTGGGGGGTTCTGCTAAGCCAAATGGAATTGTTGTAAGAAGGTCACAGATTGAATTTTAAGAACCACTGATGTATCAAAATAAATACATTTTATTTGATGAAAAAGTTTATTTGGAATTACTGCTATTAGCCCATACTGTACATTTCATTACTGCTATTAGCCCATACTGTACATTTCATTACTGCTATTAGCCCATACTGTACATTTCATTACTGCTATTAGCCCATACTGTACATTTCATTACTGCTATTAGCCCATACTGTACTTTTCATTACTGCTATTAGCCCATACTGTACATTTCATTACTGCTATTAGCCCATACTGTACATTTCATTACTGCTATTAGCCCATACTGTACTTTTCATTACTGCTATTAGCCCATACTGTACATTTCATTACTGCTATTAGCCCATACTGTACATTTCATTACTGCTATTAGCCCATACTGTACATTTCATTACTGCTATTAGCCCATACTGTACATTTCATTACTGCTATTAGCCCATACTGTACATTTCATTACTGCTATTAGCCCATACTGTACTTTTCATTACTGCTATTAGCCCATACTGTACATTTCATTACTGCTATTAGCCCATACTGTACATTGCATTACAGATTCACTACATGGAACAACATATAGTCCCTCCCCAAAAAACTAAAGGAAGTATCTGAGAGATATAAGAAAGTCCAGGAAACATGATCATTATTTTTTTACATGTATTTAACACCTTATTTTTGGCACTAATCAGTCTTCATACATACTTCCATACCTTTTTTCAACTGGTACCAGGGGACTTTCAGACAAGTCTTGTGAGGCTTAGAGGAAAATAACCAACATGTACGTGTTTGTGAGTCTCACCTTTCCACAGAGGGGTCATTACTGTTTGGATGCTAGACAGAAGTTGTCAGATGGGCTGAACCGACTTTAGACGAACCCCAATACGCTTACGGGGGTTGTAGAGGAAAACTAACGATTTTTGTAAGAAGACCGATTTCCGGGAGGCCTCATGGTCTGACAAACACCGCTCTAGCTCTTTCACCACAGATGCGGAAGTGCGACATAGGCGGATGCAGTGGATTGAGACACATCCAATGCAAAAAAAAACAGGTATCTCTAGTTTAAACTGATGGATTTTTATGGCAATGTTTTTTTATCATGCTAATTGGATTTCCGCGTGGGCACGGACATCGACCTCAAGTGGTTTTAACTGACTTACATCACACTCCTCATACCTCTCTCTCTTCTTATTCTATCCCCCTTCCATTCTCTGGCCTTTTCAACCACTTTTCAGCCACCTTTCCTTGTTCGTACACTGACCGTACCAAACATTAGGAACTCCTTACTAATATTGAGTAGCCCTCAGAACAGCCTCAATTCATCGGGGCATGGACTGTCAAAAGGGATCCACAGGGATGCTGGTCCATGTTGAATTCAATGCTCCCGCAGGTGTGTTAAGTTGACTGTGTGTGCTTTGGGTGGCGGACCATTCTTGACACTCACGGGAAACTGTTGAGCGTGAAAAACCCAGCAGCGTTGCAGTTCTTGACACAAACCAGTGTGTCTGGCACCTACTACCATACCCTGTTCAAAGGCCCTTCAATCTTTTGTCTTTCCCATTCACCCTCTGAATGGCACACATACACAATCCATGTCTCAATTGTCTCAAGGCTTAAAAATCCTTCTTTAACCTGTCTCCTCCCCTTCATCTACACTGATTGAAGTGGATTTAACAGGTGACATCAATAAGGGATCATAGCCTTCACCTGGATTCACCTGGTCAGTCTGTCATGGAAAGAGCAGGTGTTGTTAATGTTTTGTATAATCAGTGCACGTATTTCTCCTTTCCCGCCCCATCTCTCTCTCTACAATCTCGCTCTCTGTGCCATCTTTCCCCTTCCTTTCCCGCTCTGTCGCTCACACCCCTCAGAGCGCCATCAGTTTTTCATCCGTCTCAAAAGTAGCTTCTCATTCCGGCTGTCTGTGTCTCTCTATGTCAACACCTCTGTTTCTGGACAGCTCTCACAGCAGCCGAGCACCCCTCTACACCCCTCTACTCCTCCTCCTGTTGCAGTCTATGTCTGTTTGTACAGCCCTGCTCTCACACACACTCGCTCTCTCCCCACACTTTGTGCTATTTCACCAAACAGGTAGAGAAGAGCCTAGAAAACAAGCAAGCCTACGGCCGTTCCGCGAAAATTGGAAACAAAAATTACCCCCCATAATAAATCAATCTACCTCCCTCTTACTCCTCACTTACTTTTTCCCTCTATCTCTGGCTTTCACTCGCACCGTCTATCTCTCAGCCCCCCCCCCCCCCCCCCCCCTTGGCCGAGCTCAGTCTCTTTATAATACGGGGAGTCATCAATGCATGGAAGAAATTGCTCTGCCAAATTGCACTGGATTGTTCGCTGATGCGATCTGCTCGCTAGGCAGGAGAGTGAAGAAAATGGCGTACTCTAGGGAGGGGGGATGACGCCTGAGATGGCTGGTAGTCTTCTTTGCCTAGGAAAAATAGAAAAGGGGCCAGGCCAGTAGAATACATACATACCAGATCTGGGTTCAAATACATGTGTGTTTGAGTATTTGTTATTTAACCTCTTAACTTTTTTTTCTGTGTGTGTCACGCCCTGGCCTTAGTATTCTGTGTTTTCTTTATTATTGTGGTTAGGTCAGGGTGTGACATGGGTGATTATGTGTTGTCTAGGGGTTTTGTAGATCGATGGGGTTGTGTTCAGTGTAGTATTCTAGGTAAGTCTATGGTTGCCTAGAGTGGTTCTCAATCAGAGGCAGGTGTTTATCGTTGTCTCTGATTGGGAACCATATTTAGGCAGCCATATTCTTTGGGTATTTCGTGGGTGATTGTTTCCTGTCTCTGTGTTTTGCACCAGTTAGGACTGTTTTGGTTTTGCCACGTTTTCTTATTTTGTAGATGTATATTGTTCACGTTATCATCTTTATTAAAGATGTTCCACCATAACCACACTGCATTTTGGTCCTCCTCTCCTTCCCAGGAAGAAAACCGTAACAGTGTGTTTGAGTATTTTCAAATACACAGCCCAAACAAGTACTTTTACTTAAGTTCAAATAATATGTTCAAATACCTGGGTTAAATGCATGGGAGTTTATTTGTGTAACGATCGTTGTTGGAAGGATGGTCGGACCAAGATGCAGCGTGGGGTAGGTTAATCATTTTTTATTAATGATAACCGGCACAAAACAAGAAAGAGTAACAAACGAAACATTCAGCTTTGTAGGGCTAAAGCTACAATACAAAATCAAGATCCCACACACAACAGGTGGAAAAAGGCTGCCTAAATATGATCCTCAATCAGAGACAACGATAGACAGCTGCCTCTGATTGGGAACTATACCAGGCCAACATAGAAATACAAAAACTAGAGTACCCACCCTAGTCACACCCTGACCTAACCAAAATAGAGAATAAAAAAGCATCTCTAAGGTCAAGGCGTGACAATTTGAGTCAGTGTATTTGAGCATTTTCAGATACTTTCCAAGTGTATTTCGAAATGCATTCCAATATTCAACTGCTTGTTTAAAAATAAAAAAATAAAAAGGTCATCTGAAAATTTATTTTGAAATTGTATTTGAACCCAGGTCTGATCCATACAGCAGAATAATCTCCATCGGGCTGGATTCTACCTCTTCTTCTACCTCTTCATCTTATCACCTGTTCTCCTCCTTCACTTTAATTCTGTCTAATTCAGCCTGTTGAGAATGTGACTCAATCAGTAGGCTTTTAATTATATTAATCTCCATATTTAGACACCGTGATGTCATTAATGTGGAAGAGCACTGGAAAAGTGGGCAAGCATTATTAGGCGAGCACTTGATCAAGGGTGTGAAAATAATAGTTCCACATAGTCATGGAAGTAGAAAAATGAAGAGAAAATCGAATATTGTGACAGCGATTTGATGACTGTCCAATAGCTGCAGGAAGTCATTCCAAGAAAACCGCTTGCCTGACAGCCTCTGATTAGAGCTTGTTGGGAGCGCAAAAAAAAAATATGTCTCGACGTGAGAGGGGTTTTTAAAGCTTTTTTTGGACACTGTAATAATTACATAGTTGTGGGGTAGATGGGTCAGGGATCTGGATATTGTAATAATTACATAGTTGTGGGGTAGATGGGTCAGGGATCTAGATATTGTAATAATTACATAGCTCTGGGGTAGATGGGTCAGGGATCTAGATATTGTAATAATTACATAGCTCTGGGGTAGATGGGTCAGGGATCTAGATATTGTAATAATTACATAGCTCTGGGGTAGATGGGTCAGGGATCTAGATATTGTAATAATTACATAGTTGTGGGGTAGATGGGTCAGGGATCTAGATATTGTAATAATTACATAGCTCTGGGGTAGATGGGTCAGGGATCTAGATATTGTAAGAATTACATAGCTCTGGGGTAGATGGGTCAGGGATCTAGATATTGTAATAATTACATAGCTCTGGGGTAGATGGGTCAGGGATCTGGATATTGTAATAATTACATAGTTGTGGGGTAGATGGGTCAGGGATCTGGATATTGTAATAATTACATAGCTCTGGGGTAGATGGGTCAGGGATCTGGATATTGTAATAATTACATAGTTGTGGGGTAGATGGGTCAGGGATCTGGATATTGTAATAATTACATAGTTGTGGGGTAGATGGGTCAGGGATCTGGATATTGTAATAATGACATAGTTGTGGGGTAGATGGGTCAGGGATCTGGATATTGTAATAATTACATAGTTGTGGGGTAGATGGGTCAGGGATCTGGATATTGTAATAATTACATAGTTGTGGGGTAGATGGGTCAGGGATCTGGATATTGTAATAATTACATAGCTCTGGGGTAGATGGGTCAGGGATCTGGATATTGTAATAATTACATAGTTGTGGGGTAGATGGGTCAGGGATCTGGATATTGTAATAATTACATAGTTGTGGGGTAGATGGGTCAGGGATCTGGATATTGTAATAATGACATAGTTGTGGGGTAGATGGGTCAGGGATCTGGATATTGTAATAATTACATAGCTCTGGGGTAGATGGGTCAGGGATCTGGATATTGTAATAATTACATAGTTGTGGGGTAGATGGGTCAGGGATCTAGATATTGTAATAATTACATAGTTGTGGGGTAGATGGGTCAGGGATCTGGATATTGTAATAATTACATAGCTCTGGGGTAGATGGGTCAGGGATCTGGATATTGTAATAATTACATAGTTGTGGGGTAGATGGGTCAGGGATCTGGATATTGTAATAATTACATAGTTGTGGGGTAGATGGGTCAGGGATCTAGATATTGTAATAATTACATAGCTCTGGGGTAGATGGGTCAGGGATCTAGATATTGTAATAATTACATAGTTGTGGGGTAGATGGGTCAGGGATCTAGATATTGTAAGAATTACATAGCTCTGGGGTAGATGGGTCAGGGATCTAGATATTGTAATAATTACATAGCTCTGGGGTAGATGGGTCAGGGATCTAGATATTGTAATAATTACATAGTTGTGGGGTAGATGGGTCAGGGATCTAGATATTGTAATAATTACATAGTTGTGGGGTAGATGGGTCAGGGATCTAGATATTGTAATAATTACATAGCTCTGGGGTAGATGGGTCAGGGATCTGGATATTGTAATAATTACATAGCTCTGGGGTAGATGGGTCAGGGATCTAGATATTGTAATAATTACATAGCTCTGGGGTAGATGGGTCAGGGATCTGGATATTGTAATAATTACATAGTTGTGGGGTAGATGGGTCAGGGATCTAGATATTGTAATAATTACATAGCTCTGGGGTAGATGGGTCAGGGATCTGGATATTGTAATAATTACATAGTTGTGGGGTAGATGGGTCAGGGATCTAGATATTGTAATAATTACATAGTTGTGGGGTAGATGGGTCAGGGATCTAGATATTGTAATAATTACATAGCTCTGGGGTAGATGGGTCAGGGATCTGGATATTGTAAGAATTACATAGTTGTGGGGTAGATGGGTCAGGGATCTAGATATTGTAATAATTACATAGCTCTGGGGTAGATGGGTCAGGGATCTGGATATTGTAATAATTACATAGTTGTGGGGTAGATGGGTCAGGGATCTAGATATTGTAATAATTACATAGTTGTGGGGTAGATGGGTCAGGGATCTAGATATTGTAATAATTACATAGCTCTGGGGTAGATGGGTCAGGGATCTGGATATTGTAATAATTACATAGTTGTGGGGTAGATGGGTCAGGGATCTAGATATTGTAATAATTACATAGTTGTGGGGTAGATGGGTCAGGGATCTGGATATTGTAATAATTACATAGTTCTGGGGTAGATGGGTCAGGGATCTGGATATTGTAATAATTACATAGCTCTGGGGTAGATGGGTCAGGGATCTAGATATTGTAATAATTACATAGCTCTGGGGTAGATGGGTCAGGGATCTGGATATTGTAATAATGACATAGTTGTGGGGTAGATGGGTCAGGGATCTGGATAGTGTAAGAATTACATAGCTCTGGGGTAGATGGGTCAGGGATCTGGATATTGTAAGAATTACATAGCTCTGGGGTAGATGGGTCAGGGATCTGGATATTGTAAGAATTACATAGTTGTGGGGTAGATGGGTCAGGGATCTAGATATTGTAAGAATTACATAGCTCTGGGGTAGATGGGTCAGGGATCTGGATATTGTAAGAATTACATAGCTCTGGGGTAGATGGGTCAGGGATCTAGATATTGTAAGAATTACATAGCTCTGGGGTAGATGGGTCAGGGATCTGGATAGTGTAATAATTACATAGCTCTGGGGTAGATGGGTCAGGGATCTAGATATTGTAAGAATTACATAGCTCTGGGGTAGATGGGTCAGGGATCTGGATATTGTAATAATTACATAGTTGTGGGGTAGATGGGTCAGGGATCTGGATATTGTAAGAATTACATAGTTGTGGGGTAGATGGGTCAGGGATCTGGATATTGTAATAATTACATAGTTGTGGGGTAGATGGGTCAGGGATCTGGATATTGTAATAATGACATAGCTCTGGGGTAGATGGGTCAGGGATCTGGATATTGTAATAATTACATAGCTCTGGGGTAGATGGGTCAGGGATCTGGATATTGTAATAATTACATAGCTCTGGGGTAGATGGGTCAGGGATCTAGATATTGTAATAATGACATAGTTGTGGGGTAGATGGGTCAGGGATCTGGATATTGTAATAATTACATAGCTCTGGGGTAGATGGGTCAGGGATCTGGATATTGTAAGAATTACATAGTTGTGGGGTAGATGGGTCAGGGATCTGGATATTGTAATAATTACATAGCTCTGGGGTAGATGGGTCAGGGATCTGGATATTGTAATAATTACATAGTTGTGGGGTAGATGGGTCAGGGATCTGGATATTGTAATAATTACATAGCTCTGGGGTAGATGGGTCAGGGATCTGGATATTGTAATAATTACATAGCTCTGGGGTAGATGGGTCAGGGATCTAGATATTGTAATAATTACATAGCTCTGGGGTAGATGGGTCAGGGATCTGGATATTGTAATAATTACATAGTTGTGGGGTAGATGGGTCAGGGATCTGGATATTGTAATAATGACATAGCTCTGGGGTAGATGGGTCAGGGATCTGGATATTGTAATAATTACATAGCTCTGGGGTAGATGGGTCAGGGATCTGGATATTGTAATAATTACATAGCTCTGGGGTAGATGGGTCAGGGATCTAGATATTGTAATAATGACATAGTTGTGGGGTAGATGGGTCAGGGATCTGGATATTGTAATAATTACATAGCTCTGGGGTAGATGGGTCAGGGATCTGGATATTGTAAGAATTACATAGTTGTGGGGTAGATGGGTCAGGGATCTGGATATTGTAATAATTACATAGCTCTGGGGTAGATGGGTCAGGGATCTGGATATTGTAATAATTACATAGTTGTGGGGTAGATGGGTCAGGGATCTGGATATTGTAATAATTACATAGCTCTGGGGTAGATGGGTCAGGGATCTGGATATTGTAATAATTACATAGCTCTGGGGTAGATGGGTCAGGGATCTAGATATTGTAATAATTACATAGCTCTGGGGTAGATGGGTCAGGGATCTGGATATTGTAATAATTACATAGTTGTGGGGTAGATGGGTCAGGGATCTGGATATTGTAATAATTACATAGCTCTGGGGTAGATGGGTCAGGGATCTGGATATTGTAATAATTACATAGCTCTGGGGTAGATGGGTCAGGGATCTGGATATTGTAATAATTACATAGCTCTGGGGTAGATGGGTCAGGGATCTAGATATTGTAATAATTACATAGTTGTGGGGTAGATGGGTCAGGGATCTAGATATTGTAATAATTACATAGCTCTGGGGTAGATGGGTCAGGGATCTAGATATTGTAATAATTACATAGCTCTGGGGTAGATGGGTCAGGGATCTAGATATTGTAATAATTACATAGCTCTGGGGTAGATGGGTCAGGGATCTAGATATTGTAATAATTACATAGTTGTGGGGTAGATGGGTCAGGGATCTAGATATTGTAATAATTACATAGCTCTGGGGTAGATGGGTCAGGGATCTAGATATTGTAATAATTACATAGTTGTGGGGTAGATGGGTCAGGGATCTAGATATTGTAATAATTACATAGTTGTGGGGTAGATGGGTCAGGGATCTAGATATTGTAATAATTACATAGCTCTGGGGTAGATGGGTCAGGGATCTGGATATTGTAAGAATTACATAGTTGTGGGGTAGATGGGTCAGGGATCTGGATATTGTAATAATTACATAGCTCTGGGGTAGATGGGTCAGGGATCTGGATATTGTAATAATTACATAGTTGTGGGGTAGATGGGTCAGGGATCTGGATATTGTAATAATTACATAGTTGTGGGGTAGATGGGTCAGGGATCTAGATATTGTAATAATTACATAGCTCTGGGGTAGATGGGTCAGGGATCTGGATATTGTAATAATTACATAGTTGTGGGGTAGATGGGTCAGGGATCTAGATATTGTAATAATTACATAGCTCTGGGGTAGATGGGTCAGGGATCTGGATATTGTAATAATTACATAGTTGTGGGGTAGATGGGTCAGGGATCTGGATATTGTAATAATTACATAGTTGTGGGGTAGATGGGTCAGGGATCTGAATATTGTAATAATTACATAGCTCTGGGGTAGATGGGTCAGGGATCTGAATATTGTAATAATTACATAGCTCTGGGGTAGATGGGTCAGGGATCTGGATATTGATATCTGGTAACATTTCCACCCTGTCCGGATGATATTTCAGGGAAGCGTAAACCTCAGACGAGGCCTCTTCCCACACAGATGACAATACTTCCTGAAAGCCTCTCTGTGTAGATCCATGCTGTGCCTCAGCAGCCTCCAGACAACATCTATGAAACATAACCCTCAACACACCGTAAACCATGCCAGCTCACATAGATCCACAGCATGACACTCGCACGCAAGACAGATATACCCTCACTGATGTATCCGCAGGCAAGACAGATATACCCTCACTGATGTATCCGCAGGCAAGACAGATATACCCTCACTGATGTATCCGCAGGCAAGACAGATATACCCTCACTGATGTATCCGCAGGCAAGACAGATATACCCTCACTGATGTATCCGCAGGCAAGCCAGATATAACCTCACTGATGTCTCCGCAGGCAAGCCAGATATACCCTCACTGATGTATCCGCAGGCAAGACAGATATACCCTCACGGATGTATCCGCAGGCAAGACAGATATACCCTCACTGATGTATCCGCAGGCAAGACAGATATACCCTCACTGATGTATCCGCAGGCAAGCCAGATATACCCTCACGGATGTATCCACAGGCAAGCCAGATATACCCTCACTGATGTATCCGCAGGCAAGCCAGAACAGAAATAATACATGCCATATAACTGTACATTTCTCCTAAATACAGCATATCTAACCTCAAAGCCTGTCAGTAATATAGAAGGACGTCTGAGAAATGTCAAAGTAACATTTCCACAATGCAACAAGGCACTGTAATTTCTTCTTAACGTCTCAGTTAGCCTGAGTAATACTCTAGCAAGGTCACATGGATGTTAGCCATTAGCACTAGGCACTAGCTGACTGACTGAGGTGGCATTAATCCTGGGAGAATCGTTTCCTGCAGAGTAAACGGAGCTTGAAGGCTTTAAGCTGCTGCTGCCGCCTGAGACTCGAGAGATTCCAGCTGAGAGTCTGCGTGCCAGCGGTACGACGGGCACAGGGCTGCTACAGAAACCAGGCAGAGAGAGAGATGTGCCATAGGAGCCATAGGAGATGTGCCACACACACACACACACACACACACACACACACACACACACACACACACACACACACCACAGTGGATGGAGAAACCCAAACTGACACAGTAACACTGTCACTTACAGCACTGACCTTAAAGCTCCAGTAGTTGGGTTGTTGCTGGGGGAGAGAGAAAAAGAAAGAGAGAAAAGAAAAGAGAGTGCGATAGAAAGAGGGAGAAAAAGGGGGGAGAGAAGTGTTAGACATTTACTCTCAGGTATCTGACAACAATGAAATCAACTCTCTGGGAAATTGCATGATGGGTGAGGGAGAGAGAGGACAAGAGACAGAGGGAGCGATGTATAACGAGATGGAGGGAAGAGGAACGGTAGAGAGAGTGGCTGAAATAGGTACCCCAAAAGCCCTTGACAGTGACACACCAGCATCGAATGCTCTTAGAAGTGGGACCATTCCCAGACCAAAATATGCTGCACACATCCTACTAGCCCACTCCCCCCCCCCCCCCCCCCCCCCCCCCCCCACACACACACACACACACACACACACACACACACACACACTATCCCAAGCATCATGTCATTATCCTGCATCAGAGCCAACACAGGGCATATTGACAGCCCATTAAGGGAATCGTTAATACAACAAGAAGGTTACAATGTTCTTAGTAAGTGATTAACATTAGGTGTTGTGGATGTGGGCAGGAGAGGATGGGGTGGATCTGTTTGTGAATGTAATGTTGCAACTCAAACCAAGTAGGACCCAGCTACAGGCTGTGCCGTTTGACAGGATTAAGTGAAAGAAGTGAAATTGAATTAAACAGGCCACTCTGTCAGTCGTTCAGATGTTGGCCTGTCTCCCAGACTTCACCATCATCCATCGGCAGACAGGCCCCCTCTCTCTCTTCTTTTCTCTTCCTTTTTGCTCCCTCGCTGCACCTGCCTCTCTCTCTCTATCCATCTGATATTCTCTACCTAACCCACTACCTCACTGCCTCTCCCTCCTCTTTCCTTTTGTCCTCCTCTCCCTCCCTTTGCCCCTCTCTACTGTGACACATGCTAGTCTAGGCCCGAGGAAGTTCTTTCCATTAAAATATAATAACCACCGTGCGCTATAAAGCAGGTCAGGCTTCCAACGGCCTGGAAACGCCTCACAATCATATGTAAATTAAAAAGATGGCGACAGTTTATGAATTTTGATCCCAAATCTAAACTCTTATTATAGTTCCGTATCCTTCCCTGCAGGCAATTTCCAGTTCATTTACCGGAGTGACCGGTTTCCCTGCTGCCATATATCCACCGGCGTGAGGATAGGACAAAATGACAGGTAGCCTAGGTTTTCTTCATTTGATTTATCATCGTCGGCTAGTTTCTCTTTCTCAGTCTTTCCTTTCGATATCGCCTCATCATATTTTTATTATGGACACCAGCAAGAGATCATTTGCAACTGACTGTTACTTTATCCTCTCCCACGTCTGTCTCTCACCCAGCGTGGTCATTTATAATAGATGAGCGACATTCATTTAACTATGAAAAACGTGTCAGCTAGCTAGTTGGAGAGCTGGTTATGGCTGGTGGGAATCCCCCCCTGACCTACGTGATGCCAGTCTCTCTAAGCCTAAGGTGTTCCTCCCTCTATCTCTCTCATTGACACCGTGTTAAACAGTCCTGCAGGGCCTGGCTATGGACTAAGGAGGCAGCCTGGTGTACAGGGCAGGCAGGCACACTGATACAATAGTAGCTACTTCTACACCCCATGCTGATCAATGGAGCTGAATTTTTTATGATTCAGTCCAGACTAAGTGATGACCTGGAGAGAGGAACAATATACAACCACAGGGCACTGGGTGGCACCGCCATGACTCCCTGCCATGGCAACACCTATACCCACAGCTTCAAACTGACCCTGGATCTCTGCGCTCTGTCCACTGTATACCGTTCTCTGTTTTCCCTGTATAACCCATGAGAGAGGGACAGTGTATGCCCACAGGACAGCGGCAATATGCCTTGCCATGGCAACAACAACTAGCCTGTTACCAGACCTGTTTGTGACAGGAATCAGCTATACAACACACACAAGGCTAAACAACTACAGCGACAGTCTGGAACTTCCTCTGGTTCCCTGAACCACATAGGTGGCTGCTGATTACATATGCAGATGAGCCTCCCTGATCAGTTCACCTTCTCTCGACATTACAGGATGGATGGGGCATGTGTTGAAATTAAATGTTGGGATTGAGTTCATTGTAATGTCTAGCACTGTCAGAACTGGCGAGAACGGTCAGATCCAGGGAGACAGAGTTTTGCTTACACTGACGCAAAATAAATGGGAATCGGCCCAAACCTGAGCTTCCTTTACTGGGGAGCTGAATGTTACTAACGTAAAAACACATCTCTATAAGATAACGTTGTGATGTCACTAAAGTCTACTATAGAACACATTCAGTTCACACTCTTGGCCTCTCTCATTTCCCTCTGTTCTATAAGTGACTTCTAGTCCATTCTACTGGTTTTGTGTTGGCGGTCAGGTGAACCAAAGCTTTGTGCCTTTGTGTGTGTCAGCAGGATGGAAATGTGTGTGTGTCCATGTGGAAAGTAGGTCATGACTGTACTAGGAGGTAGGCTCTATTGCCTGTGGGATGGGCTGGGTTAGATTCTACCTGCTCATGTGTCAGTCAGTCATTCAGTCTAGACTGCCTGGGCTTTAGGGTTGCCCCTGACAACCCTGGAACGAACAGACAGACAGACAGACAGACACATTTCTGCAAGTGAATAACTCCTGAATGATGTTTTTTTCCCTCACAGACTAGTAATGTGAGAATGTTTATTGGGCATGTGCCTGTGTCTGTGGACTGTGGTGTAATGAGTCTTGTTTACAGATCTAAGGTCAGAGTAAACAGCCTCTCTTCCTCCACCACTTCAGCTCCTGTTGTTGTTTGAACTGCACCTTGATTGGCCATCCTACAGATTGGACTTTGAGTCGCAAATAGTGCTGCCGTGTGGTAGATAGCACAGGTCAGAGGGTTCTAACGACAACACTATGCGCTCAGTAATATAAAGCCGTTTTGTTTACCTTGAAGTATAGTTTCTGACCAATCATAACCTTTACATACAGTATACTAATTGAAAATAAATGAACCCCCCTCAAAAATCCTACTCTGTGCCAAACCCCTCTCAGCATACCCAGGCGAGTCAACAATCTGCATCCACCTCCTCAGTCCCAGATTGATCATAGTCACCACACACCAGTCTACCATACTAGCTAATACATACAGTATGACTCCACCAGCATCCCTAGTACTAAGCTGAAACATCTTCAACCCCCCAGGTAATACATACTCCTGCTGCGTTACATATTTACTACCCAACGTGTTTCAGGTCACAGATCTGCCTGCACCTCCATGTGGAATTAGAGGTGAGGACCAGGGGTTAAATGTATGCTGTATCCCTCCTCCCTCTCCCCTCCCATCTCTCCCCTGCCACGGCGTACACATACAAACACAAACACACACACACACACATACTGACACAACCCCCACAGCAAAACACACACACACACACACTGACATACACCGCAACCCCCACAGCATCCCTGCCTCACTGTCTAGCGTAAACATATGCATACACACACACACACACACACACACACACACACACAACACACACACACACACACACACACACACACACACTCACACGTGCAGGAGAGGGCCGTAGACAGGCAGGGGTTCTTCGACAGAAGGAACAGAGCCTCACAGACTGGAGCGCCGCACTGCCTGACCTGCATGCAAAGCAGACTGCGCTCTCCCCTTTCCTCTCCTTCCTACACCCCTCCTCCACCCCCCGCCCCTCTCATTCCGTCATTCTCTCACTCAGTCAGTCTCTCTCGTTCTATTCCTCAATCTGTCACTATTATTCACATGTACCCACACACCTGTACACAAACACATACTGTACATACACTCTACCAGAATGCCTGCCTTACAGCTGCCAAACGCATGGAGCCTGTCCCCACAACAACCACAACATAGATCAGCCCTGCCTTGACATACGAGACTCCCCCCCAGATCTAAACGCACTCCTCCCTCACTAAACACCCCCCGTCCTCCCCCTGCTCTCACCTGTTCTCCTCTCCTGTCCTCTCTCCTCTCCAGTCACACCAGGCTGTCCTTTCCCTCCGTCAGGTGCAGAGGATCCTCATACCGCTTTGTCAGTCTCTCCTCCCTCTGGCTCTCTCTTTCTCCCCTCCCCTACCTCTCTCCCTCTGGCTGTCTCTTTCTCCCCTCCGCTCCCTCTGGCTCTCTCTTTCCCCCTCCCCTACCTCTCTCCCTCTGGCTCTCTCTTTCTCCCCTCCCTCTCTCCGGCACATGCGGCGGAAACTCTTTTATTAATTCATTACAACACCAGGCGATTAACTCCTTCGCAGATGGGTGGTGGCTGTCTCTCTCCCGCTGGCTTCTGGCTAATTGACTAGCAGGCTGGTTGACTGGTTCTTCTGCTGCTCCCTCTTTCCCTCCCCTCTTTTTCTCTCTCTCTCTGTCCCCTCCTCCCCCCTGTCCATGTTTCACCCAGACGATTGCATGCACAACCAGTAGATGACAAGGAATTCCAGACTTTGCTGCTCTCGCCCTCGTGCCCCGATGACGATATCCTGGCGATTTAGGATTTGTAACTCTCTCTCTCTCCTCTCTCTCTCTCTCTCTCTCTCTCTCTCTATCCTTCCCTCTCTCCAGCCTGACCTTTGCAATGTGATATCACCGCTTTCCATTTTAGGGAGAGTTTCTGTGGGAACTATGGACTCCACCTTTCTCTCACCCACCCTCCCATTTTCTCGCTCTCTCCCTCCCATTCTTCCAAAGCTCTTGTGATTACTTTGTCTTTGCCTCTTGACACACACACACACAGAGAGAGAGAGAGAGAGAGAGAGAGAGAGAGAGAGAGAGAGAGAGAGAGAGAGAGAGAGAGAGAGAGAGAGAGAGAGAGAGAGAGAGAGAGAGAGAGAGAGAGAGAGAGAGAGAGAGAGAGAGAGAGAGAGAGAGAGAGAGAGAGAGAGAGAGAGAGAGAGAATATATGGAATAGGTGATTTGCAGAAAAGGGAGAGTAAAATAGCAAATAATGAATATACTATATTATGTTACTTGATGGAAGGAACACCAGAGGGAGGGTGAGAGAGGGTGAGAGAGGGTGAGAGGGGTGAGAGAGGGTGAGAGAGAGAGAGAGTGAGAGAGATGGAGAGAGAGAGGGGGAGAGAGATAGATGGGGGGTCATGCCCAGTGAGGCCCCCTGCCCCTCTATGAGAAGGTCTACAGGCTGGATGACTAAACTGTCAGTCAAGACAAACATACTCACTGGGGCTGTGACAGCCTGATAAACACTGCTAACAAGGTGATGCTGGGCCATCAGATCTCTCTCTCTCTCTCTCGACCATCCGACTGAGAACACTGATCATCCTTCACACAGAGCAGCCCCAGTTATCCACCACAGACCTACAGACCCAGAGACCAATCTGAAACTACTGCACTGTAACCAGCTCCACCCTAACCATGCAGTGGAAAATAAAGGTAGGTGTGTGTGTGTGTTACCTGTTCGCGAGCGGCTCGCTCTCTGTCAGGCTGCCTCATGCTGCCGTGGGAGGGTGAGGGCGAGGGGGGTTGTGGTGCTGATGCCCGGGGTGCTGCAGCTGGGGCGGGTACTTGTTCTTCAGGTGGTCATGAAGGCGTCCCTCTTGCACTCATGTCCACCTTGTGCAGGTTGGTAAGGGCCTCCAGGCTCTGGGCTGCGATGACCGTGTGGCGGTGCTCCGAGGTGTGCACCAGACCCACGTTGGAGAAACGCCGCGTCCCGTTCCCCAGCGTCCGGTACTCCCGCGGGTACTCAAGGTCATCCTCGAGATCATGTGACCGCCACCACGCTCTGAGGGATCTGAGATGGACAGAAGGAGGGAGGGAGGGAGGGAGGGAGGAGGGAGGGAGGGAGGGAGGGAGGGAGGGAGGGAGGGAGGGAGGGGGTAGCATGGTGGAAAGTGGATCGCCACACACAGGATAGGCAGGCGGATACATGCACACAAACATCCAGACACATAGACAGAGGCAGACAGACACACAGACAGAGGCAGACAGACACACAGACAG
Organism: Oncorhynchus mykiss; assembly: GCF_057628025.1. Taxonomy (NCBI): domain Eukaryota; kingdom Metazoa; phylum Chordata; class Actinopteri; order Salmoniformes; family Salmonidae; genus Oncorhynchus; species Oncorhynchus mykiss. Next base: position 47,385,126 of record NC_143034.1, read on the forward strand.
AGGCAGACAGACACACAGACAGAGGCAGTCAGACACACAGATGTCTGCCCAGGCAGATGAACACAGAGGAAGAGAGGAAAGCGATGAGGGATGTTGAGCTCATTGCCACCAAACAAACCAAACAGAAGAGAGAAAGCACCTGCCCCCTGCAGGATTATTGGTATTTCAACTTTAGAGGGGGGGATGCTCCTGCAATAGATCAAAGAAAAGAATGGAGCAGAATTCTCTCTGTAGGATATTCCATTTCTCTGCTCCTATTTGTCATCTGAAGTGCCTTTCATTGCTTTCTGAAGACACAGAGAGAAAAATGACCTCTCCAAAATGGAGAGCAGCTGCAAAAAGAAAACTCCCCGACCTCCCACCCCCCTTCCAGTCCCACTTCCTAACTGATCTTTCTCCATTCATCTAAACACGCCCCTCCTCTCTTCCTCCCCTCCTCCTCCCTCAATATCCCAGTCTCCCTCCCCATCCTTCCAGAGGAGATAGCAGACAGATGTAATGGAGAGAGCAGGGCTCTGAGGACGCATGTCTCCCCGACAGCCAGGGTATCCTATCACCTCCCTAATCAACACAGACAACACCGGGGTGAGGGGGGGGGGGGGGGGGGGGGGTGGGTGAAACACGAAATGGTTGACAGTGGAGATCAATGAGCTTTAAGCATGAGAACAACAGGGGTGCCATTCGCCCACTCAGTTACCTTGTTTTGGATAGCAGGCCCCAGCGTTGGCTAAAAGAAGAAACATGCCCAAGGTTAATCTGTGTGTGCGCACACACACACGCAACCACACAAAGACACGCACACCTATGACACAGTCCCACTCTCTATGTACCACCTGTGTAATGGATTATGAATGGAATATGTATGTGTGTGTATTTATAAAGGCTGTTATAAATAGTTGTGGCTTGATATTACTGTTTATATTCCACTTGCAGCAGGCTAGTGTAACGGATGTGAAACAGCTAGCTTAGTTAGCGGTGGTGCGCGCTAAATAGCGTTACGATCGGTGACGTCACTTGCTCTGAGACCTTGAAGTCATAGTTCCCCTTGCTCTGCAAGGGCCCGTGTGGCTTTTGTGGAGCGATGGGTAACGATGCTTCGTGGGTGACTGTTGTTGATGTGTGCAGAGGGTCCCTGGTTCGCGCCCGGGTATGGGCGAGGGGACGGTCTAAAGTTATACTGTTACACTAATAGATGGTATAATACACCATCCATCATTACCCAGAAGGTTCAGATACCCAAACACTTTTAAATACAACAGTTGGCAGGATCTAATTAGAATCTTTCAACTCAAAGCAGGTACAAAAATAAATAATTCAAAAGCAGGTAAATATTTTTTTGGGGGGGGGGGTGTTAAATTAATCTAAAGGCACAGAAGAAGAAAAAAACCCTGGTGAAAAGCAGTGAGGCTTCGTTGGGCTGAATGAAGTGGAGCATATGCACATTAAAGCCTCATCAGGATCCTTTTTGATGGAGCTGAGCTGAGGGAGGGATGAAGGGAGCAGAGCGACGTCGCGCTCCTAAGGTTAGAGGCATCAAATTAACTGGTAATCACCACACAGAGCTTGGAGGGCGGGAGGGAGAGAAAGGGAGGAAGGAGAGGGGCCGCCAAGGCTGGACACAACAGGTAGGATTCTGAGGACCAGAGGCCACACGGGCTGTCATGGATAGACAGCCACTGGAGGAGCGGGGAGGGGGGGGGGGGGGGGTCTGTCACAGATGCCCAACTTCATCCGCACACCTGGCCCTTACTCCCACTGATTGTATTTGTATATATGTATATATGTACCCTTTGTTCACCATGGTCTTGTCGATTATTGTCCCAGTGTCCGTTGGTGCGTGTGAGTAGCTGTGCAGTGTGTTTTGGCTTTCGTGCCCTTGTGGATTGTGCAGATGATTACGGGTCTGTGTGTTAATCATCGTGCCCGTGTGTTATTTATTCAAGGTTTGGACGGTCGTCGCGTCCTTTCACGACACGCCGTAATATGGGGTATAATAAAAACTCCTGCGTCTGTCTCCAAAATTCTTCATACCAACGTGACACATGTCAACAAGCAGACATACTGTACAACCTCTCCTCTCCTGTCTAATCAACCTAAACACAACACAACCGTAACCACACCCTCTCTCTTCAAAGCGATGGGTACCACGGTACCACAGCACACTGATTATAGGGCTCTCTTTAAATACTGGTACCCTTCCATAACACTGTGTTAGGGAGTACTGATAGACTGGATGAGGCTAAATGGACTGACCTCTTGGGTAATAACATTAGTATTGAGCACTCTGGCGGAGATAGTTACTACAGTACATGCTGCTGGATTTAGCCCCACAGATCTGTGGTGTACACTTCATTAGATGGAGGCTTATTGTGCCCTAGCCCTGACTAAGGGGCCCCATATGCATTATAATGGCTGGTCAGGCGGGGCCCCCTAGGGAAACATAATGATGTGCCTGAGCATCAGCCACATTAACAGGCTGATTGGCCAGGGCCCTGAACAATCAAATGAGCTGAATATACAGTAGTACATCAATATAATCACTGTCACTCAGTCGTTCACTCACTCATCACACATCCACTAGAGCTTAGGAATCTATTATTTTGGGAGAGACACAACACATCTCTGTAACTGTTATAGTTTGTGAAATAGTCAAGGATGAAAAGGCTTTGTTTCTAATCCAGATGAAGATCTGCAAGACATTCAACACAAACCATACTAGAGATCTACTAACTAGTCATTAAGTGACATGGCTATCTACTAGACATCTACTAACTAGTCATTCAGTTTACATGGCTATGTACTAGAGATCTACTAACTAGTCATTAAGTGACATGGCTATCTACTAGACATCTACTAACTAGTCATTCAGTTTACATGGCTATCTACTAGAGATCTACTAACTAGTCATTCAGTGACATGGCTTTCTACTAACTAGTCATTCCGTTTACATGGCTATGTACTAGAGATCTACTAACTAGTCATTAAGTGACATGGCTATCTACTAGACATCTACTAACTAGTCATTCAGTTTACATGGCTATGTACTAGAGATCTACTAACTAGTCATTAAGTGACATGGCTATCTACTAGACATCTACTAACTAGTCATTCAGTTTACATGGCTATCTACTAGAGATCTACTAACTAGTCATTCAGTGACATGGCTTTCTACTAACTAGTCATTCAGTTTACATGGCTATGTACTAGAGATCTACTAACTAGTCATTCAGTGACATGGCTATCTACTAGAGATCTACTAACTAGTCATTCAGTGACATGGCTATATACTAGAGATCTACTAACTAGTCATTCAGTGACATGGCTATCTACTAGAGATCTACTAACTAGTCCTTCAGTGACACGGCTATCTACTAGAGATCTACTAACTAGTCATTCAGTGACATGGCTATATACTAGAGATCTACTAACTAGTCATTCAGTTTACATGGCTATCTACTAGAGATCTACTAACTAGTCATTCAGTTTATATGGCTATCTACTAGAGATCTACTAACTAGTCATTCAGTGACATGGCTATCTACTAGAGATCTACTAACTAGTCATTCAGTTTACATGGCTATCTACTAGAGATCTACTAACTAGTCCTTCAGTGACACGGCTATCGACTAGAGATCTACTAACTAGTCATTCAGTGACACGGCTATCTACAAACTAGTCATTCAGTTACATGGCTATCTACTAGAGATCTACTAACTAGTCATTCAGCTCCATTGCTATGTGGTTGGTAACCAGTTCACACAGTCAGTGCCCGTCTTGAACACAGCCCTGTTAAAAGTTCAGTGGGAAGGAGGAGGACAATAATAGAAACAGGAAGACAGGTTATTCGTCTTTATTTGTCACAGCCAATATATTTCTACTTAAGCTTGCAAACAATGACCACGCAGGGGCATCACCCTTTAAAAGCCCCATAAAAGAGGCATCATGGAGAGGTCGGCTGCAGAACAGTACTTCATCTTGAGCGCGGCTTGTCAGACGTAATGGATTGAGTGAGTCTACTGCAAAGTCACATAATGCTAAGTGATGTAACGCTCCTAGAGAGAGCGCGACGGTGGATTGGTCGCATAGATACCATAGGAACTGACCTCTGAACTCAGAGCTTCTCCTGCTTCTCCTCAGAAGAGAGATGGTACGTTCAAGAGCATTCAACTGGCAAAACAAACAACGATTCAGCTGCGGTAGGCAAGTAGAGATGCCTGAGGCTCAGCCATATAACGCTGAACCCTCCCTTCACCCCCAAAAAGAAAGGAATGTAAGATCACACAGAGCAATACTTAAACATAATTGTTCATGTATTAGATGAACTACTGTATCTTTTCTGACAGGCAGCAGGGATTTTTTCTGGAGCCGTATGCAGTAATACGAAATCTGGCAGAGCCTCAGTGTTGCTCAGAGAGCCCTGGGATGTGCTACTCATACAGAGGCATCCATCCAACCCCTGCACCACCACCACCATGCCTCTTCTTACACCACGGCTGCCTGCCCCAGCGGCACACACCTTAAGGGGGCATCTCTCCCCAGCCTTCCCTCTGAACCGCCAGGCACCACTGCACCAGGGATGGAGCATCCAGGGAGCTCATAATGAGCATATGGTATGGCCACTGAGGAGACCGAGAGAGATAGTGTGAGAGAGAGTAATAGCGAGAGAGAAAGAGAGAGAGAGTAATGAAGAGAAGGGGGGGGGGATTGCAGATGGATGCCGAGGAGGAAGGAATCCTGTATTTGAGGATATTTAACAAGCGGAGATAGGGGGGGGGGGGGGGGGGGAGGAGGGGACCTGGCTAGTCTCACAACAGAAGGCGTCGTGTTCTGCAGAACACAATGGGCTGGCCTACAGATGGAAGGGAGAGATGGAGAGGAGAAGATGGAGAGGGGGAGAGGGGAAGATGGAGAGGGGGAAAGGGGAAGATGGAGAGGGGGAGATAGAGAGGAGAAGATGAGGAGGGGGAGATGGAGAGGGGGAAATGAAAAGGGGGAGATGGAGAAGATGGAGAGGGGGAGATGGAGAGGGGGAGATGGAGAGGAGAAGATGAGAAGGTGGAGATGGAGAGGGGGGGTGAGGAGGGGGAAATGAGGAGGGGGAGATGGAGAGGAGAATATGGAGAGAGGGAGATGGAGAGGGGGAGATGAGGAGGGGGAGATGGGGAAGAGGAGATGGGGAGGGGGAAATGAGAAGGGGGAGATGGAGAGGGGGAGATGGAGGGGGATAGATGGAGAGGGGAAGATGGAGAGATGGAGAGGGGGAGATGGAGAGGAGAAGACGGAGAGAGGGAGATGGAGAGGGGGAGATGGAGAGGGGGAGGAGGAGGGGGAGATGGAGAGGAGAAGATGGAGAGGGGGAGGGGGAGAGGGGAAGATGGAGAGGGGGAGCTAGAGAGGAAAAGATGAGAATGGGGAGATGGAGAGGGGGAGATGAGGAGGGGGAGATGGAGAGGAGAAGATGGAGAGGGGGAGATGAGGAGGGGGAGATGGAGAGGGGGAGATGGAGAGGGGGAAATGAGAAGGGGGAGACGGAGGGGATAGATGGAGAGGGATAGATGGAGAGGGGAAGATGGAGAGATTGAGAGGGGGAGATGGAGAGGAGAAGATAGAGAGAGGGAGATGGAGAGGGGGAGATGGAGAGGGGGAGGAGGAGGGGGAGATGGAGAGGAGAAGATGGAGAGGGGGAGATGGAGAGGGGGAGAGGGGAAGATGGAGAGGGGGAGAGGGGGAGATGGAAAGGAATAGATGGAGAGGAGAAGATGGAGAAAGGGAGATGGAGAGGGGAAGATGGGGAGATGGAGAGGGGGAGATGGAGAGGGAGATGGAGAGGGGGAGGAGGAGGGGGAGATGGAGAGGAGAAGATGGAGTGGGGGAGATGGAGAGGAGAAGATAGAGAATGGGAGATGGAGAGGGGGAGATGGAGAGGGGGAGATGGAGAGGAGAAAATGGAGAGGGGGAGATGGAGAAGGGAGGAGGAGGGGAGATGGAGAGGAGGAGAAGATGGAGAGGGGGAGATGGAGAGGGGTGGGGGAGAGGGGAAGATGGAGAGGGGAGCTAGAGAGGAAAAGATGAGAAGGAGGAGATGGAGAAGATGGAGAGGGGGAGATAGAGATGGGGAAGATGGAGAGGAGAAGATGAGGAGGGGGAGATGGAGAGGAGAAGATGAGAAGGTGGAGATGGAGAGGGGGGGTGAGGAGGGGGAAATGAGGAGGGGGAGATGGAGAGGAGGATATGGAGAGAGGGAGATGGAGAGGGGGAGATGAGGAGGGGGAGATGGGGAAGAGGAGATGGGGAGGGGGAAATGAGAAGGGGGAGATGGAGAGGGGGAGATGGAGAGGAGAAGATGTAGAGGGAGATGGAGAGTGGGAGGAGAAGGGGGAGATGGAGAGGAGAAGATGGAGAGGGGGAGATGGAGAGGAGAAGATGGAGAATGGGAGATGGAGAGGGGGAGAGGGGAAGATGGAGAGATGGAGAGGGGGAGATGGAGAGGGGGAGATGGAGAGGAGAAGATGGAGAGGGGGAGATGGAGAGGGGGAGGAGGAGGGGAGATGGAGAGGAGGAGAAGATGGAGAGGGGGAGATGGAGAGGGGGTGGGGGAGAGGGGAAGATGGAGAGGGGGAGCTAGAGAGGAAAAGATGAGAAGGAGGAGATGGAGAGGGGGAGATGAGGATGGGGAGATGGAGAGGAGAATATGGAGAGTAGAAGATGGAGAGGGGGAGAGGGGGAGAGGGGGAGATGGAGATGGGGAGAGGGGAGATGGAAAGGGATAGATGGAGAGGGGGAGATGGAGATGAGAAGATGGAGAAAAGGAGATGGAGAGGGGGAGGAGGAGGGGGAGATGGAGAGGAGAAGATGGAAAGAGGGAGATAGAGAGGAGAAGGTGAGAAGGGGGAGATGGAGAGGGGGAGATGAGGAGGGGGAGGAGGAGGGGGGAGATGGAGAGGAGAAGATGGAGAGGGGGAGATGGAGAGGAGAAGATGGAGATGGAGAGGGGGAGATGGAGAGGAGAAGATGGAGAGGGGGAGATGGAGAGGGGGAGGAGGAGGGGAGATGGAGAGGTGGAGAAGATGGAGAGGGGGAGATGGAGAGGGGGTGGGGGAGAGGGGAAGATGGAGAGGGGGAGCTAGAGAGGAAAATATGAGAAGGAGGAGATGGAGAGGGGGAGATGAGGAGGGGGAGATGGAGAGGAGAAGGTGAGAAGGGGGAGATGAGGAGGGGGAGAGGAGGAGGGGGAGATGGAGATGGAGAGGAGAATATGGAGAGAAGAAGATGGAGAGGAGACGATAGAGAGAGGGAGATGGAGAGGGGGAGATGGAGAGGGGGAGGAGGAGGTGGAGATGGAGAGGAGAAGATGGAGAGGGGGAGATGGAGAGGGGGAGAGGGGAAGATGGAGAGGGGGAGAGGGGGAGATGGAAAGGAATAGATGGAGAGGAGAAGATGGAGAAAGGGAGATGGAGATGGGAAGATGGGGAGATGGAGAGGAGAAGATGGAGAGAGTGAGATTGAGAAGGGGGGGGAGAGGGGGAGTAGGAGGGGGAGGGGGAGATGGAGAAGAGAAGATGGAGAGGGGGAGATGGAGAGGAGAAGATGGAGAATGGGAGATGGAGAGGGGGAGAGGGGAAGATGGAGAGATGGAGGGGAGGAGATGGAGAGGGGGAGATGGAGAGGAGAAGATGGAGAGGGGGAGAGGGGGAGGAGGAGGTGAGATGGAGAGGAGGAGAAGATGGAGAGGGGGAGATGGAGAGGGGTTGGGGAGAGGGGAAGATGGAGAGGGGGAGCTAGAGAGGAAAAGATGAGAAGGAGGAGATGGAGTGGGGGAGATGAGGAGGGGGAGATGGAGAGGAGAATATGGAGAGGGGGAGAGGGGAAGATGGAGAGGGGGAGAGGGGGAGATGGAAAGGGATAGATGGAGAGGGGGAGGTGGAGATGAGAAGATGGAGAGGGGGAGGGGGAGAGGGGAAGATGGAGAGAGGGAGATAGAGAGGAGAAGGTGAGAAGGGGGAGATGGAGAGGGGGAGATGAGGAGGCAGAGAGGGAGAGGGAGAGGGGGAGAGGGGAAGATGGAGAGGGGGAGCTAGAGAGGAAAATATGAGAAGGGGGATATTGAGAGGGGGAGATGAGGAGGAGGAGATGGAGTGGAGAATATGGAGAGTAGAAGATGGAGAGGGGGAGAGGGGAAGATGGAGAGGGGGAGAGGGAGAGATGGAAAGGGATAGATGGAGAGGGGGAGATGGAGATTGGGAGATAGAGAGAGATAGATGGAGAGGGTGAGATGAGAGGGATAGATGGAGAGGGGGAGATTGAGAGGGGGGGTGGGAGAGGGATAGATGGAGAGGGGGAGATTGAGAGGGGGATGGGAGAGGGATAGATGGAGAGGAGGAGATGGAGAGGAGGAGATGGGTAGGGGGAGCTGGAAAGAAAGGAATGTAAGATCACACAGAGCAATACTCAAACATAATAGTTAATGTATTGGATGAACTACTGTATCTTTTCTGACAGGCAGCAGGGATTTTTTCTGGAGCTGTATGCAGTAATACGAAATCTGGCAGAGCCTCAGTGTTGCTCAGAGAGCCCTGGGATGTGTTACTCATACAGAGGCATCCATCCAACCCCTGCACCACCACCACCATGCCTCTTCTTACACCACAGCTGCCTGCCCCAGCGGCACACACCTTAAGGGGGCATCTCTCCCCAGCCTTCCCTCTGAACTGCCAGGCACCACTGCACCAGGGATGGAGCGTCCAGGGAGCTCATAATGAGCATATGGTATGGCCACTGAGGAGAGCGAGAGAGATAGTGAGAGGGTAAAATAACCATACTACTAAACAACTATTGATTTATAACACCGGAGAGTTTTCCACAAGTCACGTAGAAAACATGAGCTGCCTCCACTATTCCAGCACCATGTCAACTTCAACATCATCCAATCGCCTCTGCTTCGTTTAATACAGTGACAACTAAAAGATACCAAAACCTATTTAGTCCAGTCAAAGTAAGCTAAATATGATGTGGCTGTTCATGGTACTGATTGCTGTGTGTGTGTGTGTGAGTGTGTGTGTGTGTGCATATGTAGAACAAACATTTTGACTCACCCTGCTTTTAGAGAAACGCCAACGCCATCCTCCTCTCTTTTATGGTGACGAAACGGTCTACGCCTCTGTCATACAGTACACGCTTTTAGTTGTTGTTGTCTAGGCTACCTGGCTAAAATGCTTGCTCGCTAGCCTAACTTCCTATCATGGGCAAAGTTATCTAGTTAGCATTAGCTTACTACATCTAGATACATATTGAACTTCCATCATCTCGGGCAAGAGGCCCATGTATGAATTACTGTTATAATCATTTTCCAGTACGGAGAATTAAGTAAAACCACGTCCAAATGCCTATCTCCACCCATAGCTAATTTAGGAAAGGGCCCGTTTTAGCTAGCTAGCCAGCCAGCCACCAGAGGGCAACAAAACAACAAGATGCAAAATTCAAGTTTTTTTCTGTCAATGACATTTTGCTTTGTGACTGGCAACGTTCACTGCTCTATCTGTGTGGTTTGTGTGAGGCCAAATCCAACGTGGCTTCCCTTGACACTTTTTTTTGGTGCTCCAGGACCACTCACATTTGAGCTCACTCAGTTTAGCTCAACGCTGATTGGCTACTACTGGCTACTATTGCTTTTTTTTTTTTAAAGCCAAATGCGCGCTGGCTTCCCTTGCATTCAATGCTATGGGCGGCAACAATGTAATTCACTATTTTTTTTTACCAGACAGCATCAGATAGATGGGCTACACATACAGAGACGCTGTTTCGTTCACTCGGATGCTTCCTCCGGTGAGATACATTCAGCCTCTTGTGAATTGAAGGAAAATTATGAAACACAGAGAGACAAATTTTATGCTTTTATGCTTTTATTTGATGCTTTTTTTTGTTAGTATATTTTTTGGGGAAGCCTGGCTTCCCTTGGCATTCAGGAATACATGCCACTGAGAAGATGAGGAGATGGAGAGGGGGAGATGAGGAGCGGGAAGCCAGACCCAGTCTGACCCCAGTCTGACCCCAGCGGGTCCCAATGGACAGGCTAATTTACTGTGGGTCTATCACTGCTCCACCGGGAGTTTCAACGTCACCATGGCAACACAGGGCGAGTAACAACCACTGAACCAGAGAGGAGGAAAAAGATGACGGGCACAATCCCTGTTCAGTGAAAAGGAAAGGAAAACAGCACACTGCAAATCTGGCACATCCGTTTGACTGCAGGCTGCAGGAATCCAATCAGGCCCACAGCTGTTGGCTGCCATTACTCACAGGTCCACTCCTCAGGGAGCAGTTTACACAAGACGGAATACTACCAGGAAGGAGGAGAGAAGATGGGAAACAGAATCAAGTAAGAACAAATGTACTAATCAGGCCCTGTCACTGACTGCTGGTCACAACAGACAGCCAATCAGGGACAGAAGTTGACAGCTATGGGCAACATCTATTGCGCAGATATGTATGTGTGAGTGTGTTTGTCTGTGTGTGTGTGTGTGTATGTGTGTGTGAGTGAGTGAGTGAGTGAGTCATTGAGTGTGTGTGTGTGTGTGTGTGTTTGAGTGTGTGTTTGAGTGTGTGTGTGTGTGTGTGTGTGTGAGTGTGTGTGAGTGTGTGTGTGTGTGTGTGTGTGTGTGTGTGTGTGTGTGTGTGTGTGTGTGTGTGTGTGTGTGTGTGTGTGCGTGCAGCCTCTCTGTTATACCACTGCCACAAGTACCTTCCCCGCTGTATAATTACTATACATCCACAGGGAGCCATCAACTGACTGGGTAACAAGAACACTCTATTGCTCTGTAGAGGACATTTACTGGGATTGAGGCGCGCACACACACATTCATACACACACACACACACACACACACACACACACACACACACACACACACACACACACACACACACACACACACACACTCATACACACGCACGCACACACACACACACACACACACAGACATTCATACACACACACAGACACACACTCATACTCAAGCACGCACGCACACACACACTCACACACACACACACACACACGCTCACACACTTATAAATACATACATTTACATAAAATTAAGATACTCATTAGTTACATACACGCAATCTCTCTTTTATACTCTCACTCACTCACTCACTCTCTCTCACACACACACACACACACACACACACACACACACACACACACACACACACACACACACACACACACACACACACACACACACACACACACACACAAACACACACACTCACACACACACACACACACACACACACACACACACACACACACACACACACACACACACACACACACACACACACACACACACACACACACACACACACACACACACTCACACACACACACACACACACACACACACTCTCTCTCTCTAATTATGTGAATGGGTAATAGCTGATTCAACTTGTTCTCTCTCCATTAAGATGAGTTGTGAGTGAGAGGTGAGGCTCTTCTGAGCTCTGATATGTGAAAGAAAATGATAGAGACAGAGAGAGAGAGACAGAGAGAGAGAGAGAGAGAGACAGAGAGCGACAGACAGAGAGAGAGAGACAGAGAGAGAGAGAAAAAGTGACATGCCTCAGTAGAAGGTCAACAGAAGAGCAGTCTAAATCAGGCCCAGGTGTGTCAGACAGACTCAGATCTGGACATGATAATAAGATGGGAGTGATTTAAAGCGAGTGAAGCCCAACTCACACAGATGGACAGGCCCAATCTGCTGGTCCCCACAGGGGATGGCAACACTTCGCCTCTTTAATTTATCTAGAGCACAGTGAACGCCTTCCTCTCCTCTATCGTCCTCCTCTCTCCCCCGTCCCGCCCTTCAAATTCACTCAGCTGCCCCGACGGCGGGGGGGGGGGGGGGGGGGGCGTGTGGAAGAAGTCAAATTAGAATGGCTGCAGTAGTGCGGATCCGACAGAGCGCCGGTTAACACACAACGGCCTGTACAGAGACAATTAGAGAGAGCTACAGGCTCCCTGGGTGTGTCTCACAGCGTCTGCTGTAACTACAATCAGTTAGTGTGTATCCAACTGAGGCGGGAGTGTGTGTGTTCGAGAGAGGGAGGGAGGGAGAGAGAGATGTCTCTCATCACGTCATCACATTAACAACAGGCGGCACCATAACAGCAGCAGTAGAGACAGGGAGTCCACCACAGCCACTACTACTGCCGTTGATGAGACACGGGCACTAGGTACCTGCACCTGATTATATCTCATGGAATACTGTTCATCACAGTTCATCACAGAAAAAGGAATACTGGGTTAGTGCTGTAACACTGCATGAGAGATTGGTATATATATATATATATGCATCATTATGTGGAGGGGAATTTAAATGAATGTAGTGAGAGAGACGGACCCGGTGCAACCATCGAGCCACTTGTTCAAAGGAGATGCATCTCCTGCATCAAGGGGGCTGTACCTCTGATCTACACAGGGGGTGATGCTGAGCACACACACACACACACACACACACACACACACACACACACACACACACACACACACACACACCAGGCTGGGAGAGAGGGAGGGGTGAGATAGAGGATGAAGGTGCCTGCAGCGTACGGTAACGAGGAAGTGTTCAGTGCACACATGCAAGATCACAAAATCGTATGTATTGTTAAAATGCACACACAGCAGCAGCTTGTTCCAATGTGCATACTAACACACACATCCATTTGAAACTGTGAAGAGCTGCAGTAACCATATATGCAAATGTGTGAGACACCCTGCTGCTAGATATAACATGTTGATGAGAGACAGAGAGAGAGAGTGAGAGAGAGAGAGAGAGAGAGAGAGAGAGAGACAGAGAGAGAGACAGATAGACAGAGAGGGAGAGAGAGAGAGAGAGAGAGAGAGAGAGAGAGAGCTGGGAAGAGGGATAACTCTCCAGGGATGTGCTATCAGAGGGAAATGAAAGAGCTGGGCTTGACAGTATCATTGGGTATTCTAATGATCTAGCTGGCCTGCTTCTACTTGCCCCATTGGTCACTGCTTTGACAAGCACACACACGCACGCACACACATGCAAAGTGATTGAGCCTCTGTTAGGTGCTTGGTTAGCTCACAGTCACACACAAACAAATATTCAGGACAGGTACATAGCATCCCTAGAGGAATGGCGACAGGGTAATTGTGCAGTCTTTACCTGGCCTCATAGATGTGTAGCTGATCGATCTCTCTAATTTCCCCCTCCTGTCAGTTAGCCACAGCCTCTCCTCTCCCCAGGGACACACTGCACATGACTTACTACATCTTCATTACAATGGGCTGGGGCTGCAGTACACACACACACATATATATACACACGCACACACACACACAAACACACACACACACACACACACACACACACACACACACACACACGCAAACGCACAGGCAACCGCACACTCCCAAAGAAAACAAACATGACAAACACACACAAACACCCTACAAATAACTGATCATACAACTGATTTCATGCAACCCCATAGTGAGGCAGAGATAGAGAACCCTATCCATCTGTGTGTATTTAGAGTTCTCTCTATCGGGTCAGTGAAGCAGCAAAACTCTGCTTATGAAACCAGCTACAAAACATTAAAGCAAAAAACCATCTCTCCCACTTCCAGGATAAGTATATTCATTTATTCTGACCAAACAAAACACAAAAAGGCCCTGACGAGCAGCTGTTAATTATAATGAAATCGTTATCTCGGTTGAGCAAACAAGGTAATTTGGTGTCAGAGAGAGAGAGAGAGAGTAAGAAAAAGAGAGAGAGGGGGAGAGAGAAAGTAAGAGAGGGGATGAGAGAGAGAGAAAGAGAGAGAGAGAGAGAGAGAGAGAGAGTATATATATATATCCCCCCCTCAGAATCCCCATATTACTCAGAGGAGACCTTCCCCACCCTTGAGGAAGAGACGTGCCATTTCCAGGCCCAGGGAAATGTGCTCATCTGTGGGGACACAAATGCGCGCACAGGAACACTACCTGTTCTAACGAGCACACGAGGGGACAGCTTTATTACAGGCCATAGTGTCTCTAACTGTCTTCATCTCCCCCATAGAAACAACAGTGGCAGGACCGTCAATAAAAACGGAAGGGATCTTTTGCAGCTCTGTAGAAGCCTGGGTCTGTACTTTGTCAACGGTAGATTACGGGGGGACTCTTTGGGGAGATTCACCTACTGCTCACCTCTTGGCCACAGTACAGTAGACTATATGATCACAGACATCGACCCCTTCTCTCTCAGCTCATTCACTGTCAAGCCACTAACACCTCTATCTGATCACAGCCAAATTACGTTGTTCCTCAAAAGAACAGACATGGAAACAACCACACATTCACAGCCCAGTAAGCTGTACAACATCAGAAATTCATACAGATGGGCCCAAAACAGCACAGAAGAATACCAGAAAGCAACAAGTAACCAAAATATCCAGACACTCTTAGATAACTTTCTGGATACCACATTCACTCACAGTGAATAAGGCATCTATCTAGCAGTACAAAACATCAACTATATATTCAGGCAAACGGCAAAAGAAGCACAATTGAAATTGATTTTTTTTTTAATTAAAAAGACCACAGATGACAACTGGTTTGATGCAGATTGTAAAATTATAAGGAATAAACTTAGAACACTATCCAACCAAAAGCACAGAGACCCAAATAATGGTGAATAAAAAAATACAAATCTAAACAAGAGGAATAAGCGATACAAAATGGTGACAGATGGACAACCCATTTTAAAACACTCTACAACACCGTTCAAATTGACACAAACGCAGAACAACGCCAAGTTCATGAGAAGTTGAATGGATTAGAAAAAGCTATAAAGGACCATCAACATCCACAGAACTCCACAATTACTGACCAGGAGCTCTATAAGAAAATTCAGGCTCTCAAATTTAAAAAGGCGTGCAGACCTGATGGCATCCTAAATGAGATGCTCAAACTCAAAAAAGTGCAACATTTCAATTGGCTATATTAAAACTGTTTAATTTGATCCTGAGTGTAGGTTATTTCCCTGACATCTGGAATCAAGGACTCATAAACCCAATCTTTAAGAACAGAGACAAATTTGGCCCTAACAATTACAGAGGCATTTGTGTGAACAGTAACCTGGGGAAGGTTTTCTGTAGTATTATACATGTAAGAGTTCTAAACGTCCTAAGCACAATGTAAAAGCCAAATTGAATTTATACCAAAACTGTCACATTCTGACCATAGTTCTTTTGTGTTTTCCTTGTTTTAGTGTTGGTCAGGACGTGAGCTGGGTGGGCATTCTATGTTGTGTGTCTGGTTTGTCTATTTCTATGTTTGGCCTGATATGGTTCTCAATCAGAGGCAGGTGTTAGTCATTGTCTCTGATTGGGAACCATGTTTAGGTAGCCTGTTTTGTGTTGGGTTTTGTGGGTGATTGTTTCTTGTCTTTGTGTCTATGCACCAGGTAAGACTGTGTTCGGGCTTCACATTTATTGTTTTGTAGTTAGTTCATGTTAAGTGTCTCTTATTAAAGAACATGAACTCTAACCACGCTGCGTTTTGGTCCGCCTCTCCTTCCCATGAAGAAAGCCGTTACAAAAACATTGCACAACTGATCATATTTACACCCTACACACCCTGATAGTTAAACATGTCCACCAAAATAATACCAAAATATACGCTTGCTTTATCGACTTCCAAAAAGCATTTGATTCTATTTGGAATACAGGACTGTTCTCAAAGTTATTGAAAGTGGTGTAGGGGGTTAAACATATGACATAATTAAATCAATGTATACTGGCAATACATACAGCATTAAAATTGACAAGAAAATAACAGAATTCTTTAACCAGAGGCGGGGCCTTCGCCAGGGTTGCGATCTGAGCCCTGTAGTCTTCAATATTTACATCAACGAATTGGCCACTATTCTAGAAAAATCCTCAGCCCCTGGTGTTAGTCTCCACAATTCAGAAGTTAAATGCCTACTCTTCGCAGATGACCTATGCCTGCTGTCACCCACAGCACATGGCCTACAGCAGAGCCTGGACCTGCTAGAGCAGTACTGTCAGACATGGGCCCTGGCAGTAAACCCCAAAAATACTAAAATAATGATTTTCCAGAGAATATCCAGATCTCAGGAAATTTGACCAAAGTTCTCAATTGGTACAAAATATATAGAGTACTGCACACTCTACAATTACTTAGGTTTAAAAATAAGCTCAACCTTAATGAGGCAGTGAATGAACTGAGAGAGAAAGCACGCAGGGCATTCTACGCCATTAAAAAGCTCATTCAAATGGAAATACCTATTAAAATTTGGCTAAAACTAATTGAATATGTTTTGAACCAATTGCACTTTATGGCAGCGAGGTGTGGGCAAAATGTCAAAAATATAAAACAATTAGTGTCATTTTCCCAAATTTGAAACCCTTATTCAAGGTTTCAAAGACCTCTCTGATGAGAGTAGGCTACTCGACCTGTTGGGGGAGGACGCAGAGAGCTGTGGGTTGGCAGCGCACTACATTGCTGCCTGCCATAAGTTGAGGGACAGTGTCTGACAGACCAATCAACCTGCACATGTCCTCTACTGTATACATATTGTTATTGTTAAATGTATGGTTATTTTGACCCTTGGTTATTGTTGTTACTGTTGTCCCGTTGACAATTTTGATTCTCATTTTTATTTTTTATATTGTAAATATCCAAAATAAGCTTTGGCAATATGTACAATGTTACATCATGCCAATAAAGCGAATTGAATTGAATTGAATTGAGAGAGCGCGAGAGAGAGAGAGAGAGAGGGGGGGGGGGATGGTGAGGGGATGGTGGGGATTTTCTGGGAGAGGGAGGAGGGAGGAGAAAATCGGCCGTTTATGAAAACAAAACAGCCGTGGTGAAGGCAGGGGGGCACACACAGTCCCTATCAGGACCAGCCAGCTGTGTCATCTGTACACACACACACACACACACACACACAAACACACATATGCGCATGCACACACACTACGATATTCGTAACCACACTCACACGGAATCTATCTTTTCACATTTCACTGTATTCACAATCACTTCAAGGGCATAGTGGTGGTATGCTCACACACATACACACACATAAACACACACACACACATATACACACACATACACAGCATGTGGAGGAATCATATCAGGGGAGTCAGGTGTTGTTCCTAATCCATCAGATAGGGAGCAATACAGGTAGCAAGCCCTACTACAGTACAGACCAGAAAGCAACAATGCTGTCCCTTCTTATAGCCTGTACCTGCTGACACTATGGCAGGCAAGCAATCAAGACCAAGTAATGAGCTTTTTTAGTGTGTTTTAATTAAAGACCATGGTGCAGTATCGAAGAACCCTTACTGCTGCTCGATCATCCTATTTTTCCAACTTAATTGAGGAAAATAAGAACAATCCAAAATGTATTTTTGATACTGTCACAAAGCTAACTAAAAAGCAGCATTCCCCAAGTGAGGATGGCTTTCACTTCAGCAGTAATACATTCATGAACTTCTTTGAGGAAAATATCATGATTGTTAGAAAGCAAATTAAGGACTCCTCTTTAAATCTGCGTATTCTTTCAAAGCTCAGTTGTCCTGAGTCTGCATAACTCTGCCAGGACCTAGGATCAAGAGAGACACTCAAGTGTTTTAGTACTATATCTCTTGACACAATGATGAAAATAATCATGGCCTCTAAACCTTCAAGCTGCATACTGGACCCTATTCCAACTAAACTACTGAAAGAGCTGCTTCCTGTGCTTGGCCCTCCTATGTTGAACATAATAAACGGCTCTCTATCCACCGGATGTGTACTCACTAAAAGTGGCAGTAATAAAGCTTCTCTTGAAAAAGCCAAACCTTGACCCAGAAAATATTTTAAAAACTATCGGCCTGTATCGAATCTTCCATTCCTCTCAACATTTTTAGAAAGGCTGTTGCTAAGCAACTCACTGCCTTCCTGAAGACAAACAATGTATATGAAATGCTTCAGTCTGGTTTTAGACCCCATCATAGCACTGAGACTGCACTTGTGAAAGTGGTAAATTACCTTTTAATGACATCAGACCGAGGCTCTGCATCTGTCCTCGTGCTCCTAGACCTTAGTGCTGCTTTTGATGCCATCGATCACCACATTCTTTTGGAGAGATTGGAGACCCAAATTTGTCTCCACGGACGAGTTCTGGCCTGGTTTAGATCTTATCTGTTGGAAAGATATCAGTTTGTCTCTGTGAATGGCTTGTCCTCTGACAAATAAACTGTAAATTTCGATGTTCCTCAAGGTTCCGTTTTAGGACCACTATTGTTTTCACTATATATTTTACCTCTTGGGGATGTCATTCGAAAATATAATGTTAACTTTCACTGCAATGCGTAGGACACACAGCTGTACATTTCAATGAAACATGGTGAAGCCCCCAAATTGCCCTAGCTAGAAGCCTGTGTTTCAGACATAAGAAAGTGGATGGCTGCAAACGTTCTACTTTTAAACTCGGACAAAACAGAGATGCTTGTTCTAGGTCCCAAGAAACAAAGAGATCTTCTATTGAATCTGACAATTAATCTTGATAGTTGTACAGTCGTCTCAAATAAAACTGTGAAGGACCTCTGCGTTACTCTGGACCCTGATCTCTCTTTTGACGAACATATCAAGACTGTTTCAAGGACAGCTTTTTTCCATCTACGTAACATGGCAAAAATCAGAAACTTTCTGTCCAAAAATTATGCAGAAAAATTATGCTTTTGCTTTTGTTACTTCTAGGTTAGACTACTGCAATGCTCTACTTTCCGGCTACCCGGATAAAGCACTAAATAAACATCAGTTAGTACTAAATACAGCTGCTAGAATCCTGACTAGAACCAAAAGAATTTATCATATTACTCCAGTGCTAGCCTCCCTACACTGGCTTCCTGTCAAGACAAGGGCTGATTTCAAGGTTTTACTGCTAACCTACAAAGCATTACATGGGCTTGCTCCTACCTATCTCTCTGATTTGGTCCTGCCGTACATACCTACATGTACGCTACGGTCACAAGACGCAGGCCTCCTAATTGTCCCTAGAATTTGTAAGCAAACAGCTGTAAGCAAGGCTTTCTCCTATAGAGCTCAATTTTTATGGAATGGTCTGCCTACCCATGTGAGAGATGCAAACTCGGTCTCAACCTTTAAGTCTTTACTGAAAACTCATCTCTTCAGTGGTTCTTTTGATTGAGTGTAGTCTGGCCCAGGAGTGTGAAGGTGAACGGAAAGGCTCTGGAGCAACGAACGACCCTTGCTGTCTCTGCCTGGCCGGTTCCCCTCTTTCCACTGGGAGTCACTGGCTTACTGGTGCTCTTTCATGCCGTCCCTAGGAGGGGTGCGTCACTTGAGTGGGTTGAGTCACTGATGTGATCTTCTTGTCTGGGTTAGCGCCCCCCCTTGGGTTGTGCCGTGGCGGAGATCTTTGTGGGCTATACTCGGCCTTGGTGGTTGAAGATATCCCTCTAGTGGTGCGGGGGCTGTGTTTTGGCAAAGTGGGTGGGGTTATATCCTTCCTGTTTGGCCCTGTCCGGGGGTATCATCGGATGGGGCCACAGTGTCTCCTGACCCCTCCTGTCTCAGCCTCCAGTATTTATGCTGCAGTAGTTTAGGTGTCGGGGGGCTAGGGTCAGTTTGTTATATCTGGAGTACTTCTACTGTCTTATCCGGTGTCCTGTGTGAATTTAAGTATGCTCTCTCTAATTCTCTCTTTCTCTCTTTCTTTCTCTCTCTCGGAGGTCCTGAGCCCTAAGTCCATGCCTCAGGACAACCTGGCATGAAGACTCCTTGTTGTCCCCAGTCCACCTGGCCGTGCTGCTGCTCCAGTTTCAACTGTTCTGCCTGCGGCTATGGAACCCTGGGGCGGCAGGGTAGCCTAGTGGTTAGAGCGTTGGACTAGTAACCGGAAGGTTGCGAGTTCAAACCCCCGAGCTGACAAGGTACAAATCTGTCGTTCTGCCCCTGAACAGGCAGTTAACCCACTGTTCCCAGGCCGTCATTGAAAATAAGAATTTGTTCTTAACTGACTTGCCTGGTTAAATAAAGGTAAAAAAAAAAAAAAAAAAAAAAAAAAAAAAAAAAAAACCCTGACCTGTTCATTACGATTACTATTATTTGACCATTTATGAGCATTTGAACATCTTGGCCATGTTCTATTATAATCTCCACCCGGCACAGCCAGAAGAGGACTGGCCACCCCTCCTAGCCTGTTTCCTCTCTAGGTTTCTTCCTAGGTGTTGGCCTTAATAGGGAGTTTTTCCTAGCCAACTCGCTTCAACACCTGCAGTGCTTGCTGTTTGAGGTTTAAGGCTGGGTTTCTGTACAGCACTTTGAGATATCAGCTGATGTACGAAGGGCAACATAAATACATTTGATTTGATTTGATTTGATGAACACTTGACAAAAATATGAAGATATAAAGTCATAAACTGAGGATTTAAGAAGCACTCCATTTCCGGGCTGAAATGTGACTGCATATTCATGAGCTGAGCTGAGTGAGGTGGTTATTATGAGTGTGAGGAGACACAGGCACAGGCACAGGCACACATCCTAGGTCTATATATCAGATCCTAGGTCCATAGATCATATCCTGGTCCATAGATCAGATCCTAGGTCCATAGATCAGATCCTGGTCCATAGATCAGATCCTAGGTCCATATATCAGATCCTAGGTCCATAGATCAGATCCTAGGTCCATATATCAGATCCTAGGTCTATATATCAGATCCTAGGTCCATAGATCAGATCCTAGGTCCATAGATCAGATCCTGGTCCATAGATCAGATCCTGGTCCATTAGGGGAAGGTCAGAGCAGGCAGAGCAGCGTCTGTTAACAGCCTGTTTATCTCCTCCACAGCAGCCAGAGCAGAGGCCAGCCAAGAGCGGTGACAGCATCAGCCTGATGAGAGAACATCCTAATATGGGCACAGTGCCATGGAGAGGCCCTCCCAGAAGAGAAGTTCCAAGGTAAATAGTGCACGGAACAGAAATACCATTAATGTCGCAGCCGCCCTGTTTCCAAGTGCTACGTGCCGTCAAATGCACACAGGAGTAAAGCAGTCACTAATTCTGCTGGAAGCACTTCACAGCTAGCGAGCCTTCCTTCCCTCGCTGAAGAGCAATACGAGGAATGGGGCCTCAACAAAGTGTTTGGTTGAAATAAAGGAAGATGTGAAAGGAAGAGAGAGAGAACCCCCATATTTTTATCCCTGTTGCTGCTGACAGATGCTGCTGACAGACAGGCAGTTTGACCTATAGCCGGTCTGTATCCAGTTACTGCAGCACCCAGAGCTGTTATGCAAATGTACAGCAAACCCACGGCAGTCTCCAACATCCCAAAGACAAAAACACAGTTATTTTGGGTGATAGCGACCCGCTACTTTCTTCCCCTTACAACTCCCAGCTCTAAAACTCCTCCGCGTTCTGCCAGGTCAAACAAATTGCTACGGCACATCCCTTTGCATTTAGACTAGAGCCTGACAGCCAGCCATGCAGAAGAAACGACCCAATTTGAGCTTGTTTTACAAGACACCCATCCAAACAGGGATACCACTGCTAAAGTTAAACCAAACCTAGCAGCCACCGGTAGCTGTCTCTCTCTCTCGGTCAGGATCCTCCGCCATATTGGAAACCCAGCTCTACCTTAATTGTATTCTAATTGAGTACCGTGTCTGCCTTATATTTGACTAATTAGGCACTGAGCAAGAATAATGGCGTAAACACGATTATTATTTCATTTGATTGGAGTAAGACTCACACTAACAAACCGTAGGCAGTTTGTTTTGTGCTGTTGAGATTGGATCATGGTTGAGGCTTTTCTAATGATGGCGTAATGATATCTAATGCAGGGTAAAGCAGCTGGTTAGTAGGGGTAATTCCAGGCGGTTTACTGTGCTTTACAATGCTGACTCGACCCCCTGCTGACCTGCTCATCTCTCATTAGAGACAGGCCCAGGAAACAAACGCAACAGGCAACACAACACACCTTTAGCATGGAGGGTTTTTTCTTCCATGAGAACAGACCGTTTTCTATAATCAAACCAAGTCATGTCATGTCAAAATATTGTACTGAGTGTACAAAACATTAGGAACACCTTAGTAATATCGACTTCCACCCCCTTTTGTCCTCAGAACAGACTCAACTCGGTCGGGGCATGGACTCTACAAGGTGTCAAAAGCATTCCACAGGGATGCTGGCCTGTCTTGACTCCCACAGTTTTGTCAAGTTGTCTTTTGGGTGTCAAGTTGGCTTTTGGGTGTCCTTTGGGTGGTGGACCATTCTTGATACAAAGGGAAACTGATGAGCATGAAAAACCCAGCAGAGTTGCAGTTCTTGACACACTCAAACCAGTGCGCCTGGCACCTACCACCATACCCCGTTCAAAGGCACTTAAACATTTTGTCTTGCACATTCACCCTCTGAATGGCACACATACACAATCCATGTCTCAATTGCCTCAAGGCTTAAAAATCCTTATTTGACCTGTCTCCTCCACTACATCTACACTGATTGAAGTGGATTTAACAGCTGTCACCAATAAGGTTAGTAGCTTTCACCTGGATTCACCTGGTCAGTCTGTCATGGAAAGAGTGCGAATCATAATATAGTATCACCAATAAATTGCAGGTGTCCAAAGGTGAGGAGATAAAGACCATTTGAAGACAAGGAAAATGAGAGATAGTAAGAGCGATGGAAAAGACAGTCTGGTCTCTGAGGTACCTTAGGCACGTTATGTGACAGGTGGCTGAGGTGTGTGTGTGGCAGGTGGGCCAAGTGGTGACGGTAACCTGGAACATAGTGATCAGCACTTCAAACAGAGCGCCAGCTGGGCCTCATAGATGTGAGGGGAGATGTCAGGTGGTTCACAGAGAGGAGCATCTTTTCAAAGGAACAGGGTGATGGAGAGAGAAGGGAGGAAGCAAACAAGATATATAAGGAGTCAGGTAGGGAAAGTGAGAGCTGCAAGGACGTCTTCCAGACAAATAGTCTAATAAACCTGGGCAATGATAAGGCCTGTGGTTCTCAAACCTCTCCTCGGGGACTCACACTTTTGTTGTAGTACTGAACTGCGTCACCTGATTCACCTGTTCAAGGGTTTGATGATTAGTTGACAAGTTGAATCAGGTGTGCTAGTGGAATGGTTAAAATACTGTCTGGGGGTCCCTGAGGAGACATTTGAAAACCCCTGGATTAGGCCAAACATATGTTTCAAACGCCAAGGACAGAATGTACAGAAAATAAATGCTGATTTTCTCTGTAATCACACTAAATAAAGACAGATATTTTCCCCTACAGTAATGACTCCTCCAGTCGGTCTACATGCATAATTGGAATGGTGTTTGCAGGAACTTTTTTAAATTAAAAGATGAGAAAATCACCTGGAAGAATAAGGTAACAAAAAAAAGTATAATAATAGAAATCAGACAGTCAGTCAATCAGTCAGAAAGTCCTTAGCCGCTAGGGGAGGTGAATGAATGGCGGTATTGTCTGGAGATTGGTTGCCTTGGCAACGGTCTGCAGTATGCCCCCCCACACTTTCCAGTCATGGAAGCTCAGACACACACACACACACACACACACATACACACACACACACACACACAGACGGACGGACGGACAGACAGACAGACAGACAGAATATGCACGCCACGCTGCTACACACACCCGTACAGTATGCATTTGGGACATACATGCTGACAGGCTGAACATGCCTTGGCACCGTGTCATGATGTTGGCACTGTCATGTGTCATGCTAAAACATGTTTCTTGTTGTCCGTCATAAGCAGGGTTTACCCTGAGAGGAAGGACTACGGGACTGGAGGAGGAACTGAATGATGCTCTCGACGGTGTCTGAAGGAATGGAGCTTATATCCTGCTTCATAAAGGCAAGCTAGATGGAATGCTAACCCGGGGGTACTGTAGCGCTCCAAAATTTACTGGAGGAGAAATCTCAAAGAATTTCTAAAACAGAGAGAGTTGTCCAAGAGAAAGATATGTATTTCTGAGCATGAAAGAGGAGTGTTTGTGTCTGCATGGCAGAGCTCTGTAGAGGGAGCAACAGTGAGATGGTGGGAGGAGCAGCCGTCGAAGACTACAGTCCCTAGTGGGGCGTCTCTGTAATTGCCTCTTCCAGCGTCCCCAGAGACATGCTCAAAATGGGCTGCAGCGGTCTGTAAACTCCTGCAAAACAGCAGTCCCACCCCCTGCCTTTCACACTTTAGAATGGGCAGGTGTTCAACCACTCTTGGTAGCAAACTGGAACTTCCAACTAGTTGGGTAGAGACGTTAGAGGCAGAGTAGTAGAAGCACTTGTCCTTACGCATTGGAATGTACCCCCCCACATCTCTTCTCTGACCTTCTTGTGTCCTTAAAAGACCCAAAAGAAGCCAATACCACAATGTGCCTGTCTGACAGAGCACCATCATTGGCTCTCCCTTGCTGTCCATCATTCCCTGGGCTCAGTGCTCTCACCCCCTTGCTGCCCCCCAGGCCGGGTTATTACTCCTTGTATCCAATACATTAGCCTGGACACTAACGGCAGTCTGTAATCTGAGCCACACCGCTCTGTCGGTGTGTGTGTTTAGCCGCAGTTTGTTCCGTTCATTGATCGGTGGGGCATTGATCTTGGCACATAGGCGTTGTTGTATTAGCGCATTAGGCTCGGCAGCTTGGACAGACGCTCCAAGGTCCGCTATGTACTGTAGGTTATCCTTCTTCCTGTCATCCTTTCTTTTCTATTTCTCTCACTCCATCTCTCTCTCTGTGCATGTGTTTGGGGGAGCCCGGTGGGACAGGTGACGTGTGGAAGGAAGAAGGGGCGCGGCAGACTCACAGATGGGTGCGTGGGTTTCCGTGGTGATGTGGGACGGGGAGAGCAGCCAGTTGGCTAAGAGAGGACGAGCGATGACGAGTTTGATATTCTCATGCTGACACTACCAACACAAGACAAAACTCCCACTACAGCAACATAATACATACATGTATCTACCTCAACTCCCTCTACAGCAACATAATACATATCTACCTCAACTCCCTCTACAGCAACATAATACATATCTACCTCAACTTCCTCTACAGCAACATAATACATATCTACCTCAACTCCCTCTACAGCAACATAATAAATATCTACCTCAACTCCCTCTACAGCAACATAATAAATATCTACCTCAACTACCACTACAGCAACAAAATACATACCGACCATTACAGCAACATGATACATACCTACCATTACAGCAACATAATACATATCTACCTCAACTACCACTAGACCAACATAATACATCATCTACCTCAACTACCACTACAGCAACATAATATACAACTACCTCAACTACAACTAGACCAACATAATACATATCTACCTCAACTACCACTACAGCAACATAATACATACATGTATCTACCTCAACTCCCTCTACAGCAACATAATACATATCTACCTCAACTCCCTCTACAGCAACATAATACATATCTACCTCAACTCCCTCTACAGCAACATAATACATATCTACCTCAACTCCCTCTACAGCAACATAATACATATCTACCTCAAATACCACTACAGCAACATAATACATATCTACCTCAACTCCCTCTACAGCAACATAATACATATCTACCTCAACTCCCACTACAGCAACATAATAAATATCTACCTCAACTACCACTACAGCAACAAAATACATATCTACCTCAACTACCACTACAGCAACATAATACATATCTACCTCAACTCCCTCTACAGCAACATAATACATATATACCTCAACTCCCACTACAGCAACATAATACATATCTACCTCAACTACCACTACAGCAACATAATACATATCTACCTCAACTCCCACTACTGCAACATAATACATAACAACCTCAACTCCCACTACAGGAACATAATACATATCTACCTCAACTCCCACTACAGGAACATAATACATATCTACCTCAACTCCCTCTGCAGCAGCATAATACATATCTACCTCAACTCCCACTACTGCAACATAATACATAACAACCTCAACTCCCACTACAGGAACATAATACATATCTACCTCAACTCCCACTACAGCAACATAATACATATCTACCTCAACTCCCACTACAGCAACATAATACATATCTACCTCAACTCCCACTACAGGAACATAATACATATCTACCTCAACTACCACTACAGGAACATAATACATAACTACCTCAACTCCCACTACAGGAACATAATACATATCTACCTCAACTCCCACTACAGGAACATAATACATATCTACCTCAACTGCGTCTATATCAACATAATACATATCTACCTCAACTGCGTCTATATCAACATAATACATATCTACCTCAACTCCCACTACATCAACATAATACATATCTACCTCAACTCCCAGTACAGCAACAAAATACATATCTACCTCAACTACCACTACAGCAACATAATACATATCTACCTCAACTCCCTCTACAGCAACATAATACATATCTACCTCAACTCCCACTACAGCAACATAATACATATCTACCTCAACTCCCTCTACAGCAACATAATACATATCTACCTCAACTCCCACTACAGGAACATAATACATATCTAACTCAACTCCCACTACAGCAACATAATACATATCTACCTCAACTCCCTCTACAGCAACATAATACATATCTACCTCAACTCCCACTACAGCAACATAATACATATCTACCTCAACTCCCTCTACAGCAACATAATACATATCTACCTCAACTCCCACTACAGCAACATAATACATAACTACCTCAACTCCCACTACAGCAACATAATACATATCTACCTCAACTACCACTACAGCAACATAATACATATCTACCTCAACTACCACTACAGGAACATAATACATAACTACCTCAACTCCCACTACAGGATTATAATACATATCTACCTCAACTGTGTCTATATCAACATAATACATATCTACCTCAACTCCCACTACAGCAACAAAATACATATCTACCTCAACTCCCACTACAGGATTATAATACATATCTACCTCAACTGTGTCTATATCAACATAATACATATCTACCTCAACTCCCACTACAGCAACATAATACATATCTACCTCAACTCCCAGTACAGCAACATAATACATATCTACCTCAACTACCACTACAGCAACATAATACATATCTACCTCAACTCCCACTACAGCAACATAATACATAACTACCTCAACTCTGTCTATATCAACATAATACATATCTACCTCAAATACCACTACAGCAACATAATAAATATCTACTTCAACTACCACTACAGCAACATAATACATATCTACCTCAACTCCCACTACACCAACATAATAAATATCTACTTCAACTACCACTACAGCAACATAATACATATCTACCTCAACTCCCACTACTGCAACATAATACATATCTACCTCAACTACCACTACAGCAACATAATAAATATCTACTTCAACTACCACTACAGCAACATAATACATATCTACCTCAACTCCCACTACAGCAACATAATACATATCTACCTCAACTCCCACTACAGCAACATAATACATATCTACCTCAACTCCCACTACACCAACATAATAAATATCTACTTCAACTACCACTACTGCAACATAATACATATCTACCTCAACTCCCACTACAGCAACATAATACATATCTACCTCAACTCCCACTACAGCAACATAATACATAACTACCTCAACTCCCACTACAGGATTATAATACATATCTAACTCAACTGTGTCTATATCAACATAATACATATCTACCTCAACTCCCACTACAGCAACATAATACATATCTACCTCAACTCCCAGTACAGCAACATAATACATATCTAACTCAACTCCCACTACAGCAACATAATACATATCTAACTCAACTCCCACTACAGCAACATAATACATATCTAACTCAACTCCCACTACAGCAACATAATACATATCTACCTCAACTACCACTACAGCAACATAATACATAACAACCTCAACTCCCACTACAGGAACATAATACATAACAACCTCAACTCCCACTACAGGAACATAATACATATCTACCTCAACTGTGTCTATATCAACATAATACATATCTACCTCAACTCCCACTACAGCAACATAATACATATCTACCTCAACTCCCAGTACAGCAACATAATACATATCTACCTCAACTACCACTACAGCAACATAATACATATCTACCTCAACTCCCACTACAGCAACATAATACATATCTACCTCAACTCCCACTACAGCAACATAATACATATCTACCTCAACTACCACTACAGCAACATAATACATATCTACCTCAACTCCCACTACAGCAACATAATACATAACTACCTCAACTCCCACTACAGGAACATAATAAATATCTAACTCAACTGCGTCTATATCAACATAAGACATATCTACCTCAACTACCACTACAGCAACATAATACATATCTACCTCAACTCCCTCTACAGCAACATAATACATATCTACCTCAACTCCCACTACAGCAACATAATACATATCTACCTCAACTACCACTACAGCAACATAATACATATCTACCTCAACTCCCTCTACAGCAACATAATACATATCTACCTCAACTCCCACTACAGCAACATAATACATATCTACCTCAAATACCACTACAGCAACATAATACATATCTACCTCAACTTCCTCTACAGCAACATAATACATATCTACCTCAACTACCACTACAGCAACATAATACATATCTACCTCAACTCCCACTACAGCAACATAATACATATCTACCTCAACTACCACTACAGCAACATAATACATATCTACCTCAACTCCCACTACTGCAACATAATACATATCTACCTCAACTACCACTACAGCAACATAATACATATCTACTTCAACTACCACTACTGCAACATAATACATAACAACCTCAACTCCCACTACAGGATTATAATACATATCTACCTCAACTGTGTCTATATCAACATAATACATATCTACCTCAACTCCCACTACAGCAACATAATACATAACAACCTCAACTCCCACTACAGGAACATAATACATATCTAACTCAACTGCGTCTATATCAACATAATACATATCTACCTCAACTCCCACTACAGCAACATAATACATATCTACCTCAACTCCCAGTACAGCAACATAATACATATCTACCTCAACTACCACTACAGCAACATAATCCATATCTACCTCAATTACATCGTACCCCTGCACATCAACCCGGTGCTGGTACCCCAGCAGAAGTTATCGCTACTCATTGTGTATTTATTCCTTGTGTTGTTTTTTCTCTCTGCATTGTTGGGTAGGACCTGCCTGTAAGCAATTCACTGTTAGTCTACATCTGTTGCTTACAATGCATGTGACAAATAAAATTTAATTTGATTTGACAAAGCACAACTCTAACAGAACTACCAGCAACATTGTGGAACATTCCCACAACACAGTGTAAAAAGTGATGGAGGCCAACATGATATAATCACATTGTCAATATGGGCCTTTATGTCATGTACCTGTTACTCCAATCCGACAAACACATGACTGCACATTTGTCCTTCACTTAGTTAATACCATACCCTTAGTTAATACCATACCCTTAGTTAATAGCATACCCTTAGTTAATAGCATACCCTTAGTTAATAGCATACCCTTAGTTAATAGCATACCCTTAGTTAATAGCATACCCTTAGTTAATACTTAATGCCATACCCTTAGTTAATACCATACCCTTAGTTAATACCATACCCTTAGTTAATAGCATACCCTTAGTTAATAGCATACCCTTAGTTAATAGCATACCCTTAGTTAATACCATACCCTTAGTACTCTTAGTTAATAGCATACCCTTAGTTAATACTTAATGCCATACCCTTAGTTAATACCATACCCTTAGTTAAGACCATACCCTTAGTTAATAGCATACCCTTAGTTAATAGCATACCCTTAGTTAATAGCATACCCTTAGTTAATAACATACCCTTAGTTAATAGCATACCCTTAGTGAATACTTAATGCCATACCCTTAGTTAATATCATACCCTTAGTTAATACCATACCCTTAGTTAATACCATACCCTTAGTTAATACTTAATGCCATACCCTTAGTTAATATCATACCCTTAGTTAATATCATACCCTTAGTTAATATCATACCCTTAGTTAATATCATACCCTTAGTTAATATCATACCCTTAGTTAATACCACACCCTTAGTTAATACCATACCCTTAGTTAATACCATACCCTTAGTTAATAGCATACCCTTAGTTAATAGCATACCCTTAGTTAATAGCATACCCTTAGTTAATACTTAATGCCATACCCTTAGTTAATATCATACCCATAGTTAATACCATACCCTTAGTTAATACCATACCCTTAGTTAATACCATACCCTTAGTTAATACTTAATGCCATACCCTTAGTTAATACCATACCCTTAGTTAATACCACACCCTTAGTTAATATCATACCCTTAGTTAATATCATACCCTTAGTTAATATCATACCCTTAGTTAATACCACACCCTTAGTTAATTCCATACCCTTAGTTAATACCATTAGTATTAACTACTTAATTAATACCCTTAGTACCCTTAGTTAATACCATACCCTTAGTACCCTTAGTTAATACCATACCCTTAGTTAATACCATACCCTTAGTACCCTTAGTTAATACTATACCCTTAGTTAATACCATACCCTTAGTTAATACCATACCTTTAGTACCCTTAGTTAATACCATACCATTGGTACCCTTAGTTAATACATTACCCTTAGTTAATACCATACCCTTAGTTAATACCATTCCCTTAGTACCCCTAGTTAATACCATACCCTTAGTTCCCTTAGTTAATACCATACCCTTAGTTAATACCATACCCTTAGTTAATACCATACCCTTAGTTAAAACCATACCCTTAGTTAATACCATACCCTTAGTTAATACCATACCCTTAGTACCCCTAGTTAATACCATACCCTTAGTTAATACCATACCCTTAGTTAATACCATACCCTTAGTTAATACCATACCCTTAGTTAATACCATACCCCTAGTTAATACCATACCCTTAGTTAATACCATACCCTTAGTTAATACCATACCCTTAGTTAATACCATACCCTTAGTACTCTTAGTTAATACCATACCCTTAGTACTCTTAGTTAATACCATACCCTTAGTACTCTTAGTTAATACCATACCCTTAGTTAATACCATACCCTTAGTACTCTTAGTTAATACCATACCCTTAGTACTCTTAGTTAATACCATACCCTTAGTACTCTTAGTTAATACCATACCCTTAGTTAATACCATACCCTTAGTTAATACCATACCCTTAGTTAATACCATACCCTTAGTTAATACCATACCCTTAGTACTCTTAGTTAATGCCATACACTTAGTACCCTTAGTTAATACCATACCCTGCAAATAGTGTAACAATATACAGCATTTGTCAGTCCAAATAGTATTTTCTCTAAAAGCACTTCTCTCCTTGGATGTCTTTTTGTTGAAAGGTCAATATAAATCATACTTGACGCTACCGAGTAAAACTGAAAAGAGTCTCTGAACTGCCCTGTCGCCATCTCCCTACTTCTGATCCATCAGTCTGTTCCTAAATGGAGGAGAGTACTCGTTCTAGGTGGGATAAATGAATAATTGCACAGAGGCTTACTACAGCAGGGTACAGCAGTCACCTCACCTCCATGCTTCCCCCCACAAAATTAAAGCTCTCACAATCAATCAGGCGAGCAGATAGAAGTTTAAATGAATACTGTGAAGTGGTGATTAGTTTTGACTGCTAAGGAGTTTATACTGAAGTCTGGGAATCGTGTTGAGTATTCTGGCCACACACACACACACACACACAC
Source organism: Oncorhynchus mykiss (assembly GCF_057628025.1). Taxonomy (NCBI): domain Eukaryota; kingdom Metazoa; phylum Chordata; class Actinopteri; order Salmoniformes; family Salmonidae; genus Oncorhynchus; species Oncorhynchus mykiss. The sequence continues at coordinate 47,417,080 of NC_143034.1, forward strand.
ACACACACACACACACACACACACACACACACACACACACACACACACACACACACACACACACACACACACACCCATCACACACTCATACACTCATACACTCAAAGAGTACAAATATATTTCCTGTTCTTTATATAGTGTAGCATTTCAGCTTCAGTAATTCAACTGTCTCTTGTCTCTGTCATTCTCTATCTCTGTCTGTCTGTATCTATCTATCGGTATCTATGTTTCCCTCTCTCCCTCCCTCCTTTCCTACAGTGTAATGGATCTATGCTGGATGGTATGGCCTTTGAGACAAACCCGTTAGCATTTCAGTCTCACATGGAGGACTAACATTTACCACAGTACCCCACAGAACCTGACATTTCCTGATTTTTCCTCAGGGTGATCTGATTGGCTGTGTACCCTGGGAGTCGACGGGGAGCCTGGTTGACCATCATGCCCATGGGAGGACTTTCTCTCTGGGGGCAACAACCATGTTCTACTGCTGGGGAGGGGAGGGGAAATGTTCCTCTCCCAACTATGTGCTTCAGAGTTTATGTCATGCCATGATGAACATGACACCTGCATAGTGAGTAAATAGAGTAGCTAAGGATATTGCATTGAGAGGAAAGACGGTGCATCTTGTTCCCAAAATTCCTCAAGCAGAAGACCGGAGAAGTGCTTAAGCTCCCTCCCTCCCTCCCTCCCTCCCTCCCTCCCTCCCTCCCTCCCTCCCTCCCTCCCTCCCTCCCTCCCTCTCTCCATCCATCCATCCCTCTCTCTTGAACTATCCTGCTGTCCGAGGCTTAAAGCTGTAATTCTGACAATCCTGAGTGTCCTGCCTCAGAGCTTCTGGAGCAGTCGACAGCAGAGCCAAGGGCTAATCCAGCTAGCATCTAGAACACTGAATCACTACCACATAGAGAGACACATGGGGGTAGGGGGGTGAGAGAAAGGAGAGAGAGAGAGAGAGAGACGGAGGATGGGGGAAGGGAGTGAGAGAGAGGGAGAGTGATAGAAACATAAATGGGAGAGAGGCACACATAGAGAATGAGAGAGAGGGGTGAGAGGGAGAAGGTTAGAAGCAAGAGGGTGAAAGAGAAAGAGGCATACATAATGGACACCAAGTTAAAGTTGTGTGTTGAATGCAGGTGAGAGAGAGGGGGCGAGAGAAGGGGGGGAGTGGAGGAGAGGAATAAGTGGGGCAGCGGGAGGCTGGGTCAGAGGCATTGGAAAAAGACAGGAGCAAGACAATACAAATGAGACCCAGAAATCAGGAGTGGGCATTAGGGTGAGAGGACGGATGAGTTATTATTAGAGAGGAGAGACTAGAGAGAGGGGGGGGGGGGGGGTTCCTCTACAATACTTTGTCACAGTCTCATTAGTGTTGTGAGTGGGCTAGAGGTTATATATGGTATGTAACTGGGACAGTGTGTTTGACAGGTGGTGGCCTGGGACATGACAGGGGAACATTCATCTAAACTACAGTATATGACCTTAGGGAAATAGCCTTCTGACTCCTCCGAAAAACAGACCTCCTGCTTTACCTTACCCCCATTCCCCCCCCCCCCCCCCCCCCCCCCCACACTGGCATCTGCTTTCTCTGTTCCCTGCCTTCCTCCATCTAACTGTTCTGTTTCCTCTGGATCTACTGTAAAAAAAGAGCACTGAAATAGCTGCTATGCTTCTATCCATCCCGTTCTTCTTTTGTATCCCATCTCTACTTTTCCCCTGTCCTTTAAAAGCACTTTTCTAAAACTTGCTCCCTTCCGCTCCACCCACCTCCACTCCCCAACCCAACAGTGTGTTACTTTCTCCCGTGTTCTGTGAGCTCTGATTGACTAACATCTTCATGCATCATTTGGGTGCTTTTGAGTATTTCCACTCCTTCATTTAAAACTCCTCTCCTCTCCTCTCCTCTCCTCTCCTCTCCTCTCCTCTCCTCTCCTCTCCTCTCTCACACACCACACGTGTCCTAATTAAGAGGTGTAGTAGCCAACTCCTCTGTTCAGAAAGGCCTTTCCAACGAGGAGATGAGCTCTTCCCTCATGCCCGTCCTTTCCTTCATCTCGCCTTCCATCCTCTCAGTGGTGATAAGTCAGTAGCAGGAGGACTCCTCCTGCACAAACGCAGCGTGGAACTGGATTGTTACCAGGTTTAAAGTCAACTGGTAAGTCTGGTGAGTAACACTGATCTGCAGTAGACAGACTGAGCTGGCAGCATCACTTCACTGAGTCACTTATCAGTTGCCTACTGGGACTGTCAAAACAACCAGAGAATAGATCCACCCCAAAATAGGTTTATTAAACATCCCACATACACGAATGACCCAGTCCACTCCTACACACAGTCTGTCTATGCAGTACTGACCCAGTCCGCTCCTACACACATTCTGCCTATACAGTACTGACCCAGCCCACTCCTACACAGTCTGTCTATACAGTACTGACCCAGCCCACTCCTATACACACAGTCTGTCTATACAGTACTGACCCAGCCCACTCCTATACACACAGTCTGTCTATACAGTACTGACCCAGCCCACTCCTATACACACAGTCTGTCTATACAGTACTGACCCAGCCCACTCCTATACACACAGTCTGTCTATACAGTACTGACCCAGCCCACTCCTACACAGTCTGTCTATACAGTACTGACCCAGCCCACTCCTATACACACAGTCTGTCTATACAGTACTGACCCAGCCCACTCCTATACACACAGTCTGTCTATACAGTACTGACCCAGCCCACTCCTATACACACAGTCTGTCTATAGAGTACTGACCCAGCCCACTCCTATACACACAGTCTGTCTATACAGTACTGACCCAGCCCACTCCTAGACACACAGTCTGTCTATACAGTACTGACCCAGCCCACTCCTATTCACACACACAGTCTGTCAGTCTGTCCATCATCGCTACACCAGCACTGACCTTGTTTTAATGCAGTAAATGTTCTCAGGAGCTGTGGCTGCTCACTTCACTTCTCTTTCTTTCATCTCTCCCTCTCTCTCTTTCTCTCATTATAACGCTCTCTATATATATACAGATGAAGTTGGAAGTTAACACACACTTAGGTTGGAGTCATTAAAACTCGTTTTTCAACCACTCCACAAATTTCTTGCTAACAAACTATAGTTTTGGCAAGTCGGTTAGGACATCTACTTTGTGCATGACACAAGTAATTTTCCCAACAATTGTTTACAGACAGATTATTTCACTTATAATTCACTGTATCACAATTCCAGTGGGTCAGAAGTTTACGTACAATAAGTTGACTGTGCCTTTAAACAGCTTGGAAAATTCCAGAAAATGATGTCATGGCTTTAGAAGCTTCTGATAGGCCAATTGACATCATTTGAGTCAATTAGAGGTGTACCTGTGAATATATTTCAAGGCCTACGTCCAATTCAGTGCCTCTTTGCTTGACATCATGGGAAAATCAAAGGAAATCAGCCAAGATCTCCCCCAAAAAATGTTGAGCTCTACAAGTCTGGTTCATGCTTTGGATCAATTTCCAAATGCCTGAAGGTACCACGTTCATCTGTATAAACAATAGTACGCAAGTATAAACACCATGGGACCAAGCAGCCGTCATACCGCTCAGGAAGGAGACGCGTTCTGTCTCCGAGAGATGCACGTACTTTGGTGCAAAAAGTGCAAATCAATCCCAGAACAACAGCAAAGGACCTTGTGAAGATGCTGGAGGAAACAGGTACAAAAGCATCTATATCCACAGTAAAACGAGAATTATATTGACATAACCTGAAAGGCCGCTCAGCAAGGAAGAAGCCACTGCTCCAAAACCACCATAAAAAAGCCAGACTACGGATTGCAACTGCACATGGGGACAAAGATCTTACTTTTTGGAGAAATGTCCTCTGGTCTGATGGGAAAAAAATAGAACTGTTTGGCCATAATGACCATCGTTATGTTTGGGGGAAAAAGGGGGAGGCTTGCAAGCCGAAGAACACCATCCCAACCGTGAAGCCCGAGGGTGGCAGCATCATGTTGTGGGGTACTTTGCTGCAGGAGGGACTGGTGCACTTCACAAAATAGATGTCATCATGAGGAAGTAAAATTATGTGGATATATTGAAGCAACATCTCAAGACATCAGTCAGGCAGGAAGTTAAAGCTTGGTCGCAAATGGGCCTTCCAAATGGACAATGACCCCAAGAATACTTCCAAAGTCAAGGTATTGGAGTGACCATCACAAAGCCCTGACTTCAATTCTATAGAAATGTTGTGGGCAGAACTGAAAAAGTGTGTGCGAGCAAGGAGGCCTACAAAACTGACTCAGTTCTACCAGCTCTGTCGGGAGGAATGGGCCAAAATTCACCCAACGTATTGTGGGAAGCTTGTAGAAGGCTACCCAAAATGTTTGACCCAAGTTAAACAATTTAAAGGCAATGCTACCAAATACTAATTGAGTATATGTCAACTTCTGACCCACTGGGAATGTGATGAAAGAAATCAAAGCTGAAATAAGTCATTCTCTGTACTATTATTCTGACATTTCACATTCTTAAAATAAAGTGGTGATCCTAACTGACCTAAGACAGGGAATTTTTACTAGGATTAAATGTCAGGAATTGCGAAAAACTGAGCTGAAATTTATTTGGCTAAGTTGTATGTAAACTTCCGACTTCAACTGTATATACAGGAGAGAAGAGAGCGTGGGTGTGTGTTGTTGATGATGGGGAAATCAGTGGTGCGAAGAGTGCACACCTTTTGTCTAATCCCCAACCGTGTGTGTGTGTGTGCGTTTGTGTGGTGTGGTGTGTGTGTGTGTGTATGTATGTATGTATGTGTGTGTGAAAAACGTGAACCTTTTATCCACCTGTCATTGATCTTTCGATCATTGACACACGTACACACACACACATCCCATCACTTGATTCACGCCTGCTATTTCTATTCACTGAGGACATCGAACCAGAGGAAGGAATGAATAATCGGTTAAACTCCAGGGGTTTGCCTGACTAATTAACAGAAAAACATTATTTTCATGAAGGAACAGCGAGAGAAAGAGGAAGGGAAGAAGAGGCCAAGTGTTAAATCAAGGATCACTGCACACACACACACACACACACACACACACACACACGTCTGCTTTGCGATTCAGTGCACATGGAGATGAGAGATGAAGGGGAGACAGAGGAAGAGAGGAGAGGTGTTTACCTTCATTGACTAAGACCAGAGGGGGCTAATGAAAGCCAGAGAGAAACGCTGCCACCCTACGCGAAACACGCACACACACACACACACACGCACACGCACACGCACACACACACACACACACACACACACTACCACTAAAATGCAGAAGAACATTGCTTTGAAATACTATGCCTGCTCTTCAGTCCTCACATCATTATAGCTCTATAATACTGGATGTCTAGACTAACCAGCTCATCTACACACAGACAGACAAACAGACAGGTTGGCATGCAAGCTACCTCCAGGCAGTCCAGATGAGCAACCTGTGCAGGTATGACATCACCATCAAGCCTCATAGAGGAGTGGATGGGCTTCACAGTACTGTCCATTACTGAGCCTGGAGGATAGGGTTTTTACAGGGGGATAATGATGAACTATACCACACTGGCTGGGCCCACCACCTGTCTAAGTAATGTGTTCCAGCTACTGGTATGTACTACTCCCTCCCTGGCCCAATGGCAGCAATAGCAGCTCAGAGGTTGGAGGTTGGAGGTAGAGAGGGAGAAAAATAAAGAGTGGGTGAGAGAGAGGGAGGAGAGAGAGAGATGGAATGGGGGAGAGAGAGAGAGAGAGAGAGAGGGAGGAGAGAGAGATGGAATGAGGGAGCGATAGAGAGAGAGAGGGACAGATAGACAGAGACCTTTCTTTGCTCCCTAACATCACCTTGGCAACAGTGGGATATGGGTAGAGCTGCATGTGGTAGTGCCTATAGGAAGGGCTCACATAGTAAAGGCATGGTAAAGGTATGGTAAAGACATGGTCCAGGCATGGTAAAGACATGGTAAAGACATGGTAAAGATATGGTATAGACATAGTAAAGACATGGTAAAGACATGGTAAAGACATGGTCCAGGCATGGTAAAGACATGGTAAAGACATGGTAAAGACATAGTAAAGACATGGTAAAGACATGGTAAAGACATGGTAAAGACTTGGTAAAGACATAGTAAAGACATGGTAAAGACATGGTAAAGACATGGTAAAGAAATGGTCCAGGCATGGTAAAGACATGGTAAAGACATGGTAAAGACATGGTAAAGGCATGGTAAAGACATGGTGAAGACATAGTAAAGGCATGGTAAAGACATAGTAAAGACATAGTAAATACATGGTAAAGACATGGTAAAGGCATGGTAAAGACATGGTAAAGGCATGGTAAAGACATAGTAAAGACATAGTAAATACATGGTAAAGACATGGTAAAGACATAGTAAAGACATGGTATAGACATAGTAAAGACATAGTAAAGACATAGTAAAGACATGGTAAAGACATGGTAAAGGCATGGTATAGACATAGTAAAGACATGGTATAGACATAGTAAAGACATAGTAAAGACATGGTATAGACATAGTAAAGACATAGTAAAGACATGGTAAAGACATGGTAAAGGCATGGTATAGACATAGTAAAGACATGGTAAAAGGCAAGGCATAGTAAAGACATGGTAAAGGCATGGTAAAGACATGGTAAAGACATGGTAAAGACATGGTAAAGACATAGTAAAGGCAAGGTAAAGGCATGGTAAAGACATAGTAAAGGCAAGGCATAGTAAAGACATAGTAAAGGCATGGTAAAGACATGGTAAAGACATAGTAAAGGTATGGTAAAGACATGGTAAAGACATGGTAAAGACATGGTAAAGACATGGCATAGACATAGTAAAGACGTGGTATAGACATAGTAAAGACATAGTAAAGACATGGTAAAGACATGGTAAAGGCATGGTAAAGACATGGTAAAGACATGGTATAGACATAGTAAAGACATGGTAAAGAGATGGTAAAGACATAGTAAAGGCATGGTAAAGACATAGTAAAGGCATGGTAAAGACATAGTAAAGACATAGTAAAGACATGGTAAAGACATAGTAAAGACATGGTAAAGACATCGTAAGACATGGTAAAGACATGGTATAGACATAGTAAAGACATAGTAAAGACATGGTAAAGACATAGTAAAGACATGGAATAGACATAGTAAAGACATAGTAAAGACATAGTAAAGACATAGTAAAGACATAGTAAAGACATAGTAAAGACATGGTAAAGACATAGTAAAGGCATGGTAAAGACATAGTAAAGGCATGGTAAAGACATAGTAAAGACATGGTAAAGACATTGTAAAGACATTGTAAAGACATGGTAAAGACATGGTAAAGGCATGGTAAAGACATGGTAAAGACATAGTAAATACATGGTAAAGACATGGTATAGACATAGTAAAGACATAGTAAAGACATAGTAAAGACATGGTAAAGACATGGTAAAGACATTGTAAAGGCATGGTAAAGACATAGTAAAGGCATGGTAAAGACATAGTAAAGACATAGTAAAGACATGGTAAAGACATAGTAAAGACATGGTAAAGACATGGTAAGTCATGGTAAAGACATGGTATAGACATAGTAAAGACATAGTAAAGACATAGTAAAGACATGGTAAAGAGATGGTAAAGACATAGTAAAGGCATGGTAAAGACATAGTAAAGGCATGGTAAAGACATAGTAAAGACATAGTAAAGACATGGTAAAGGCATGGTAAAGACATGGTAAATACATAGTAAAGACATAGTAAAGACATAGTAAAGACATGGTAAAGACATGGTAAAGGCAAGGCATAGTAAAGGCATGGTAAAGACATAGTAAAGGCATGGTAAAGACATGGTAAAGACATGGTATAGACATAGTAAAGACATGGTATAGACATAGTAAAGACATAGTAAAGACATGGTAAAGACATAGTAAAGACATAGTAAAGACAGAGTAAAGACATGGTAAAGACATAGTAAAGACATGGTATAGACATAGTAAAGACATAGTAAAGACACAATAAAGACATAGTAAAGACATAGTAAAGACATGATAAAGAAATGGTCCAGGCATGGTAAAGACATGGTAAAGACATGGTAAAGGCATGGTAAAGACATGGTCCAGGCATGGTAAAGACATGGTAAAGGCATGGTAAAGACATGGTAAAGGCAAGGCATGGTAAAGGCATGGTAAAGAAGTGGTCCAGGCATGGTAAAGACATGGTAAAGACATGGTCTATGGTAAAGACATGGTCTAGGCATGGTAAAGACATGGTCTATGGTAAAGACATGGTCCAGGCATGGTAAAGACATGGTCTATGGTAAAGACATGGTCTAGGCATGGTAAAGACATGGTCTATGGTAAAGGCATGGTAAAGACATAGTAAAGACATGGTAAAGACATGGTAAAGACATAGTAAAGACATGGTAAAGACATAGTAAAGACATCGTAAAGACATGGTAAAGACATAGTAAAGACATGGTAAAGACATAGTAAAGGCATGGTAAAGACATAGTAAAGGCATGGTAAAGACATAGTAAAGACATCGTAAAGACATCGTAAAGACATAGTAAAGACATAGTAAAGGCATGGTAAAGACATAGTAAAGACATAGTAAAGACATGGTAAAGACATAGTAAAGGCATGGTAAAGACATGGTCCAGGCATGGTAAAGGCATGGTAAAGACATGGTAAAGGCAAGGCATAGTAAAGGCATGGTAAAGACATGGTCCAGGCATGGTAAAGACATGGTAAAGGCAAGGCATGGTAAAGGCATGGTAAAGAAGTGGTCCAGGCATGGTAAAGACATGGTAAAGACATGGTCTATGGTAAAGACATGGTCTAGGCATGGTAAAGACATGGTCTATGGTAAAGACATGGTCCAGGCATGGTAAAGACATGGTCTATGGTAAAGACATGGTCTAGGCATGGTAAAGACATGGTCTATGGTAAAGACATGGTCCAGGCATGGTAAAGACATGGTAAAGACATGGTCCAGACATGGTAAAGACATGGTAAAGGCATGGTAAAGACATAGTAAAGGCATGGTAAAGACATGGTAAAGACATGGTCCAGGCATGGTAAAGACATGGTAAAGACATAGTAAAGGCATGGTAAAGACATAGTAAAGACATGGTAAAGGCATGGTAAAGACATGGTAAAGGCATGGTAAAGACATAGTAAAGACATGGTAAAGACATGGTAAAGACATAGTAAAGACATAGTAAAGACATCGTAAAGACATCGTAAAGACATGGTAAAGACATAGTAAAGACATGGTAAAGACATAGTAAAGGCATGGTAAAGACATAGTAAAGGCATGGTAAAGACATAGTAAAGACATCGTAAAGACATCGTAAAGACATGGTAAAGACATAGTAAAGACATGGTAAAGACATAGTAAAGGCATGGTAAAGACATAGTAAAGACATAGTAAAGACATGGTAAAGACATAGTAAAGGCATGGTAAAGGCATGGTAAAGACATGGTCTAGGTATGGTAAAGACCTGGTCTAGGTACAGTATGTCCACTATCCACACAATGTAGCTTGTCAGGTACTCTAACACAGACTTCATGTCAACACACATGCATTTACATGCTGTAATACATGCTCTTACACACACAGGCATACACACACATAAACACACACACACACACACACACATAAACACACTCTCAAAACATAATGACCAAAGAGACAGAAGGCACATCTGAAACCATGACAACGCCTCTCAAGCAACTTTCCATGAACGAACCAGCAGCAGTTTACTAGAAAAGCCAAAGCAGCCTTAGAAAAGTGTCAGCAGGCAGAGCTACGTGACTGCATTGACAGACAGACAGCAGGCTGAGACAGAGACACAGTCCCCAAACGCTCCGGCTTCACAGGACTAAATACCAGAGCCCTGCTAGCAAACACACACACACTTTAAACAGCACACAAAGACACCGCGGCGAAGAGATGGAGAGAACAGGAGAGAAAACAGAACAAATGTGTGGAGCGTAATTGAAAACGGAGGGAATAGGAAGGACAAGAGGAAAGGACAGACAAACGGAGGGAGGAGGGGAAGAGGATACGTATTGCCCACCTGAGGGTTCCTCAACGTTCTTCATCTGCACACCTGTGAGCCCTCTCTCCCTCTCTTCTGGTCATTTCATCCCTCCAACCCGCTCTGTCTTCTCCCACCCCACTTTCTACACCTCAGACACTGACTGAGACTCAGCGAGGGGGAGAGAGAAAGAGAATCGAAAGAGAGGGTGGGAAGTGAACAGTGGGAAATGAGGGAGAAAGGAGAGAGGCAGAAGGAGAGAGAGAGAGAGAGAGAGAGAGAGAGATAGAGAGAGAGAGAGAGAGAGTGCAAACCCCAGTGGGTGAGCTGGATGAGGAAGGCTGCCAGCTCCTAACATTGTCTCTGTTCCTCTCTGTCTGCTTGCGTGTCCCTTGTTGTCCGTCTCTCTCCTTCCCGCTCATCTCTCACATTATGTACATCTCAGTAGCTCTGTCAAGCTAGCAGAGCAGGATAAATCACAGGGAGAGAATATATGGTATTACTATTTTCCCATATCACTTTATGGATTGGCTGACTAATAAAAAGACATTGGACCTTTGGACCCGTCTACTGTATACAGTGTGTGTGTGTGTGTGTGTGTGTGTGTGTGTGTGTGTGTGTGTGTGTGTGTGTGTGTGTGTGTGTGTGTGTGTGTGTGTCTCCTGCCAGCCAGCCAGGCCACATATTATTGACACTCCACTGACATGTCCCACCTCATCGTCTCTCCTGTTGCCCCAGTAACACTTCCCCTCCCCGCCAGCTCTGCCCAACCTGTCCTCATCCTCCTCTCCTCCCTCCCACTCGCCTCTCGCCATCTGCCTATGCCCCTCCTCTCTCTATCTCTCTCTGTCTCTCTCCTTCTCTCCCTCCTTCATCCTCATCTCACCTCTCTCTCTGTCTTTGTACTTCCTCCTCACCTCTCTCTCTCCCTCTCCTTCATCCTCACCTCACTCTCCCCCTCCCTCATCCTCACCTCTCGCCCTCACCTTCCTCCTCACCTCTCCCCCCCCCTCCCTCATCTCTCTCCCTCTCCTTCCTCCTTACCTCTGCCTCCCCCTCCCTCATCCTCACCTCCTGTCCCTCTTTCTTTCTCCTCTCCATATATTTCTGCCCCCTTGTTTGCTGCTGCAGTCTTTTGATTTAATAAAGCTTTGAATCTATATCTACCACAGGAATAGTAAAGATACCCCCATCTCTCTATGTTCCAGTGATTCCCATCAATAAAAGTGTTGTGTGTAGTAGACAATTGAGGGTTGTTCTCTATCCTATTTCATCACAATGACCCCTATCAACCCAACCAATCAGAACTAGGAGAGGGGAGAGAGAAGAGTGTGTGTGTAATTAACACCACTGTGTCCAAGTGTCTAAACACACCTCCATGGCTTAACACAGAGACCTGACTGAACAAAGCCCTCTGTGTGTGCGTGCGTGCGTGCGTGTGTGTGTGTGTGTGTGTGTGTGTGTGTGTGTGTGTGTGTGTGTGTGTGTGTGTGTGTGTGTGTGTGTGTGTGTGTGTGTGTGTGTGTGTGTGTGTGTGTGTGTGTATTTCCTTCTCAGGCCCAGCCACAGTGCTCTGCCCACTGGTCCATGTGAGATTATGATGCTGTTTAATGAATGTGTCAGGATGAGTGTTATTAATCCTGAGGAGGGGTTCTGATGAAGGGCAGGAAGGAACTGACGAGACCAGACCAGGGAGAGACCAGTCGGTCACTGTAGTGTCATGCCCGGTGACAGAGCGGAACACACCATTTCTCACAGGGTGACACAAGGTGTATATCTCTGTTAACCTGGCAGCAGTGGTCCCCAGAGGGGATCAATTACTAACATGACACCATAAAGCAGACACACACACACACCTGTCTTACCTCTCTCACTAACACACACACACCTGTCTTACCTCTCTCACTAACACACACACCTGTCTTACCTCTCTCACTAACACACACAACTGTCTTACCTCTCTCACTAACACACAGACCTGTCTTACCTCTCTCACCAACACACACAACTGTCTTACCTCTCTCACTAACACTCACACCTGTCTTACCTCTCTCACTAACACACACACACCTGTCTTACCTCTCTCACTAACACACAGACCTGTCTTACCTCTCTCACTAACACACAGACCTGTCTTACCTCTCTCACTAACACACACCCACCTGTCTTACCTCTCTCACTAACACACAGACCTGTCTTACCTCTCTCACTAACACACACACACACCTGTCTTACCTCTCTCACTAACACACACAACTGTCTTACCTCTCTCACTAACACACACACCTGTCTTACCTCTCTCACTAACACACACAACTGTCTTACCTCTCTCACTAACACTCACACCTGTCTTACCTCTCTCACTAACACACACACACCTGTCTTACCTCTCTCACTAACACACACAACTGTCTTACCTCTCTCACTAACACACACACCCATCTGTCTTACCTCTCTCACTAACACACAGACCTGTCTTCCCTGTCTCACTAACACACACACCTGCCTTACCTCTCTCACCAAAACACACACATGTCTTACCTCTCTCACAACCACACTCACACTCACACACCTGTCTTATCTCTCTCAATAACACACTCACATCTCTCAGCGTAAAGAGAGATGTGAGTGTGTTACACACCTGTCTCATCTCTCTGCCACTTTGTTATCCCACTCTATGTGCAAGTGGTGTTTGTGTGTGCGTGTGTGTGTGTGTGTATTTGTTCATATACAAGGTGCTAACGTAGCAGGAGTACTGTGTGCCCGCCTTCCACAACAACTCTCTACCCACCAAGCGAATGAACAACTAATACATACAGATGAGAAATGAATGGCATACTGCGTCCTCTTTGACCTTTTAATGATTCTGATGCGTGTACAGAGCCAGCTTACAGTACTTGCATTAGGCTCTCTACTGGTTTACTCAGGCTTTAGGAAGCATGATTCAGCAAGCTGATAGCGAGACTGCTGACTGAAATTCCCAACAGTAAACAAGCCACTTCTGCAATCCTGATCTGAAGTTGGGATTTAAAGCAATTTGAATGTGTGGGTGTGGCTTTTGCATGCCAATAATATCCATTGAAAATTCCTGTGTGAGCGTGTGTGCGCTGGTGTGTGCTGGTGTGTATCTGTGTACTTGTGAGGGTGTATGTCTTTGGAAGTGTATGTGTGAGCAGGTAGGATTTGTAATGTCTAAGATGTTTCAACAGCGGTCAGTCCTCCCTTCTGACACCTCATTATCATATATCTGCAAATATATAATCGCCTATTATTGCCCATAATTGCCCATGAATGTAGAGGATAAATATATTGGCCCTCATTCAAACTAAGCTCCCTCTATTTCTTTCTCAAACTCTTTCAGGATAACTACTGTGCCCCTAATTTGCCCCCCTCTTCCTCTCCCTTCATCTCTCTCCTCCCTCTGTAGGCTTCTCCCTGTGTGTGGGTCTGTCTCCTGTTCTCTCCCTGTGGGGCTGTCTCCCGTTCTCTCCCTGTGGGTCTGTCTCCTGTTCTCTCCCTGTGGGTCTGTCTCCTGTTCTCTCCCTGTGGGTCTGTCTCCTGTTCTCTCCCTGTGGGTCTGTCTCCTGTTCTCTCCCTGTGGGTCTGTCTCCTGTTCTCTCCCTGTGGGTCTGTCTCCCATTCTCTCTGTGTGGGGCTGTCTCCCGTTCTCTCTCTGTGGGGCTGTCTCCCGTTCTCTCTCTGTGGGTCTGTCTCCTGTTCTCTCCCTGTGGGGCTGTCTCCCATCCTCTCCATCCCCCCCTCCTCTCCCTCTCTCCTCTCCTCTCCCTCTCTCCCCTCCTCTCCTCTCCACCCCCCCTCCTCTCCCTCTCCCTCTCTCCTCTCCATCCCCCCTCCTCTCCAGGCTCAGTCCCATCACAATGCTTATCACAGCATCCATTATCACATTCCAGCATCCCTTCTCTCACTCCATTTCTGTCTTATTTTCCCCTGCTCTCCTCCCTCTCTATCGGTCTCTCTCCGTTATCTGTGTTGTCCAACCATAAAACCGTATCAAATGTAATAGGAAAACCTACGCTGCATCTAATGCGCATGATATGAAACAGTCAAGTCAATGGCCATGCGTGTGTTGGATGAGTGCGTTTGTGTGAGACAGAGAAAAAGAGAATGATGGGGGAGAGAAAGAGAGAGAGAGAGAGAGAGAGAGAGAGAGAGAGAGAGAGAGGTATAGCGAGAGATCAAGAACATGCACAGTTCACAGCCAG